>NC_043702.1:87232714-87234203 GCF_006229205.1 Suricata suricatta | reverse complement strand
AACTATCCATAGAATTCCCTTATGACCTAGCAATAGCCCTGCTAGGGATTTACCCAAGAGAGACAGAAATGCTGATGCATAGGAGCACATATACCCCAATGTTCATAGCAGCACTGTCAACAATAGCCAAAACATGGAAAAAGCCTAAATGTCCATCACCTGATGAGTGGATCAAGAAGATGTGGTATATATACACAATGGAGTACTACATGGCAATGAGAAAGAATGAAATATGGCCATTTGCAGGAAAGTGGATGGACCTTGAGGGTGTCATGCTAAGTGAAATAAGTCAGGCAGAGAAGGACAAAAACCATATGTTTGCACTCATAGGTCTAACAGGAATACAGGAGAGACCTAATGGAGGACCCGGGGGAAGGGAAGAGGGAAAGAGAGTTGGGGAGAGAGAGGGATGCAAAACTTGAGAGACTATTGGATGCTGAAAATGAACTGAGAGTCGAAGGGGAAGGGGGAGAGAGGGAAAGAGGTGGTGGTGATGGAGGAGAGCACTTGTGGGGAAGAGCACTGGGTGTTGTATGGAAACCAAATTGACAATAAACTATTTAAAAAACAAAACAAAAAAAACAAAGACAACCTATGAATGGAAGAGCATATTTGCAAACCATATATCTGACAAGGGGTTAATTTCCAAAATATATAAGAAACTCCTAAAACTCAATAGCAAAAAAACAAATAACTATTAATAAATGGGCAAAGGATTTGAACAGACATTTCTACAAAGAAGATACATGGACATCCAATATGTATGTGAAAATCTGTTCAATATTCCTAATTATGAGAAAAATGCAAATCAGAACAATAAGATATCACCTCACAAACGTCCAGTGGCTATTATAAAAAAAAGAAAAGGTGACAAATAGTGCAAACTTTTGAAGAAAGTGGAACACTTCAATACTGATTGGTAGAAAAATAAAAGGTTGCTATGACTATAGAAAACAGTATGGAGTTTCCTTTAAAAATTAAAAACAAAATTACCATATGAGCCAGCAATTCTACTTTTGGGTATGTATCCAGAATAATTGACATCATGATCTTAAAGAAATATTTGCATTCTCGCATTCATTGAAGCATTGGCCATTCACAATGGGCCAAAGTATGGAAACACCACAAGTGTTCATCAACAGAAGAATGGATTAAAAAAGTGACATATATTTTGGTGGTGGGGGTGGTTATGTTTAAATGAAGTTGATTTTACAACACCAACGACTTAATCATCCATTTCCTATATAAAAGGTAGCTACTTTTTTGCATGGACCTCAAGTATATTGTAGTATAGAGGTGGAATTTAAGGAAAGGTATTAAGCAGGCTGTGTTGTAGCTTATGGGCAAGTAATAAATTGTATCATGTATCTTGAATGTATCATAGATAAGCTGCTATATAATGATCGCCACTTCAGATAGCTGTGAAATTAGGTGATTAACTAGTTGTTACTTAACCTTCTAATTTCTGTATAAGTCTAATTACATGAAA
>NC_043702.1:87231013-87232614 GCF_006229205.1 Suricata suricatta | reverse complement strand
AAAATTCATAAGCCTCTAGCCAGGTTCCTCAGAAAGAAAAGAGACAGCATCCAGATAGAAAAAATCATGAATGAAAAAGGATCTATTACAACCAATCCCTTAGAAATGTAAGCAATCATCAGAGATTACTATGAAAAATTATATGCCAACAAACTGGACAACACAGAAGAAATGGACAAGTTCCTAAATGCACATGCACTGCCAAAATTCAAACGGGAAGAGATAGAAAGCATGAATAGACCAATAACCAGTGAAGAAATCGAATCCGTGTTCAAAAATCTCCCAACAAATAAAAGCCCAGGGCCAGATGGCCTCCCAGGGGAATTCTACCAGACATTTAAAGCAGAGCTGATACCCATTCTTCTCAAAATATTCCAAAATATAGAAATAGAAGGAAAACTTCCAAACTCATTCTATGAAGCCAGCATCACCTTGATACCCAAACCAGACAGGGACCCAGCCAAAAAAGAGAACTACAGACCAATATCCTTAATGAATACAGATGCAAAAATACTCAACAAGATACTAGCAAATCGAATTCAACAGCATATAAAAAGAATTATCTATCACGATCAAGTGGGATTCATTCCTGGGTTACAGGGCTGGTTCAATATTCGCAAATCTGTCAATGTGATACATCACATTAACAAAAGAAGGGGAAAAAAACATATGATCCTGTCAATAGATGCAGAAAAGGCATTTGACAAAATACAGCACCCATTCTTAATAAAAACCCTTGAGAAAGTCGGAATAGAAGGAACTTACTAAACATTATAAAAGCAGTTTATGAAAAGCACACAGCCAATATTATCCTCAATGGAGAAAAACAGAGAGCTTTCCCCCTGAGATCAGGAACACAACAGGGGTGCCCACTCTCACCACTGCTGTTTAACATAGTGCTGGAAGTCCTAGCATCAGCAATCAGACAACAAAAGGAAATAAAAGGCATCAGAATTGGCAAAGAAGAAGTCAAACTTTCCCTTTTTGCAGATGACATGATACTCTACATGGAAAACCCAACTGACTCCACCAGAAGCCTTCTGGAACTGATTAATGAATTCAGTAAAGTCGCAGGATACAAAATTAATGTACAGAAATCAGTTGCATTCCTATACACCAAAAATGGAGCAGCTGAAAGAGAAATCAAGAAACTGATCCCATTCACGATTGCACGAAAAACTATCAAATACCTAGGAGTAAACCTAACCAAGGATGTAAAAGACCTATATGATGAAAACTATAGAAAACTTATGAAAGAGATTGAAGACACCAAGAAATGGAAAAACATTCCCTGCTCATGGATTGGAAGAATAAACATTGTGAAAATGTCCTTACTACCCAAAGCAATCTACACATTCAATGCAATCCCCATCAAAATTGCACCAACATTCTTCTCAAAGCTAGAACAAACTATCCTCAAATTCGTATGGAACCACAAACAACTCCAGATAGCCAAAGTTATATTGAAGAAGAAAATAAAACGGGAGGTATCACAATCCCAGACTTTAGCCTCACTACAAAGCTGTCATCATCAAGACAGTATGGTATTGGCACAAAAACAGACACATAGACCAATGGAATAGAATAGAGAACCCAGAACT
>NC_043702.1:87216627-87230913 GCF_006229205.1 Suricata suricatta | reverse complement strand
GTTTCCATATATTTTTTAATTTCTTCTCTAATTGCCTGATTAACGCAATCATTCTTTAGTAGGGTGGTTTTTGACCTCCACATTTTTGGAGGTTTTCCAGACTTTTTCCTGTGGTTCATTTCAAGTTTCATAGCATTGTGATCTGAAAGTGTGCATGGTATGATCTCTATTCATTTATACTTATGGAGGGCTGCTTTATGCCACAGTATGTGGTCAGTCTTTGAGAATGTGCCATGTGCACTCGAAAAGAAGGTGAATTTCCTATCTTCAGGATGCAGAGTTCTAAACATATCTATCAGGTCCATCTGTTCCAATGTGTCGTTCAGGTCCATTGTTTCCTTAGTGGTTTTCTGTCTGGTTGATCTATCCATTGCTGTCAGTGGAGTATTAAAGTCCCCTGCAATCAGCACATTTATGTCAATAAGATTGTTTCTTTCTGTGATTAATTGTTTTATGTATTTGGGTGCTCCCAAATTTGGTGCATAGATATTTATAATTGTTAGCTCTTCCTGATGGAGAGATCCTGTAATTATTATATAATGTCCTTCTTCATCTCTTGTTACTGCCTTTACTTTAAAGTCTAGTTTGTCTGATATAAGTATGGCTACTCCAGCTTTCTTTTGGTTTCCAGTCGCATGATAGATATTTCTCCATCCATTTACTTTCAACTTGAAGGTGTCTTCCAGTGGAAAATGAGTCTCTTGTAGACAGCAAATAGATGGGTTTTATTTTTTTATCCATTCTGCTACCCTGTGTCGTTTGGTTGGAGCATTCAGTCCATTTACATTCAGTGTTATTATTGAAAAATGTGGGTTTAGAGTCTTGTGTTCTCCTTAGAGTTCATGTTTATAGTGTGTCTATGGCACCTTGTATTCTTTGCAACATTTCCCTCATAGAGTCCCTCTTAGGATTTCCTGTAGGGCTGGTTAGGTGGTCATGAATTCTCTTAATTTTTGTTTATTTGGGAACACTTTTATCTCTCCTATTTTGAATGACAGGCTTGCTGGATAAAGGATTCTTGGCTGCATGTTTTTTCTCTTCCTCACATTTAAGGTTTCCTGCCATTCCTTCCTGGCTTGCCAAGTTTCACTAGATAGGTCTGTAACCACTCTGATAGGTTTCCATTTGTATGTGAGGGCCCTTTTCTCCCTAGCTGCTTTCAGAATTCTCTCTTTATCTTTATATTTTGCCAGTTTCACTATGAAATGTCATGCTGAAGGCCAATTCAAGTAACGTCTTAAGGGGGTTCTTTGTGCCTCTTGAATTTGAATGTCTATTTCTTTTCCCAGATTTGGGAAATTCTCAGTTATAATTTGGTCTAGTATCCCTTCAGGGCCTTTCTCTCTGTCTTCCTCTTCAGGAATTCCTATGATAAGGATGTTGTTCCGTTTGATTGTATCACTCAGGTCTCGAATTCTCCTTTCCTGCTCCTGGATTAATTTCCCTCTCTTTTTTTCAGCTTCCTCTTTTGCTATAACTGTATCTTCTAATTCACCTATTCTTCTCTCTGCCTCGTCAATCCTTGAGGTGGCTGCCTCCAGTTTGTTATTCACCTCATCTATAGCCTTTTTTTTTTTAACTCATCACACCTATTTTCAAAGTGCCTAGTCATTGTCTTAGTTGATTCTTTGAATCTTTTCTCAACCCCAGCGATTAATTTTATGAGAAGTTTTTTAAATTATTGATCTGGTATGTTGTATAGATCTGCCTTGAGCAGTTCTGTGGCTGTGACTTCCTCCTGGAGGTGCTTCAGGGGGAGAGTTTTGTCATTTTTGCTAGTTTTCTGTCTCTTTTCACCTTTAGAAGGCTCGTTGTGCACTGTGCACCTGTTACTATTTCTCTGTTAAAGGAGGCTTATTGACTGTCCAGGGCCTGTCATTTCAGGAAATATTCTTTTAATGGTGTCTCTCAGTTTCTCTTCTGTGCCTTTGAATATTTTATTTCTCTAGTCAGCAATATTTGGGACTCGCTGTCATGCACGTTTTGGCTTGTTTCTTGGTGTAGCCTCAGGTATCCTTGAGGTTGTCTTCTTTCTGGATTCTGTATTTTCTCCTTCCGCTCTTGCAGATGAGAGTAATGTCCTTCTCAGTTCGATAGATGGGGCAGACGAAGTTTACAGAGCTCCCTTCCTCTCCGCCATCCTGGCTCCTCTCCTCAGAATAAAACTCATAGGTTGTCTTTGATGTTCAGCTTTTTAATTTGATATAGTCCCACTTAATCTATTTTTGTTTTCATTCCCCGTGCTTTTGTTTTGACATTCAAGAAGTCATTTAAAGAAACTCTCCCCGCCCCCCCCCCCCGTTTTCTTTTAGGAGTTTTACAGTTTCAGATTTTATGTTCAAATTTTTGATACATTTTGAGTTAATTTTTGTGTATGATAAAGTATAAGGGTTCTGTTTTTTTTCTTCTGGGTGTAGATATCCAGTTTTCCTAACGCTATGTTATTGAAGAGATAACCTTTTCCCATTGTGCATTCTTGGCACCCTTGTTGAAGATCAGTTGATTGTATATGTGTAGGTTTACTTTTGGGCTCATTCTGTTCCATGAGTCTATCTGTTTAATTTTATGCCAGTGCCATGCTGTTTTGATTTCTTAATTTTGTAATATATTTTGAAATCAGGAAGTGTGGTCTCTCTGGGTTTTTATTCTCACTCAAAATTATGTTGTCAGTGGGGAGTCTTTTCTTGTTTTATGTGAAATTTGGGATTTTAAAAATATTTCTGTAAAAAATGTCTTTTGGATTTGATAGGGATTACATTAAATCCATAGATAATTTGGGTAGGATGGATATTTTAAGAATATTAATTCTCCCAATCTATGAATACAGAATATCTTCCCACTTATATGTGTCTGCTTCCTGTGGAGATGTGATTCAGGATAAAACCAGAAGTCTTGATAAGCCTACAATATTTAATTGCAAGTTCAAACAGTAAAATCATGCCTCAAAAGAGCCATGGTTTCTTTTTTGTGGAATTCTAAAGGGTATTGCTATTCTCTCCTCCCGTATCATTTTTTAAATCTTTATTTCCCATCACTAAACTAGGTCACATCTGTAACTCAGCAACTTCATTTGTTGGCTATCTGTCTGTTTTGACCTGAACTGGGCCTAGGTTGATTTGATATGCCTAACTTCTCTATGGTAAAAACTCTGTTCTTATAGTTTCTTTTTTACATTATATAGCCAAAGTTACTCTCATATGGGTACTGATTATATTTTTTCCTTTGAAGGGATATTCTGTTTTTTCCAAGAGTGTTTTTTGAAAATTATCTCAATAGAATTGCAACAAATCTTTCTTGTTTATGAAGCCAAACTAAGCTTTGAAATACTTTGAAGTAATGCTATAGTTATTTCCTTAACTCAGCTCACTTGTTATAATAGATCTTTATGCAACCAGAAAATTACCATGACCCTTGAGCTTCTTCTATATCTCCACTATTTTTTACCACCAATAAAGTGAGCTCAGTGTTATAAGGATATTTAATTGCCAAGGCAAAGTGAAGATAGATGGAAATTGAAATTCAAAGGCCAAGTATCTTTTAGAAGTAGGCTATATTACAGATTTAGTTATCACAAGGGATAAACTAAGAGATACTACAAAAATTCTCTTAATTGTCCTGAGCTCTTTGATATGGATCATAAAATATTTTCAAAGCCCTTCAAGAAGATGTTTATTCTCAGGAGGTGAATAGGTCACTCAGTTGATAAATTTCAGTTTATCATCCTCTATAAAAATATAACTTCAAAAATAGAAGTTAATTTTTATCTTTCTTTAAAAATAGTCACTATATTATTTCCATTTGGCTTTTTGCTATAGCCTGATACACACACACACACACACACACACACACACATGCATATGTACAATACATTTCTCTTTACAGGTTTTTAAATATAATTTTTGTTGCAACTATAATTGTCTTTCTTCACAACTCACAACAGGTCTCTTTCCAACCAATAATTTTTTTCTCTATTGATCTTAAACTTTCATTGCTTTTCCCAGAACCACTGTGCTATGTGATTATTACCCTAGGTTCCTTAAAATAAAAGTATTTACATGTTTTTCTTTTCTAATTTTTTGCACTTTTTAAAAATACCTTTTATTTTGAAATGATTATAGATCCAGAGAGATTAGCAAAAAATATTTGAGAGGTCCCATTTACTGTTGGTCTGGATCCCCTGATGGTTACATTTATATAATTAAAGTGTAACATTAAAACCAGGAAGTTGACATTAGTAAAATATGTGTATAGCACTATGTCCTTTTATTACATGTAGAGTCATGTAACTACCATTCCAATCAAGATATGTAATTGTTCTATCATCACAAAGATAATGCTCAGACTATCCTTTTATTTTTAGTTTTTAAATGTTTATTTATTTGCTTTGAGAAAGAGACAGAGAGAGACAGAGAGAGAGAGAAGAGCACACAAGCAGGGAAAGGGCAGAGAGAGTGGTAGAAGGAGAATCTCAAGCAGGCTCTGCATTGTCAAGGTAGAGCCTGACACGGGGCTCAATCTCATGACCCAAAGATCATGACCAGAGATCATGATCTGAGCCAGAATCAAGGGTTGGATGCTTCACTGACTAAGACACTCAGGTGCTCCTCTTGCTGTCCCTTTATAGTCACACCCTTCCTCTCTCACCCATCCCTAACCACTGGCAGCCACTACCACTCTATGATTTTGTTATTTCAGGAATGATAGATAAATGGAATCATAGAACATATGACCCTTTCAGATTTTACAAATGCCCCTTCATATAGTTTTTTTGTCAACTGTGCCAATTTATGAATTTTATTTGATTATTAGATAATTTCCATTTGATATAATTAGTGCTTTATTAATGTTTAAGTCTGCCATCTTATGTTTTGTTTTCTGTCTGTTACTTCTGTTTTTCCAGTTCTCTTTGTTGTAGGTTCCTTGAACTTTAAAAAATTCTATTTTGACTTATCTATAGTATTGGGGGTATACCTGTTAGTATATATTTTTAATAATTGCTATAAGTGTTATATTACACAAGACTGTTTATTTAACTATGTTTTTGTTCTTTCTATTGCTCTTTATTCCTTCCTGATATTCTAAGATTTCTTTTTTATCACTTCCTTTTGGTTTCAAAACTTAACTTATCCATTCTTTTAGTTTATTCTGTTGGTTACAAATTTTCTTAGTTTCCTTCATTTGAGAAGGTCTTTATTCTCTTTCATTCCTGAAGGTGAGTTTTCCAAGACATAGAATTGATGTTGATAATTTTTCTTTTTTAGCACTTAAAAAATGTTGTTCTGGGGCACTTGGGTGGCTCAGTAGGTTAAGCCTCTGGCTTTGGCTCAGGTCAGATCTCACGTTCATGGGTTTGAGCCCCGCGTCGGGCTCTGTGCTGACAGCTAGCTCAGAGCCTGGAGCCTGCTTCGGGTTCTGTGTCTCCTTCTCTCTCTGCTCCTCCCCCTCTCATGCTCTGTCTCTCTCTGTATCAAAAATAAATAAAAAATTTAAAAAAATGTTGTTCTGTTCCTTTCTGGCCTTCACTATCACAATGAGATTCTACTGTTGGTTGAGTTGCTTTTTCCCTAAAGGTAAGATGTCAAATTTTTCCCATCACTTTCGAGATTTTTTCTTTGTCTTTAGTTTTCAGAAGCTTGATTATGATATGCCTTGGAACCTCTTTCTTTGCATTTATCCTATGTTTCTCTTAGCTTCTTGAATCAGCAGGTTTGTGGCTTTTAACTAAGTTGAAAATTTCCTGGCCATTATTTTTAGATACTTTCTCTGTTCTATCTTCTCTCTCTTCCTTGAATGCTGATGACAAAAAAAGCCAGATGTTTTTGTTAAAAACCCACATGCCCTTAAAATTCTGTTCAATTTTTATGTCTGTATTTTCTTTATAAGTCACAAACGGTAATCTCTGTTGTTCTAATTCAAATGCAGTTCAAATGCAATGATTTTTTTTCTTCTATGCTCTCCATTTTGCTGCTGAGCCCCTCCAATGGACTTTTGATTTTGGATTTTGATCTTAACATTTATAAAATTCCATTTCATTTTTTAAATTTTCCATTTCCCTACTTACACTTTCTACTTTAAAAGTTTATTTTAATCATGTTTATAGCTGTTTACTGAAATATCCTTGTGATGGCTGCTTAAATTCCTTTCTAGAAAATTCCAATTTTAGTACCATCTTAGCATTGGCTTTGCTGGTTGACTTTTCTCATTCAAGTTAACGTGTTCTTAGTGTTTGGTTTATTGAGTAATTGCTGAAAATCCTGAACATTTTTTGTAGTTATGTTGAGACTCTGATATTATCTAAATTTGCTGTCAGCAGACATCCCTGGGTCCCTTTGCAGTTTCTTCAAAGATGTGAACCATGACTATTTTTTTCACTATACATCTCTGATGTGTTAAGTTCTCTACACATACTATCCATCAGTATGTGTTGTTGAGGGACTGGCTATTGAAATAAAAACCAGCTGAACCAGAATTCAGCCCATAAAATTTATTACACCATGATCTAAACAAATGGCTAAAAACATAAGCCAGTACAACTGCAGTTAGAAAGTAAAGACAAGAAGGTAGCAAAGCTAATGCAGAATATCTTCAACAGATAAGTCTCAAAAATAGTTTCTTGAATAACAATAAACACATATCTCATTCAACATTGAAAAATATGGATCTTGGTATTTCTTTTTTTTAACAGCCAAGGAAACTGAGATTTAAGAAGATTAAAGACTTTCTTGTTCAGTAAGCAGTAGGGCTGATATTTAGATCTAAGATATGGTCTGACGCCAAAACACACAACTTTCCCCCACAGTTTCTGTGTGCATTCCATAGTAGAAATTACATTGTAGACATTTGAAATGCAGAAAATAGTGAAATTTTATTGTAATGGCCTTCTTGACAACAACCTTTTAGTTATGTAGATATATGACTTATAACTGTATATAGAGAAACCCATATTGAAATATCAAATAATGATGTCAGCAACCATAAGGTCTATTCCTGATTCTTCCACTCTCACTCTCTGTGTGTCACTGTGCAAATACTATAGCTTTTCTAACACTCATCTCTTATATAGCTCAGTAAGAGTTTTCACATAAAGACATGGAAATACATTGATTGTGAATATCATTTATTTGAACTTATAATGTGACCTCTTCTTCCTTCTCTTCCTTCATTTCTTTTTCTTCTTCTTTCTCCTCCTCCTCCTCCTCCTCCTCCTCCTCCTCCTCCTCCTCTTCTTCTTCTTCTTCTTCTTCTTCTTCTTCTTCTTCTTCTTCTTCTTCTTCTCTTCCTCCTCCTTCTCCTCTTCCTTCTCCTTCTCTTTCTTTATTATTCTTACTATATTATTGCAAAATATTCTTTCTAATATTTCAGGAACTAATATTACTTTATGTTTAGTGAGTCATTGCACTTGACACTTGACATTTATGTTTTAAAGTCAACAATTTTCTGATTATGAATTAGCCAGTTTCTCATTCTAATTAACAGTTGTGTTCTGATTTGATTTGTCGTTGAAAAGTCGTGAACAACCGATTCATAAGACACTAATCCAAGAAGAACATGCATGTCAGGTTATTATTTTAATTAGATCTCATGAGCTGAACTTCCTGAATAGCTTATTGTCAAAACATTTCTCCTCTTCCCAGGAGTGATTAAGAGACAGGCGGATGACTCCTACACCAGATTTGATGAAGCAGAAACAACTTTTAAAACATATTTTCAAAATGCTGCTTGCTAAAGCCTGCCTTGGACAGAGCTTAACTACAGAACCTGCCCTTAAGTAAAATGTTTGAGATGAATAGAAAATAACAGTAACATGCCCAGAAGCTATCAACATATCTGGTTATAGAAATATATAGACTTGTCAAAATGGGGAAAGTTGGAGCAAGTGTCTAATTATTGACTAATCTGGAAGTAACAGTTTTATAGAATAGAAAAAGTATGAATTACTCTTAGGTTACTTAAAGAATTCAAGCTAAGAAAAAAAGGGAAAACCTGGAGTTTTAATGCTTTAGAAAATGTAAAACATTATGGAAATTGTATTTAATATTTACATATTAGCATAATCTAAGAGAACTTTATTTTATTAAAAATATTTTAATTATTCATTTTTAGAAAGAGACAGAGTGTGAGTGGGGAAGGGTCACAGAGAGAGGGAGACACAGAATCTGAACCAGGCTACAGGCTCTGAGCTGTCAGCACAGAGCCCTAAGCAGGGCTTGAACTCACAGACTGCGATATAGAGATCATGACATGAGCTGAAGTCAGACTCTTAACTGACTGAGCCACCTAGGTGCTCCTCTAAGAGGATTTTGTAATAAGTAGGGACATGCATGATAAATATACAATTTTTTTTATATGAATATCAACTGTATGTCAAAATATACTTCCTATTTCAGCACTAGCTTTCTATATTCACAAATTTAGACTCCACATCAGAGAGAATTTTTTTTAATTAGCTCCTTGTTTGTGACTAAAGGGGGTCTTCTTTACTGATCTCAGAAATGCAGAGATTTAAGCAATTTTATTACTGTATTATGACCCATGTTACAGGTCACTCCATATTAGTACATAATTTTTTGCACTACTGTTTTCCATTTCTTTGTAACCTTGTTATTCAAAAATCAATGTGCATTATAGGGAAAGTATACATAAATAGAACCAGATAAGTCTTGCTACAGTTTAAGATGGCAATTAGCCTGCCTTGACTAGAATTTTATTTTCATTTGATTTCAAGGATATCACTTTATCATTCTATCATTTTGAATTCTCTTTTATCATTCAGCAGTTTTTAGTCACCTTTGTGACCAGGATATAGATAAGTAGTCTGAACTGAAAATTTTGAGATTTGTCGTGTCCCGCCCCGGCCAGCAGGGCGGAAAATCCTCGCGGGTTCTTTACCTGAGGGAGGGAGAGAAAAACAGGGCAGGAGGGAGAGACGCAGAGAGTGAAGACTGCACACACCGTTTCCGATCAAGCCTCTGTCTTCTTTATTCTTCTTCTTCTCCCTCTAGAAAACATAGTCTCTTAAATAGCGATTTGGGGCGGGGAACTGACCCGGATCCGTTACCAGGTAAACAGAGTCAAATGCATATCAAAAGAAGCGCCAGACTTGCCTTTGCAATGCTGGGGAGGGGAAGTTAGCACTGAATAATCCAAAATGCGGTTTTGATCTTTTGTGCACCTTGGCCACTCTAAGTCTGCCCCAGAATGACCGACACCAAAATCTTGGACCAGGAAATGGCAATCTCCAGCCTCCAGATGCAAATCTTGTTTACTGGTTCACTCCCGGAGAGTGATAATCCTTGCCTGAGGCAGCCAGGAAACTTGGCGGCTTCTGACAGAGATTCATTTTATGCTTTTATTTTCTACATGTATTTAATTCATTCAACTTCCACCAACATATAAGCAGAACTCAGATTTGGTCAGCTCAAGAGCCTGTGAAAGGAAAAGCAAGATTGCTTCATGACGCCATGAACAGGCATGTCCACTTTGGGGGTGAAAGACAGGTGTAGATTCCTTGCCTCTTCTCCAATTAGTCTACTGTTTATCATGCTGTTGGAACAGAGTAGCTGGTAGGATGGAGGAGGAGAAAGGACGGCACACTTGTAACATGGAAGTAATACTAGTCTAAATATGATATTAATGCATGTTAAACACTCTACTCATGGGGGTGAGACAATATTTCTTCTCAACAATCTAATGTAGCCAAACTTTGCTCAAGTGTGTTCTTTCCTTAGCTGTTCCCATCACTTCCTGTCACTGATGCTGGCTGGTGTGAGAAAAAATTATCATCCGCTAACATTCTGAAATCAGCAGTCATATCTACTTTCTCTTAAGTAACTCAGTGACTTTAAGAAAGCCACAGCTGCTGATAAGAATGAAAGGGGTGTATGTGAGGGGTTGGGGGGTAGAATAATATTTCTGTTTACTGACTTTTTCTTCAAGAACTGATTATTTGTCTAAAAAGTATATCATTTATTCAAAAACATTTATTAAAGTTTTTTACAGAATTTTTTAATTCCTAGTTTTTACAGAATTGTTTAAGATCTTGGAATTACATACAATTCTGTTTATATATACATATAAACTTGAAATATAACCTGTAGGAGAAAATAAACAGTTTCGTAAAATTTAGGCTACAGAAAGGAAGGTGAGAGGAGAACTTAGTGGGATGGACAGGAAAAGTTTCTTAGTGAAGCTGATTCCTGTATTAATTTCAAAGGCTGAACAGGAGTGAGCCAGAAGAGAAGAGAAGAGAAGATGGGAGCGTTTCAGGCAGAGAATACAGGGTACACAGGATGTGGAATTGAAAAGACGATGTGATGTGTTGTTCCATGAAACTGAATCAGTGGTTGTTTCTGGTACAGTAAATATAGGACATGATGTGGTAGAAGATTGAATTCAAGCAGTACTTTCCAGCGTATTCAGATCACTGGGGATCTTGTTAAAATGCAGGTAGTGCTTCTTTAAGTTGGGGGTGGGGCCTGAGATTCTGCATGTTTAACAAGTTTCTAAGCATTTGCTGCCCACGTTGTTGGCACAGGGTCTGAGCTTTGTGTGGCAGGGATGAGAATTAGAAAGTGATGGCTTTGCCTTGTAAAAGTTGGCATTGTAAAGGTGTGAGGGGTTCATACTGGGAAAGGACGTGATCAAGTTTGCATTTTAGATAAATTATTCTGATGAAAGTATAGAAGGTAAGGCTGGAGGCAAGAAGAAAAGCCTAATTATCTATCAAACAGTTTGTTGTTCTAAGTGTCTTGTGACTATCAGCACATTTGATCTTAACTTTATTATCTTCATTTTATAGATAAAGAAACTGTGTCACAGGCAAGAAAAATAATTTGATTCGAGCCATACAGGATTGGTAGAGACAGGATTTAAGCCCAGCAGTTTGGCTCTGGGGTCAACACTTTCAGCTTTTATCCTCTCTGTTACACTGTGTTAGCACATCTGTGAAGGTTAATGGGAGTCAGGGCAGTGATGGTGGTGAGACATAAGGCTTTGTCACTGCAGCTGTGGTCCCTGGACCCATAGCCCCAGTTCCCACAGAACCTCCCCCCACTCCCACATCCTCGTCCTGTTAAATCAGAATCTGCATTTTGACAAGACCCCTAGATTTGTATGTGACCCAAATTTGGAAGCAAATTCAACTTATTTAGCAAAATCACTTCATAGGTGTTGTGCAATCTAATCATAAGGCATATCATTTCTTGTAATCTTTCTTTTAGTGACATTAGAAACTTTGCTTTCGTTAATGTTACAGTTGCAAAATACTGATATCCTAGTTCTTTCTTCTCCTTTGGTAGCTGCAATCCTTTATAAATAACTCCTTTCCTCATTTACTATTGGATTATCATGGGACATAGATCATAATCGATTATTTCCCTTTATTATTTTCAGAACCATAAATTGGTTCTCCAGCATCCTCCAAAGGCAGTCAATACATTGTTTAGTATTATTATTATTATATACAGAGATTTTTAAATATTTGATGTATTTCAATCCCTTTGTCCTTATTATCTTTGTCAGTGTTCAAATTGTCACATGCTTCACAATGGAAACATCTTCAAGATGGTTACTGACTTATTGCAACTTGAAGATAGTGGGATTTTCTAAATGCTTTGCTTACTCTTATTTCAAGATATGCTGTATACTTCAAACTGTACCTTTTTTGCCCTTCTTCTAAAGAGAAAAAGTCTTGGTCCCTTTTGAAAAGAAATGGGAAAAAAAAAACTTCTTCATTGGATTCTTTTATTTCTCTCCTGACTTAGAACAGGGTCTCCAGACAAGTCTCACGTAAACATATTATTTGCTAGATTACTTTATTATACAAATACTCCTAATGATTTTTTTTTTAAATTTAACTCACACGACAGGCCAAACTCAGTCCAATTTCCACAGCAATATGCTATCTGGGATTAATTCACATTTCCAAATTTTCATAGTTAGCATATACATAACATATACTCCAACAAGACAAATCTATTAGTTAATTAATTATTCCTTGAACTCTCATAGCCCAGCACTATTTTCAAACTTTAGTTTACATTTTAACAGTCATCTGGGAAAATTCCTCTTTCTTTCTTTATTTTAATTTTATAATCAGGTAAAGGATCCAGTGTAAATCCCACCTACATTTTAAAGATTTGCTGTCCATCCATACCACAAAGTCTTTTTCCTCCTATTTCTAACTATATTGTAAGCTTCTTAGGGTTGGACCTTACTGTATTATTTATTTTCTCTTTCATTTAATCCTTTGTCCCACACATAGGAGGCACTTTATTAATATTTGCAGATTTACTGATTCATCCCCCAAAACTTCTTGCAAAATTAAAAATCTTACTTTTCTTTTCTTGATACATTATTAATTATGCAAAATTACTTACTACTCAATATCTGAGTAGTAAGAAAAAACCTTTTTTGACTGGAAATCTGAAATAATTTGTTTTCAATTTGTGGAGAGCATGGTCTTCTTAAGAAGAACCAGCAACAGAAATAGATGTAATGTGGAGTCATTGAAGCCAGATTCTTAAAGGCACTTTACATAAGCATTTTACTGTATTCTTACTTTTAATGCTCCTGAACTTTAACCTATGGTCATGACCTGTTTGCAAAACACGTGGTATTATTTATTCAGACATCAACCTTGACAATGGTAGGAGGGGAAGTGAGTTTCTGCAGATGGAAAGAAGCCAGATGATGTGAACAAAGAGAAGGTAAACATGGGAGAAAATAATGGGATGATGAGAAATAAAAATTGAGGCAAGGATATAGGAAAAAGGTACATTTAGAAAGAGCGTTTGAAGGCAAAACATTGAGAACAATGTTGAGAACAAAAACTACAAAATAAATACCTAGGAGAGATGATCAGAAATATGCAAACATTGTACCCCTGAAATTAATATTAGACTCTATATTAACTAACTGAAATTTAAATACAAACATTTTAAAAAAAGACCAATGCAGGGGCACCTGGGTCGCTCAGTCAGTTAAGCATCAGACTTCGGCTCTGGTCATGATCTCATGATTCATGAGTTGGAGCCCACATTGGCCTCTGTTGCCTACAGCTCAGAGCCTGGAGCCTGATTCACTCTGTGTCTCCCTGTCTCTCTGCCTTTACCCCACAAGTATTCTCTCTCTCTTTCTCTCAAAAATAAGCATTAAAAAAAGACTATGCAAACATAAGACAGAACTGCAATCACTTATTAAGCACTTACCTGTATGCCAAGCATTGTACTAGTGTCTGGGATTTTACATTGGTTGAAAGATAATTTTTTCCTTGATACAGTCTTGAGTTCCAGTCTTCTAGTTCATAGACAGAAGGAGCCAACAAGAATAATCCGTCATCCGTGAGTTCCCTTCAGCAGGAATCCTGGGCAATGTTGGCAGGACTCAGCAACCACTCTTGAGGAGAGATTGTCCTGGCCCGAGGATGAACACACATTGCTCAGTAAGGAGTAGTTGGAGGCTTCAAGCCGCGTGAATGTACTCACATTATACAACCCCTAGTTTTGATTTATAATCATATTGAGACCTGGCTCACGCTCGTAGATTTAGACAGCAGTAAATAGTGTCACCATCTGGCAGCAGCATGGCCTGTCACCTCCGCTGGCTTCTTCCCACTGCCAGTTACCGTGTTGCTTTGGTTTTGCTTTGGTCCAGGTTAATGCAGAGGCTTCTGGGAGCTGAGTTCAAGAGGTAAGTTTGCCTCTTGAAACAAGACTAGGATGAGAGCAAAGCAAGTGAGGTCTAAGGCACACAAAAATTCAAAATTTTAAATCAAGACAGAATCAGTACTGCTGCTGTTTCCTTTTGCCTCAGGCTCCAAAAGGTCTCTTGTTCTGCACTGTAATTTACATCTTTACTCACATTTTGGCTATTTTGTTTATTTTTTTGCATCACGAGTAGACATTTTTTGAAAGAAAACAGCTGATAGCCAGCAGACACATGAAAAGATGCTCAACATCACTTATCATCAGGGAAATACAAATCAAAACCATGATGAGATACCACCTCACACCTGTCAGATGGCTAAAATAACAAGTCAGGAAACAACAGATGTTGGCGAGGATGCAGAGAGAGGGGAATGCTTTGGCACTGTTGGTAGGACTGCAAACTGGTGCAGCCACTCTGGAAAGCAGTATAGAGATTCCTCAAAAAATTAAAAATAGAACTACCCTATCACCTAACAATTGCACTATTAGGTATTTATCCAAAGGATACAAAAATGTTGATTTGAAGGGGCACATGCATTCTAATGTTTACAACAATGCTATCAACAATAGCAAAATTATG
>NC_043702.1:87187580-87216527 GCF_006229205.1 Suricata suricatta | reverse complement strand
AGGCCCCAAACCACTAAAACTATAGATGTTAGGTGGTGTTGCTGGGCACTAATTTACTAACAAGTGTGTTTACTAAGCTAGGATTTTTTGAAATGATCTTCTTATATTTCTTCCAAAGAACCTTCATTTTCCTGAAATGTAAAAGGAGAAAAAACATTCTTTTTGAACACATTTGGTGATAATGGTACCTGGAAGTCATACAGCAGAGCGCTAGAATCAAGCCTGTTCAGTAGTTTGAAGTGAAAGAACTTGATCAATAATTACAAGGCTGTTAATTTGAGTCTTCACAACTGTAAATGGAGAGAACTAATGGGTCTTGGGTATCTAAGCTCTGAGGCCTTGATAGCTTAACTTTAATTAATTAGTATTCATGAATACCATCCAGACCATAATCGTCACGATAGTAACCTTTGTGACTGTCACAAAAGAACAGCACTCAGGACCAATCAGTCTTTTTGTTTGTTTGTTTTTTGTTAGCTATATTTTTGCTGGAAGTTCAGTGGCTCTCTCTGGGCCAATGCCTCTCCTGTGGCAAGAAACAGAAGAAAAGAAAGGAAGAAGGAAGGGAGAAGCACGCTGGGGTCAAAGTCACATCTAGAAAGCAAGATGGCACTCAGACTCTCTGAGCAGAAGCATAGCATGGAGGAACTAAGTACTGCGAACTGGTTAAACTTGAGAAAACCCTGTGCCCACGGTGGAGTGCTACACAGAAGCACCAAGGAGCGGAAGATGCACTCAGTTGAGTGACATTGACGGCATATATGCAAACTTAAATCAACTTGGAGATCATTCAGAACGATTCAGCTTTTCTCTCCTCCGTGTGTTGACTGAGCCCTTGCTGCATGAGCACCGTGGTCCTAGACACTGTGGCATAAGCAAATGGGTAAATCCTTTAGTAAGATGCTGCAGCTTTGTATCTCCTTGTCTAATGCATCCAGCATATGGCATGGCTCATAACTCATTCTCAAAAGCTGTTTGTTAAATTCACTTAAAATATAAAATAGAGTTACTGGTCTCTAGAAGCTGTCAGTCAGATTGCAGAACAAAACATAAATATATGTAAGAAGTAGTAAAAAAAACAAACAAACCCACAAGTACTTCTAAAAGGTGAAAACAGTAAGTACCAAGTTGGAAATAATCATCTGCAAAAGTGAGAAAGAGGAAATATATAACCCCTACTGTTCTTGTAGCAAGAACAAATGTTCAAAAGAAAAACAAAAAAAGTATGGTTTGTGCTCAACAGACAGTTCAATAGATCAGCTGGGATGGGAGACCCGTGGTGGTAAGATGTGGCAGGTACAATTAGACAGCTTCAGTGGGACTGAACTGGGAACTCTGGGTTTTATTTTTTGGAGAACTAGGAGCATTTAAATTTCAAAACATTATAACTGATGGATTGAAGTGTAAGAACACGCCAGGCAAAGCCAGAAAATGGGTGATTGCTTCAGTAATTTAGTATGAGTTGACTGAATATATTGGTCTACCTGAAATGATAAATGTTTAAGGACCTACAAACTACCTTTGCCATTAAGAGGATGAACTTTGGTGGAAGATTGACATTTTTTCCCCAGACATGGATTTAAATCCTGGCTGTCTCACATTGTAGAGCAACTAACATTGTACAGAGCAGAATAGATGCTTAATAATTGTCAATTATCCTCCCTTCCTTTAGCCCATAAATCCCAGCCTTTTTGGTCCTACTCGTAATTTGACCCTTACTAAGGATTCAGTGGACAGAAAGCTCTGAAATTAACTGCATATAATAATAATTAAAAAGAGTTAGGTAGTGTACAGGTGACTATTCACTTTTATACTTTTATATTCTCTCTCCATATGTGTATAGTTATCTGTATCTTTTCCTCTTAGGGAAATACACACACACACACACACACACACACACACACACACACACATATACTCACTCCGTACTTATTATTCATGAGCAGACCCAAACCATTTGCATTTGTGACAAGGCATACCTTCACAGATAGGTTATGTCTGCCTTTGTTTTTCTCCCCAAGGCAGTAAAAACTGAGAACTGGCAGATCTTTTCACTGAGGAGGTAACTTCTTCCTACAACTTTCCCACCCTTAATCAGAGGAGTGTACTTTCTGCTTACTCTTTTTTTCCTGAAGCAATTCAACTTCTGTTCAGAGGAGGAGAAGCTTGATTTGCATACAGAAAACAATGGCACTTCCTTTCTCCAAGTAAAACCAAAAGAGGCAGAGTTTAGCAGAAAGAGCACAAGATGTGGACAGTCTTGAATTCAAAGTTTTGCCTCACCGCTGATACCAGATATGAAATGTTAGAACAAATATTTAACAAGTTAGACTTTTTGAGACTTTTTTTTTCCTCCCCACTAAAAATGGAGAAACGATAAGTTTTGCTTTGCTGAGTCACTGAATTACGTTAGCTGTCTTATATAAAGCTTCTGACATTGTATCAGTGACACAATATCTAAATGGACTTTAGGTGAGTCTAATGATAAAGACATTTCTCATATAACAAAAATACCTTGTTCCTTTAGCCGTTGTGACACAGGGAAGAAGGGTAATTTATTATGGCTGCTGAATAGGTTCCCAGAGCTTCTCAATGCAGCAAAGGATTAAGCTCAGGATGTACTTAAATATGACTCAAACAGGGTCATGTTAGGACCAAGAGCCCCACTCCATCCACCCTTATCCTGTGACCATCCTTTCCTGTTTTTCCTCTCCTGTTTTTCATGATTCTCTCTTTCAGGCATTTGTTTGGCATAGGATAGATCCATGGCTGAACATGGGAGCACTCGCTCCATCTTGGGACCCATTGTCCATCTACCTTTGGCTGAAAACTTGTCGCAGTATGATAGGAAAAGATAGCATTCAGTAGGCAGAGAGGGAAAGATTAGGACCTAAGGTCCCCTGGTGGGGAAAAACACTTTGGAACAATGCTGGGAGTGTCTGACCCTAGCAAACCCCCTTGGGCATAAGACTCCTCTTAAGAATGTAACAGACCCCACCTATTCCCCCTCAGTTTCCCCTTGGGAATTTTGATGAAAGACCTGACTAACAATAAGTAGTAGGCCATAAAACATATGAAAAAGTGATATACTCATACAATGGAACTGGGCCAATCTGGAATGGACAAACCAGCACCAGAGCTATCAAGCCAGTAAGGGTAGAACCTGAGAAGGAATTGTAAGGACACAGGTCTAAATCAAACTGACTCCGTGACAGGCTTCAAGTTTTCCCTCTGACCTTGGAAGCCTAGGTGTCGATTTCTCAGAATCATTAGACAATAAAAGGGCATATATTGCTCAACCAGGGACCACCCTAGTAACACCCAATCAGAAGCGGCCAGCTAAAATGCTTAATATTCCTAAGGGCAGGCCTAGAGATAGAAGCTATAGATAATCACTTATTGCTTAAGGCTAGTTACGCCCTACGAGAGGGTCCTGGGTCCAGTCTGTAATTGCTTAATACTCTAAATATTGTGATTGGGTCCCGCCAAAAGTAACGAACACTCTGGACAATGTGTATGGTTAAAGTTACTGCCAATGATGTTATGCGATAATGATTGCACCCCTGTACCTGTGTCACAATTTCCTATAACTCCCTCCCCCCCAAACCCATAAAAGCCCTACCCCACCTTTGTTCGGGGCTCTCAGCACGGATCCACTGCACTGGTGAAGTCTGTGAGCCCGAGCTCAAGCCTGTAATGATAATAAAGCCCTTTGCTTTTGCATGCATGACTCGGTCTCCCCGGCAGTCTCTGGTTTGTGGGGACGATATTGAAATCTGGGCATAACAGAGTAAGAAGGAAGGGACAAGCAGGGATGGAGACCAAAACTTTATAAAACAAAGATCCTTGCTTATAGTCGCAGACATTCACTTTTGAGTACCCCCTCTCTGCAAAGAGAGCTCTCCTACTATTCTTACTTTCTGATCTTATCTTACACTCTATTAAACTTTTGCCTGCTGCTTATTTTATTTTATTTCCACCCCACCATTCTTCATTCTTCAAAGTGGTGAGACAATGAACCCTGAACATTTAAGTAACTAGAAAAATAATTCTGCAACAAAAGAGAACAGGACTTTGTGGTCCTTCTAAGCTGAGGGGTCTCAATTATTGCCTTGGTGGCATCAGCTGTGTCCACAATCTTAAAATTATCTCTAATGTAAATTTTCCATAAATTCTTGATCCTTTCTCTAATGCTCAATTACTTCTTGTCATAAAATTGTGGATTAGGATAATCAGCAGGATTTCTCAAGAAAGAGTCATTAATATGTCTTCTTCAAAATAAACTTAATGAAGCTAATGTAAAACTTTACTTTAAAATGTTAACTGATCCATCACATAATTGTTATTTACTATTTAATGGGCAACAGCAGTAACAGGCATCATGGAAGTCTTTATGATAGGAATAATATTGCTTAGTTTTGTACTTAACAAAATTGAGAAGTTGCATTTCACATATTGGCAATATTTTAGAATGTTCAAGAATGAAGTTTCTGGAATCAAACTATGTTGGCTTGAAACACAAGTTTTGCCCCTTGCAAACTGTGTGGCTTTGGACAACTTATTTAAACACTGTCCATCATTTCCTTTATCTACAAAGTGTGTATAATAATGGAACCTACCTCTTTGGATGCTTGTGATTAGTAAGTAAGTTAAGGTAAGTAAAGAGCTTAGAAGTAAGTGCCTGTTCTAAGGCAATAGCTTCAATAAATGTTAGCTATTGTTAGTTTTGTTCTGCTTCTTTCTATAGCTTTACTTCTAGAACCCAGTTCTTATATATTCATCATGCTCATTCCATCCAAATCTCCTGAGTCCCCTCATGGAATCCTATCTAGATCTGAGCTCCTGGGACTTACCTCATGCTTATAGCATTTCTAAGAATTTTTACCTGCTAGACACTAGCCTTAAGGTGGAACCCACCACTGCTCTGTTTCCACCCAAACAGCAAGCTACAATAATGAATTATTAATCAGAAAAGTTGCCTGCATCAGGGGTTCCTACCTGCATTAACAGGTGACCCAACAGTTAGGTCCAGGAACATTCATCATCCTAGGCTAGCGGGCTGGAAGTCAATGACAGGAAAGTCTGAAAACACTGGGTAAATGGCCTTAGTCATTTCACTTTTCAGTTAGCGCACTGAGGCTTAGCATTAGGATTCCAGTTCCGGCCTAGGAAGAAATCCACAGGCATAAACCACTGTCTTTCTTTGGAAGGATTAATGGGTCCTGGGAAACAATGTGGGAATCAGCTGTAGAATCAGGAAGCTTGCTTTCCAAAACTAGCAACAAGACAGAAAGAGAGAGAGGCTGAATTCCCATTTACTGAAAGGTGATTCATGAGGTGGCCCTGATTTAAGATGAAATCTACTGTCTACAGAGGCTTCTAGATTTGGTAGAAATAAGATAGAGAAAGATGGAAGAACTGAATCACCTGTAAAACCAAAAGGGAAAAGCTGAGTAAGGTATGTCTGGGGATAGATCAACCTGTCTGGCTAAAAAGGTTTAGGCAATGATACATTTAGGGTCTGAATTTGGAGAGCATTAAATGGAAAGTTAAGAGCTTAATATGTCTTTTTTAGGAAGAAGGGAGCCATTAGAGTTTGAGCAGAGGTATGGCATAAGGCAGGCAGGGTTTAGGAGTGCTGTTTTGCTTGTATAAATATTAAATATTAAAGGTATGAAGGACTGTGATAACAGTTAAGAAATAATTCTGTCAATAGTCCAGGTCTGAGGAAAAAAATCTGTCTTGGGTTGTTGATGTGAAAATAAAATCTTGAACATATATTTGGATTTTAGCGTATATCCAAGATTTGTTAATAGGAGAACATAACCAAAATGCTCCTCTATTAGCTTTTACTAATAAAGAAGTCCTTGAGAGGTAAATTATTCCTGTTCATTGAGGGTTATTTAAGTTCATGAGTAATTCTTATGCTAAACTAAAGACCAAAACACAAAATTTTATATAATGATTAACAGGCAGCAAGAATAAAGAGAAAGGTGAAAGTTAAGATATACTAAGTTGTTATGATGCACTGTGAGGCAAGGGTTACTCTGTGTGATACACTGAATGAACCATACTATTGAATCTCCTGGTGTCCCCATAGATAAAGGGTCACCCAATGGCATGTCTGTCCATCTCTCACTCCTGCCTGACAACGAAAGGAAATTGGTTTTTTTGTTTGTTTTGTTCTGTTTTTGTTTTTGTAACTGTCTTATCCTCTCTCCTCCAAACATTGTAAGGCAGTTCTCCTCCCCTTCCTTTGGCATTTGCCACAAAAACCTGATAATCCTAAATATCTTGAAAAAGTATTACTTTTGGCAGAAAAGAAAAAAGTATATAATGTTTTTTGATATTTGATGCTATGCATCATATAAAGAGTGTTTTTTTTTTTAATTTTATTCCCTATAGAATGTCAGATTCTCTTTCAATAGCTTCTCTGAGGGAAATATGTTCTTGGCCTCCATAGTAAAGGGAAAAATTGGGCAGTAAGTTATGAGCTCACGAAACCAGTAATCAGTTTGCCTTCAGGCAGCTGGACAAGTTTTAGATTGGCCATTGTCATTCCCATTGCCATTGTCATTCCCATTGCCATTGTCATTATTATGATGATGGGTGTCAGCAGCAGACATGGAAGAAACAAGGAGTTACATCTCATGAATCATCCAGTAATGGAATGGTTTAGGGCATTGCTTTTCAAAGTGTATGCTCTGATGACCTCAGAAAGCTTCTTAAAATAAATTAGACTCCTTGAGGTTGGGTCCTGGCACCTGAATGTTTAATAATATCCTCAAATGATTTGAATCAAGTGTTAAATTAGAAAATTATGATTGTGTTCTGACATACATCTTCCTTTTTCCTCTACTTACTAACAGCTATTTTTTTTTCAATTATAAATAATGACTTACCAGAGTAGAAGCTCCATCTGAGGCATTCAAAATTCTAAATCCCGAGTTGTGTGCTTGTGTGCATATATGGGCATATTAAATGTGTGGAGCATACCATGCTACCTGTTCCATTGTGCCCTGAACAAAGTGTTGAACTGTATTGTGAAACTTCTTGTATAATGTTTTCAGCAATCAAAAGTGGGTAAGCCAAAAAAGGACTACATTTCCCAGGCTTCCTTGCAGGAGATTGAGCCCTTGCAACTAAGCTCTGGTCAATGAAACAAAGGAGAAATTTATGTGTATGGTGTTTAATCTTGGTTGAGAATATATCCTCAACTCTGCCTGTCATTTCAGAGACTCCAGTATGAAAGATCTTCACGATCTGTGACTTACCTTTCTATTAACAGCTGCTGTCTCTTCAAGTCCTTGAAGTTTTTAGGTATTCCTAATGACTTCCATAATACATAGGAACTTGATTTTTCCATACAAAATGTTATGTACTGACTCTTTTCATCAATGTTACCCCTCTTCGGTGTGTTATTACCTTGGTTAAATTTGTCCATGTCCTTGTTTATCAAGGTAAAGTCTAACTAGTCTGATAAACTTAATGGGCAATGAGAGTTGGCTTAATTATCTCTCATTATTTAATTAATATGTTAATTATCTTTCCTTAATTAAATAATAAATGGATTTAAAGTAAATTTTTTAACCTGGGGGCCCTTTGGAGTCCTTTTCTGACTTATATCTAGTCCCAACTCCCATTAATGCTCTAGGCATATTTTGCTCCAGCCAAGCAAATGAGTCTTCCCTGCTCATTTTATCCCCATTATCTGTTTCTGACTCCAGGCTTTCTTCATGTTGGCTAGAATGCTCACTAAACTTTTCTCCAAATATAATTCTTTCCCAGACTTCATGGTTCACTTTCATTCCTAGACTATCCTTTGATAATCCCTACTCAAAGTCATCTCTTTCACTTGTAACATGATTGTTCTCATAGTGTTTATTCACCAAATATATGCTGTACAAATACAATGAACCGGGTAGTGGGGATACAAAGAACATAAAATTGAATCTCTATTTTCCAGAAATAATATGTCATGTCATGAGTATAAATTAGCAACCATAATATAATGAAAGAAGGGATAATAGATAAGGAATTATGAGATTCAATGGAGAAGTGTAATCTCTACTTATCAGTTAACATTCAACATACATGACTGTTATCCTAGGTATCAGTTATGAATAGCTTTTTTGTGTAGAGCTGCTATGTGTGAGTGCTATAGGCTACACTTTATTAGATGTACTTAGATATCTGTTATGAACCAGAAGCAGAAAAAAAAAAAAAACTTGGGGATGTCTGAAGACTAAGACTAAAGAATATTAACAGTAAGCATCAGGAGAGAAGGAGCTATCTTATGCCAGTTATGAGCTTAGAAGTCAATGGGGCACCAGGGTGGCTCAGTTGGCTAAGTGTCCAACTTCGGTTCAGGTGACGATCTCAAGGTCCCTGGGTTTGAGCCCTGTGTCGGGCTCTGTGCTGACAGTTCAGAGCCTGGAGCCTGCTTCAGATTCTGTGTCTCCCTCTCTCTCTGCTCCCCCCCCATTCATCCTCTGTCTCTCTCTATCTCTCAAAAATAAATGAAAGTTTAAAAAAGTAAAAAAAAAAAAAAAAGAGAGGTCAAGAGGCTTTTTCCATATCTATTAACCCCTTGGAATCTACCTTCATTGTGTGAACAAGCTCACACTAGCCTGCTAGATAATGAGACAGGAGATCCAATAACCACTGTCATCCCTGATGAGAGCCAGTCCCCAGATACTCTGCCAGCTGACCAAGGATACAAGAGCAAGCCTGGTACATAGCCACAGAACTGCCCAACTGATAATAATAAAGCACCTCTTCATTTAAGCTACTAAGTTTAAAGCAGGTTTGTTATTCCACCAACATCGAACACTGACTTACACATTAAAAAGATTCACATTTGGAGGGGCTCCTGGGTGGTTCAGTCGGTTAAGCATCCAGCTTCAGCTCAGGTCAAGATCTCACTGTTCGTGGGTTCGAGCCCAGTCTCGGGCTCTGTGCTGATGGCTAGCTCAGAGCCTGGAGACTGCCCCAGAGTCTATGGCCCCTCTCTCTCTGACCCTCCCCTGCTCGTGCTCTCTATCTGTCTCTCAAAAATAAATTAAAAAAAAAGATTTACATTCGAAAGGAATGTTGTAATAATTGTTAATATAGGTCCCATTTACTAAGCACCTACTATGTGTCAATTATTATATGTATATGTACTGAATGTTAACCGTAGAAGGTGAGTATGTGTGTGTGCTCTGTAAACCACTCTGAGTGTTAAACATCATTCTCCTTTTTACAGATGAGGAAACTGAGATCTAAAGTAGCTAAGGAATCTGACTAACAGAGCAGAACTTTAAAGCCACCTTTTAAAATCCCTCTTCTTAATCACTTCTGTCTTAACTCTATGTTATATTGCCTTTCAGTGAAAAGAGATCAGAATCAAAACAGATGTGTGTTAGAATGCTCCTTCAATGTGCTTCTCACGGGATGTCTCATTAATTCCTGTGGCTTCTTAATGAATCATGTTAGCCTTGATATCATCTTCAAAGTTCCTATCCCAGTTTTTTGTTCCAGTTCTTAATCTAAAAGAGAGATACTGATGGAAATTTCATGCCCTTTGGCAAACCAGGGGGAAGACTTTTGAATAGGTTGAGCTTGAGGTTCTTTAATACACAGTCATATAGTTAGAATATTCCACCTATGCCCAAGGCAACCCTTAGAGTTCATTAAGGTAAATCTGGAGCTCTGAGACAACCAGGTCATTAGAGTGACATTTCTCAAAAGTGGAAACCAGAGCGTAGGTCAATTCAACCAAAAATTAGTGTTCTATTTACTTTTTAATGAATAATCATTAATGGATAACGGGGGTGCTAGTTATGTCTGTTCAGAGGAATTTTCTAAGGACATCCTTTGACTATGTTAGTCTAGGGTTTTGGTCAATGTTTCATTTCTTGAGGAACAATTTTTATATAAATGTACAGTTCGGTGAATTTTGATGGATTTTTATAGGCATATAACCACTGGCACAATTAATATATAGAATATTTCCATCACCCCCAAATTTACTATCTGCTCCTATATGGCCAATTCCCTTCTCTAATCTCAGCTCTGGCAACCATTGCTCTGATTTCTTTCCTATAATTTGTCTTATTTTTGGAATGTCACCTAAACAGAGTACATAGTTGCTTTCTCTGTCTGCCTTCTTTCATTTAGCACAATGCTTTTGAAATGCACCCATGTTATTATAGAAATCAATAGTTTGCTGATTAGTATATTATTTTATGATTGTATCACAAATTATTCATCTGTTCTACAGTTGAAGAGATTTGAATTGTCTCTAGTTTTTGGCAAGTATAGGTAAAGCTGCTATAAACATTTATGCACATCTCTCTGTATGGACATAACTTTATTTTTTTTTCTTCTGCATAAACATCTAGTCATGAGACTGTTATATCACAATGTGTATGGACTGAAATTCATATGTTAAAGCCCTAACCCCTAATGTAATGGCATTAGGAGGTGGAGACTTTGGGAGATGATTAGGTTTAGGGCGGTGTAGAATCCCCAAGATACAATGGCTGCCCTTACAGGAACCAAAAAAGACACTAGCATGGTTTTCCTCCATGTGAAGATAGAGCCAGAAGGTGGCAAGCTAAGCAGTGGGTTGAATTTGCCAACACCTTAATCTTGGACTTTCTAACCTTTAGAACTGTGAGAAATGAATGTCTGTTTCTAAAGCCACTGTCTCCATGGCGTTTTGTTATACCAGCCCAAGGTCCCTAAGACAGACAGCAAGTACATATTTTGCCAAGGTTTCTGACCTATTTACCTTTTAACTTTCCTGTATGCTTTATCAGTTATGTTTCTTTTGTGTTTTAAATTTTACGTCTTTTCAAAAGTAAGCTAAATATTCCTTAAATATATTTCAATTTCCCTTTTTGCTTTATTAATACTAAGAAACTTCTTCAAACCCAGACATTTGCACCGCCTGTCACCAAATATGTGAAATACTCACATATTTGAGTGTACTGTTATGCACAATTGTAATTGTAAAGAAACAATTATGAATTTGTTTCTTCCCAAAATTTGATTTATACATTGAAATGTATGCTTTCTGCACTGAAACTAAAGTAAACATCCTGTGAAAGACATTGGCAGGCAGATTTAGTAGATGGAGAGACTTAAATACGTATAAAATTTATTCGTCTTTTCCTCATGATGGCCTAATTTAATCGACACACCTGCACTTGATTGCTGCCTTTTAATGTGTACATCATATATCACAGATAGAGTGAGGAGGGGGTATGTCACTATGTACCGTGAAATATGAATAAAAAGATAAAAATAGGAAAAAAAGGAAGGAGTTAGAAGGATGATTACAGCATTTTGCAGGAAGGTAGCCAGACAGGCCTTAAGTATATTTTAGATCTATTGAATTAAACCATGAATGAGTCATTGTCTGGGAAATAATTTATATTTATATTAAAATATTAACTTATACCTTCTTGGCATAGGAATCAGTTATATAATGCATCCTATAGCAATCAAAACAGAAAGTTTTTTGGAAGATAACTGTATTCTGTAAAGAAAGGTAGGTAGCACTTTGCAGTAGGAAAGAATAATGGATTTATACCATTAGAATAAATTTCACAGGTTTAAAACTTCATTAAAAAACAATTATGTATCAATCAAGACACTGTCAAGACTCATTTTGCCCTAAAATAAGAGAAAAGCTGCACTGATCAATTGGAATGTATGTAGTATGTATATACTGTTAGCTCAGAAGAATTCCACAGGAAATTTTCATGTTATCCTATTTAGCTTTAGGGCCCATGGAAGATATTAAGCCTCTCTGTTCCCTCCTATCCCAGGCAGGATGGAGAACCCGAGTGAAGCTGGTATTGTGAGAACCAGGGCCCTGGAGTCCCTGACATTTTTCTGAAGTGAGATCCGCTGTCACTGGATCTATATAGATATTTTCTAAATGGTCAAGTCTCAGTAGATCTTGATGAACATCTTTACGAGATAATTACTTGTATTCTGGACAGTGACATTTGCTTTTCCCTGGAATAAATTTGTTCTCCTAGCTGTATGCCAGCTTTCAGGCCATCCATATCACAGCCTCTGACACTAGTACAAAAACAACAGCAATAATTTCTCCTTCTTCTATCTTTTTTGAGCATGTATTTTGTACCTTTATATGTGTCAGGCTCTGTGCTAAATGATTCCCATGTATTATTTTTAATCATCAGGAATATGATTATTTTCATGCTAGGAAGATGAAATTGTAATTTTTATTTTGCAGATGAAAAATGAATTCCAGGAGTTGACAATTTGCCATAGGTCAGTTGAGTTCATAGCACATGACTTGTTTGACTTGGGTACTGATGCTTGTCCTGGTTATTTCCGGTGGACACTGTTGATTTCACATAAGAACAGTCATTTTTCCTTTATTCTTTACTGACAGGCACCTTGGTATTATCCAAGTATTCATTCTTTTTCAAATGATAGCACTTCAGCAACAGAGCCTAGTAACGTTAAAACATTAAAAGTACAACCTATATTGGATAGGGAGTCAACATGTGACTAGGGCAGGCTCAACCAGATTGAAGGAAAAGATGAATATTTAACATTGAAGTATTTTTCTGGGGATTGTAAAGAAGAAGACTCTGCCTTTATTGTGCTGGGGCAGACATATTCTGACAATAAACAAAACTAGTCTGAGGATGAGAGCACTCCAAAAATGATGGTAAGACAGGAGCCAGAAAGGAATATGGTCCTTAATACCCCCATCGAGCCACCAAATCAAGTAGCCGTTTAACACACCCTTTCCCTTAGCTACTTGTTATGTGAGATAATAAAGTTGTTTGTGCTAAAGGCCAGTTTGTCAGGTACTCGATACAGTATCTTCTCCTCAATAACTAATCTATACCTGTTTCTATACCCTGTATAGAAACACGTTAACTCTCAATAATGTTTCGGTGAATCTCTATGAAAAAGAGCTAAAAATGTAGATGTAGCATGTGGCCTTTCTCAATAGTAAAGCAGTTTAAATAATAATTGCCTGCACAGGATTCTCATTTTATGATACTGTAAAGCCGTATATGCATGCTTAGGGCCGTAGCCATACATTACAGTTTATTCCTGCACCAAGCTCTATGTAATTTGAAAGCAGTAGCAGAGAAATGATGAAGATTGCTCTCTTGGAGCATAACTGCAGTGAAGATATCCAGTTCCTAAGTCCTCGCCACCAGTGGACCACCTAAGGTGAAAACGATAAATTAATTCATCTTGTAGCAGAGTGTCATTCCTTGCTTTTGAATATATGCAGTTTATCTGCCATCATCTGTGGGAATGGATTGCTGGACAACGAGCTATCCCCAGAAACATTTTCAGATAAGATGATGATTTTTCTCTAAAAATTGTATTTTTATGTAAACTGCAGCCCAAATAGAGTCGAATTGCAGTTAGAGAACACATTCATCTCCGAATTATGCATCAAGATGCATCTGATAACCTTGAAAGTATATCTATTTGGAAGGGTTTAGTGCCACTCTTAAATAGGTCTATATTTTTAAATACATTATGTTTCTGTGTAAAATATAACAAAGTATGCGTGACTATTAAAAACTTAAAATCCATGCTTCAAGTTTAATACCATAAAAAATGAATTTCCATAAAATATGCATAACAGAGATACAGATGCTGAAGATGGAAAAGCAGATGGTTTTTTTGGTAAAATATAAAATGCTTATATCATTCTGGGTGTTTGGGTTTTTTTTTTTTTGTACATAAAGCCTCTTTCCTTCTAAAACTGCTAAAACAGCAGAATATATTTTTGTGACTCTTTTCTAATTTTAAACATAATGACAACATTATAGACAGTCTTGGCAAATAAACTGAACTAATCTTTTAATTGTCCTAAGTAAATGGATTAATTACAATCATTTCCTTTCCTGTGTCAAGAAGGCCACATGTTCTAGGCTTACCGGTCTCATCTTAGTTATCGGGATGCTTGTGTATATGTTGGGAAAGAATTTCATCAACCATTAAATTTACATAAACAACTGAAGGTTTTAAAATTGGATTACATAGTGCACTGACTTCTACCATTTTCCTTGGACATAAGAGTGTCAGTAAATCCATTCAGTTTTGTTTTCTGAAACAGCTTGAAAATGTAGTGAGTGCTTCTCTCTTCTGGTGAAGAATTAAACACCTGTGAACACCAGGCAGATGAAAACTCTTACCTGTTACTTTATTACATTCTGTTAAGAGAAGAAAAGTTATTGGATAATATTTTTAAATCCCTAAATTCTGAACATGTCCATAAATTCTTTGAGAATACACTGAGCTCAGTCCTTCAGGTACTTTGGTAAGGATCATTCAGCAAAAGGCTTCTCACTAGAGAACGAAAGGAGACATTATTTACAATAACTCTCAGTCACAGATACAAATAAGATGTCTTCAGAGGCAGCACAGAGTAGACTAATTTGCCAAATTTGAGTTAGGATTCTTACTCTGTTATTAGGAAACGCAACTCCACACATGTAACTGGTATATAGTACAATGAACTTTCTGAGAATAGATGTTGGCCAGAAAATTTTAGTAAAGTTTAATTATTTTATCAATTAAATGTGCCCCAAATGGCAAAATGTGTAGTCGCATTTTTGAAAATAGGATAAAAGAATTATATCAAGCTGGCCAAACCTCTATTCTGTCAGACTCTAAAAATTTTAATTGTAGTAAACTCTCTTCGTGTTTCAATAGATCTTTGACCATTGTAGAATTGTAAAATTTTGTGATCTTTGCCCAAAACTCTTTATCCACTCACATCAACCATTTATTTATGTCAACACTATGCTCATATCAAACAGTAGCATGGTTTATTTCCTATTAACAAGAAAACTCAGGGAGACCAAAAGCAGTAAATGGAGAGATGGGGAGAGGTTCTGAGTTTTAGAATTGTGGAAACTCCCCATGAAGGAAGCCTATTGGGCTTGGAGTTCCTTTAATGCTTGAGAACGGTTTGCTTTGTGCTGTACTGTGCTTTGAGCACTTTGAATACATTAACTCTGCTCAGAGCTCTATGAATTAGAACTCATTAGTTCACTTCTACCATCTATTGTAACCCATCTTGCAAGTGACAGAACTGAGCACAGAGACCTTGCGAAAATTGCTAATGACAAAACCAGAATTCAAATTACAGCAGACCACCTCCCAAGTCTCTGGACTTCGACTTAATCTAACTTTATCTGATTATCTAAATTGGCCTCTATAAATCTTTCTTTATAAGTAAAATTTGGCATATTGTGTAAAAAAAATAGGAAAAAAACTTTTTTGCCCTTTTAATACTTTTCAGTTCTGGTTCTACTATTAAAAAACAAAACAAAACAAAACAAAACAAAACAAAACAAAAACCTGTTTTTGCTTGGTATAATCTCAGAGTTCCTACGAGTTGAAGATGATATTCTCTTCTCCTTGTTCGATGCCACAGAAACATCCATCTCAGGTATCTTCCTGGTGACCGATAAGCTCTCCAGAACCAGAAAGTGGGTTAAATATGCAAACCCATTGGCCAGGTCAACAAAAGATAGTTGATAGGCAGGGGGACAGTTAGTGATGAATTTAAATCATACTCAGTTACCAAAGCTTATCCATTTTTACCCCCAAGATTCTGACATTGTTACCTGTATTGTAACTGCATTCACAGGAGTGAAGGATGTTGGCAATCAATATAAGTCATGCTTTTGTCCGTGGATCTCACAGTTCAGTTAAAGAATGAAGCATACTATGTCTACATAAATGGGATATCTCCTGCCTCTAGATGTGAAAATCTGGTCTAGGAAGAAAGATATAAATATATGTGAATTGGAGGGTGGGTGGAAATGAGTTAGCAACAAAGAGAAAAACTTCAAAGAGAAGAAAGACTGGGGGGCCCGGGTCTTTCAGTCGTTGAACATCTGACTTCAGCTTCGGTCATGATCTCACAGTTCATGACCTCAAGTCCCATACTGGGTGAACATGAGCCCCACTTTGGGTACAAAAAGAAAGACATGTCCCTGTTTCTCTCTCTCTCTCTGCCCCTGCTCAGATTCTCTCTCTCACTTACCCCTCACTCACTTGTGCCATCTCTCTCTAAAAAAAAAAAATGGAGAAGGGGGACTAACATTGGCTAAGTGTAGATTTAGAAGGTAGCACATGTTTTGTTGGTGTGAAAATTCATGGGAAAAGCAGTGGGAATGGGAGTCAACCTGGTTTCCTTTAGGGCATGTTTAAGGAAATCAAGAATGTGAGACTAAATAGGAATGGCAGAGCAAGGGTGAGGTAAATCAATCATCTCTAGCTCAGAACCTTTGCCAATGCTAATTATTCTGTTGCCAACTACTCAGCCTCCCCCCAACACACCAGTTACGCAAAAACACCTCTGTACCTTTGATCAAACTATTCCTTTAGCCTACAATTATCTTTTCTCCACCCCCAGCCTATTTAAAGTCATATACCATTCAAGTTTCCACTTACACTCTTCTGTATGAGTCATTTGCTAATAGTCCCCCAATTAAACTTAATTATTCCATCACCTGCACTCTGCAGTATGTGAATGCTGCTACAGTCAGGCTGTTCTGTCATACTGAATGTGGTTAGCTGTTTGCACGACTCTCTCTTTAGAGAGAGCAGAGGTGGTGTTTCTGCAACACTCCACAGCCTCGGTATGTGCTTTTGAATAGATTTTTCTTGATAACATGTCGGACTGAGAGGAAACAGCTTGAAGAGAGCTCTGGGATGAGATGTAGAGCATCTCCAAAAATAAAGTGGAGGGAAGATATTTCATCTGGGGTCAGCTCATTCTTGTAATATGTAGAAGTCCAGGCATCACGGGTCTGGGAATCATAGATTTTTGATGTTTGTGCAAGCTATTAGCTTTTTTCTGCTTAACAATTAGACAGGACTCTCTCCATTCCAGATAACCCTTTCCTGTGTTTGTACTCAAGGGAAGAATGGATACACAGGTCCCATAAATGAAAACAAAAACAAAAACTAAAAAAAAAGGATTTCAGTTGTCTGCCTCTTGCGAACATATACATCTATTGAATATACAAAGGGCTACTTATCATAAGAATCAGTTTTGTTTTTAACTTTGAATTTTGGAGATGATCCAAATGTTAGATGATTTAAAAAACACATTATCTCAGAGAGGTCACAAAAGAACTTCCATCAATGACACATAAGATATATTAAATCACATGGATCCCACTATACTCAGGGACCAAAAAGTGATTAAGGACACTTTCTGTCTTAGGTTATCTTTAGTTCAGGAGCTGAGAAACTAACTCTGAGGGATAAGAAAGGATTCCATTACTCTGAATAAATTCCTTTCTGGGCCCAACACAAGACAAAAGCATCCTCATCTGCGTCACATTTAGTAGAAAAGCAACCTTTTTCCCCTTTTAGTATTATTAGACATGCAGAATAAGCTGTTACTAAAATTGTTTCCTTTTTTCTGCACAGAGCTGCATTCCATTTCTGATTTCATTTCAATTAAGTGAATCTTTCTGATTGAGTTCCAACCAATGGAACATGAGTGGATAGTTTATGTTCTAATTTCAGGCCAGGTGGTTGGGAATCTCCCACACAAGTCCCTTCCAGCTCTGTCTCAATCTATTGACTACATATATAGAGTCATGGCATCCTTGAAGATGGTGAGGCCAACAGTAGCCTAGGTCACTGCATGAAACAAGCCCCATATCTCATTCCCTCTCAATCCAGAACCATATTAGACTGTTTTAGAGCAAGAAATAAATTGCTAGGTTTAGTCATTGAAATTGTGTTTTTGCTTTTATTTATTTGTTCAAATATAAGTTAGTCTGCCTTAAATAATAGAATCTCAAAAATTTTTCTGTTATGAACAGTGATTCTCAAGGCAGGATAATTGTATTCCCCAAGGATCATTTGGCAATATCTTGAGACATTTTATATTGTTACAACGTGGTGGGGAGATGTTATTAGAATGCAGTGAGTATGGATCAAGGATGCTGCTATATCCTACAATATCCTAAAATGCATAGGATGGCCTTCATAGGAAAGACTGATCTAGCCCAAAATGTGAATGGTGTTAAGGGTTACAAGCCTTGCGCTATGAGGGTAAGTTCTAGAGAAAGTGTCAGTCTTATTAACTATTAGCTCTTGAAAAACACATTGTCCTTATCTTAATATGAGTTTCACTGCAAATATAACATGAGTTCTATTGCAAATAGATTGTATTAGTTATTAATGATCCTGACCTAATAGAATTTGAAACATTAGAATGTTAGAGGGTGGCAGAAGTCACTTCTGGAAGTTACCAGAAGAGCACCGTAAACAAAGATATGGTTATTATGCAGACTTGTTGGTGCCTTTCCATTCAGAGGAGTCTCTCATCATCTCCCTTACAGGCTACAGAGAGAGACACCCTTATAAATGCAGATTTTCCTTATACCTGTAAATGTTTCTTTAAAAACTTTTTTTTATTATTTATTTAATTTTGAGAGATTGGAAGACAAAGCAAGCAGGGAAAGGGCAGAGAGAGAGAGAGAGATACAGAATCCAAAGCAGGCTCCAAGCTCTGAGCTGTCAGCACAGAGCCTGACACGGGGCTCAACTCACGAACCATGAGATCATGACCTGAGCCGAAGTCGGACACCTAACTGACTGAGCCACCCAGGTGCCCCACCTGTAAATAATTCTTACAAAAATGTAACTTATTAGTTTTCTGAGTTCTTCTTGTGTTTCCTGTTTCCGAAAAAGAATCAGCCTAAAAGAATTTTTATGCCTAAAAGGCATATATTGGGGTCACATATACTGCTCCCCTTCACCTGATTTAACTTTCTAAAATAGAACTTAATGATAGAACTGGCCAATATCATACCATAAAAATTGCTAAATAAAACTTAAATAATTTGAGTTTGTTACCAGAGCATCCCCTACCCCCCTGCTTTCCTGATCTTCTTTTTCAGTGCTGCTTTTCATGTGTGCATGCATGGGCAGAAATGCTTGGTGTCTACTGTTTTTATGTTCATCCTGACAAACCAGCATCTCAATAGAAAACCATACTTGAGAAAATGGTCAGGCATCAATCTGTATTTTCTACCATCTGATATGGCATTCCTTATGCATCTAATTGTCCACGTCTCATTCTCTCAAAGCCTTGTATTCTAATAAGCTGGTAACACAATGAACAAAATATAATACACATTAATGATTTCTCGTTTTCTGCCCTGAATGCACTAGCTTTTTTAACAGGGTCATACTATTCCAGGAAGGCAATACTGAGTTATGAAAACAGCCATGAATTAAGGAGCTCCAACTTGTAGCCCTAGCTAGACAACTAATTAACTAGAAAACTAAAAGTTAGGCATTGAGTTTTCGATACATCATTTTTGCTGCTTGTCATATGAGAAAATTTAACTGTATTGTTTCTATGCTTCCATTTAATCAATTTGTTTGAGCATATATTCATGCTATAAATACTTTCCAAGTACCACTTCTTACAGAAGCTGTGTGGATGCTAGAAGCCAGATGATGAGTTAATGTTAGCACGGCCGTTTTCCTACCAAACTTACAGTTCTCACACCTCTGTGTAGGGCACAGTTTAAGGTACTATGGAGGCTTCAACAGTGTGTTAGACAAGATGCTTGCTTTTAAGAACTGTAGGCTGGTGGGATGCCTGGGTGGCTCAGTTGGTTGAGTGTTCAACTCTTGATTTTGGTTCAGGTCATGGTCCCAGGGTTGTGGAATGGAGCCCCAATGTCACGCTCCATGCTGTGAAAGCTGCTTAAGATTTTCTCTTCTCTCTCTCTCTTTCTCTCCCACTCATGTTCTTTCTCTCTTTTTCTCTAACCCCCCCCCCCCAAAACAACAACAGCAACAACAACAACAGCTGTGGATTAGGAAAAATGATAAGTAAACAGATGAGTATAGTATGTATCAGGCTGTAGTAGTTACCTTACTAGAATTACAAATAAAGTGTTATTGGTGACCAAAAGAAGGAAGATCTCCAAGTTCAGGAATCTACAATATCTCCCAGAAAAAGGCAAAGAGTGAGCCAAGGATTGAGGATAACAAGTGTAGTGATGGGAAAACACATTAAATGCCAAAAAGAATATACAAAATGTTGAGCAAGAAATATTAGAGTCACGGTTCTGTAACTGGAGAATGGTACAGTTTTACTAAGTCTTAAGATGTATGTATTAGCTTACTAGGACTGCCATAAAAAATACGTTTGAGTGGCTTAAACTACAGATTTTATGTTCTTATGTTCTAGAGAAGTCCAAGATTAAAGTATTGGCAGGTTTGGTGTCTTCTCTTCTTGGCTTACATATGGCCTTCTTCTCCCTTTGTCTTTATATGGCTTTTCCGCTGTGTGCATACATGTTTGTGCCCAAATTACCTCTTCTTATAAGGACACAAGTCAAGTTGGCTTAGGACCTACCCTAATGACTTCAATTGAACATAGTCATATTTTTTTAACATTTATTTTTTTTTGAGAGACAGAAACAGATCATGAGCAGGTGAGGGGCAGAGAGAGGGGGACATGCAGAATCAGAAGAAGGCCCCAGGCTCTGAGCTGCCAGCACAGAGCCCGATGTGGGGCTGAAACCCATGAACTGTAAGATCATGACCTGAGCCAAAGTCAGACACTCAATCTAATGAGCCACCTAGGTGCCTCAACATAGTCATATTTTGAAAGTCTCTATCTCCAAAAAACAACCAGATTCACACGTATTGGGAGTCAGGGCTTCAACATATGAAATTGGGGGGTACACTGTCTAGATCACAACAGTGTGTGATGGCTGAAGTAAAACAGAGGGTGGGCAATTGGTAAGATTGAAGTGTCATACTGTTTAAGTAGACTGGCTTTTTTCTGTAGATCCTTTCCAAGGATTTAGAACAAGCTCTCTCTATCAATGAGGTCTGTTTTAGATAGTTAATTCAAGTGAAGGAAAACAGAACATGTCACCCAAATATATGCCCCTTTGTCTTAAAAAATTAGTTTAGGTGATTATTTTTAAGAAACCAGAGAAGATCTGAAAATTGAGAAGTTATTTTTTTTTATTTATCTTGAGAGAGGGAGAGTGAGCATGAGTGGGAAAGGGGCAAAGAGAGAGGAAGAGGAGGAGTCTGACAGTTCAGAGCCCAAGGTAGGGCTCTAACTCATGAATCATGACCCGAGCTGAAATCAAGAGTCAGCTGCTTAACCAACTGAGCGACCCAGGCACCTGAGAGGTTACCCTTTTGTAAGAGACACTTACAGGTAGAAGGAAAATTTCCATTTATTCTCTCTGTAGCAGGAGAGGGAGATGACCATACTTCTAGAAACTCTTATGAGTGGAGAAGGCACCAACAAATCTGAATAACAACCATATCCTTGTTTACTGTGCTTTTTCTGGTAATTTCCCATAAGTGGTTCCTGCCACCCTCAGTCCCTAATATCTTTCTTTTGTCTTTAGTTAAAGATGGTATTTTTTTTTTTTACTAGGAGTGTCCTAGCCAAGAACTTATAAGGGTAGAGATAAAATTATTTTCTTTCCCTTACAGGCAGCAAGAGAGTGATGAAGATAAGAATGATAAGGTAATTCCCTCTGAAGGGTAAAATTGGAAGACATTGAGAAAGAAGAGTCAAAAGGTAATGCACATTTTTCCTGGGTTTGTCCACAAGAAATGGGACCCAGTGATTCAAGAGTGGAAGTCAGAATATGAATCGATTTTTGTGGCATGTGATACCTTGCGTTTTAGGTACATGGAGATAGAGGTTCAGCTGGTTGTAGAGAAAGGTGGCCAAGAAACAAGTACAAGTAGTTAAAACCATTGGTAGGAAGGGTGAGCCACCAGTTTAGAGACTATAAAGGCAACGTTAGAAGGAGTCAGGTTGTTGTGGCACCTGGGTGGCTCCGCTGGTTAAACTGCTGACTCTTGATTTTGGGTCAGGTCGAGATCTCATGTTCCTGAGTATGCGTTCTGTGTCAGGCTCTGGATTCACTTTGCAGAGCTGGTTTCAGATCACTGTCTCCCTCTTTCTGGCCCTTTCCTGCTCACAAGCACATGCTTTCTCTCTCTAAAATAAATAAACATTAAAAAAATTTAGAATGAGTCAGGTTGTCAACAGTTCCATGCACATGAGGAAAAAAATGGACTCGAACAGGGAATGACTGTGTGAGAGGTTCTGGCACTACCATAAAGGGAGTGTTTTCAAAATGTTTCATGTTCATCAAAGTTCCGGCATAAACAGCGGCTGTATCTTCTCATAAAGAAGAGGGGGCTGGCTGAGGAGAGTGGGTTCACCAGGACTCCATCTGCAGTCAGGGGAAGAACATACCTTCTGACACTTCCCACCAAACTTAACATTTGGTAGGAAAAAATGGCCCATCCAGTGTTGATTTAGAGATTTTCTCTTAATTAAGCATTTCAGTGTAGAGTACATCCAACCCAGAGATTCCTATCTGGGAGCCTTGAAGGCAGGCAGTCACCCTTCTGAACTCTGTTCTCTGGCTTCCATCAGGGCAGGCCACGTTTGCAATGGAAGTTCTTCTATCTGACCCCATTAGCATTATCTATCTAGATCTGGCATCAATAAATCATTACTTTAGTCTTCTGGAGAATACATACTCTGGTCCTTTTCAATTCCAGTAGAGTTAGACTTTGGCCTTTGTTAGTCTCTGAAACTCTATTACCTTAATTGTCTCACGCTGCCCTACTTGTTATGATGTTCACGATGGAGAGTGGGTGCTTTAATGCAAATGGATGCAGCATCATCTCTCCATTTCCCCACTCAGCATCCCAGGTCTCTTCTCCTCCTCTCTTTTCTGTCTTTGAATACAATTTATTTTAAGTACCCTGAAGAGATGCTTCAAGTTGATACTAACTAGTTCTGATCTTTTCCGTCCCCCTCCACAAGCTCTGTAGGAAAACTCCAATTTTAAAATAGCAAATAAACGCTACCAAATCTCTCAGGGAAGCTAAATAAATGATCGGGTGCTCCGGCGGCAAACGAAATTATCAGAATCCTCTCAGGCATATGTCTGACTTTGACAATCTTCCTATTCCTGACTCTCCTATTGAACTGACCTTTGGACACCGAGTCAAATTTAGAAGTCTTTTCACACTGAGACGGGATCGGACATTATAACTGGATATCCCAGACTTGGGTTACCAGAGAAACTGAAAAAAAGCTGTTCATCACTCAATTACAAGTTTAAGTGCTATGCAGACACCCTCAGGATTTAAGATCAGCAGCTCTTCTCAAATTAGAATTGACAATGTCTTCATTGCTGTATTTGAGTTTACCACTTTGGGGTACTGAGTTATAGAATGGAATTATTGAGAAGGTAAAAAGATTAAAGCAATTGAGATGAAACAAAGGGCAAGGTTTATGTATGGAAAGGCATGACTCTGAAAAGAAACAAAAGATCTGTGTTTACTGACAGCTGTGAGATATGTACATTTCAAAGGATGATTAAGATGTGGAGGGCACCCAAAAACAGTTCTTTCATAATTCAAGTTAAAATTGTAAAAGGCAGCAAATAGAAAAGAAGCATCCTAAGGGGACCAATGCATGTAAGTCACCAACATGTTTTCCCTTAATGAAAATCAACAAACTTAAGCCAATATAGAGTATTTCTGCTGTTTTAGACTCAACCATATGTTTCCAACACTTTATAATAATAATATTCCCCACCCTTTTGGCAGTGAATTGGAGCAAACTGTGTGGAATTGTTCCCTAAGTGAACAGACCTCAGGAAATGGAAAAGCTGTTCAAATCTAACATGGCAATCCAAGAAACAAATTCCTTTGTGGGAAAACTTTGGATACATGATGAATGGAGCCTTTTCACTCTCTTGCATCACTTGAATTGAAGCCTCACTATCTTTTATTCTTAATTAGCTGTAATAACCTGGACTGTTGGTCAGCCACAATCAATTCTTGATTTGAGAGCAAAAAACAAAAACCAAACAAACAGAAAACTTACTCAAGGCAAATGAAAGTTCTTTCTGGTGAGGGGGAAAAAACCAACCTCACAAAATGATTGTGGAACATGAAATTATAAATAAAAATCCTTTTAATTTGTCTTGGATGTTGAAGTGGAGGTAGTGCAGCAAGTGGAGTTTGTGTGCTTTGCAAGCAGTTTCTGAAAATGACAATGCCAAGCCTATTTAACTCTTATAATTACCTGTCACCGTTCTGCTGGAGACAAGGGAGCTGCTTTCCTGGCAGTGCAGTGCTGACTGAGAGATAAAAATTGGGGACATGCCTAGGGCTTGCTCATCCTGACTACGCTGTGTGGGGAGATAGGCCTGCTGACATAGTCTCCCCATAGATAAAGCAGTTAAGTGGCCCCAAGCGATAGCACCTACGCTCCAGGGTCAAAAGAAAGTGTCAGATGAGCTTGATGACACTGCCAAGAAATCAGAGCCACCTCTATATTTAAATCCATTGAATTTTTTGGGAAAAACTGTTAATCTCTGAAGTGGTGTCGGTTTGATTTATTGATTTGTGTAAATTACCTTTTTGTTGTAATGGCCAGTGTTACTTTAGATTTAGAGACTCCTCATGCCACCCTGCTTTCCTCCTAGACTGCCAACCCAGTATTTTCAGGGGGAAGCTGAGAGATTTCTTGGAGCGCTGTATCTCATTTCTTAGACATCTTTGGCCATTTTCATGGCTCAAACGTATCCAAGTTTGGTCTCGAATACATTTACTTTTAAAAGGTAACACTAATGCAAACAGAGGGTGATCTGAGAGGGGTGCCTGGGTGGCTCAGTCTGTTAAGCGTCTGACTCATGATTTCTACTCAGGTCATGATCTCAAGGTCTTGATCTCAGGCTTGTGAGATGTAGCTCTGCATTGAGCTCAGCTTGCTTAAGATTCACTCTCACCCTCTCTCTCTCTCTCTTTCTGCCTCTCCCCGGCAGACTCTCTCTCTCTAAAATTAAAACAAAACAAAACAAAAAAGAAGGTGATCTGAGGGTATTCAGGGCTATCCCAGCCCACTGAACTTAACCCTTATGACATGAATTAGGTAAACGGCTCTAACCCAAGAATCCAGAAGACTTCATTTTAGTATATGGTTTCTATCTTAATAGGATGAGTTCAGGAAAAAAAAAATACCTCTCTCAGTTTCTTCATTTATATCACATGAAGTGTAATCTTTTGTCTTTGTGTTTCTAAAGTTGTCTGCCAAGCATAAATAAGATACTATAAGTGAAATCATATTTTGAACTCTAAAACACTATGCAAGCTATAATGTGACAATAATGGCAGAGATATATACTGCTTCCTGGCAAGCAGGAAGAGCCAAGATAACAGGGAGACCCACATTGTTGTGCTGTCTTGCTGTTTTGCCATTTGGATAGATTTACCTTTTATTTAAAATTAGAAGGTTACGGTGGATTGTTTTTGTAAGCGGTTGTGAACTAACCAATTTAATATACAACTAGCAGATAGCGTTTATGTGTGTTCATTCATATATTCATTTATTCAGTTATTTATTTGATCTCTGGTGTAATTTTAACCCTCAGAGGACCTCATATCCCTTGTTCGAGTCCTTCTTACACCACACCAGGTCCTTCTTCAAGATTACATAAAATTTAGCTTCTGAATAAAGACATCAGCTTCCTAGACAGAAGAATAGATAAGAGGTCTATTGATTGTACTAAATGATAGTCCTTTCATAAAAGAAGTTTGAAGTAAGTTACAAGGAAATGAGATTCACAGAGTATCATTTTAAAGCTGTGTCTTTAGAAGAATTAATGAAAGAAAGCATGCCAACACACAGACTTAGACATAGGTACAAAGAAGGGCGAGCCATATATTGGCTTGTTTTCTATCATGTGTCTATCTGGTTTTGTATTTGGGCCTTAATCTAATTTGGATATGACTTTGCTTTGCATTGAACTGATATGGAACATATCATTATAGTAAATACACTGAAAAAATTAGGTTGTGAAGCTTCAGATTCCTAAGAAGCTGTTGGGAGGCCCCCTGCTACAGCCAGGATTTCTGTAGGTAAGTGATCCCATCACACTTTTCTTCCACAAGCATGGACTGGTGAAACGATAAGCTAGTGGGTTCAGAAGATCAGCATATTTTCAGAAGGATGGACTAGAGATAGTGCTGCTGATGGAAAATGAACTTCTGAGCCAAATTAATTACTTTCTATAAAGTATAGACATGGTTGAATCTTGACAAGGGTATACAACTTGATCAGAATTCATATTGACTTCCTGAAGAGTTGTGTGCATTTTTATTGTACACTAGAGGTAAAATAAAACCATAGGCTAGAAATTACTTGATTACGAGCAATTAAGCAGCCTGAAAATAAGATGACAACTACAGTAGAAATTTATTGAGTAAGATGGAAGGGAAGAAAACATTTTTCTTTGGTTTAACCCTAGATCTTTATGTCAGCAAAATGAAATGACTGAAAGCTGGAATTAGAAGGACCAGGTTAAATACAAGTGATTCTCACATGATGTGTGTAACATTCTTCTGAAATCACAGCCAAACTCTAATCTTTCAGATTTTGTGTACCAGTGATGGTGATATAGCCCAGCTCCATTTAAGGGGATGTTTGGAGACTGATGCTCATACAGGGGTAGGGGGAATTAATAGTGGCCATTCTGGAAGCAAGATACCACAAGGGGTATTGACAGTAAGACTTATCTTTTACTTACTCTAGTAATAAAAATAATTAATTGATAATTAATTAATACCCCCAAATTAAGTCTTCTTATAGAGTAAATAATTAGTGTAAGGGTAACTCTCTCTTAAAATGTGGTATAATTATATTACATCTGATGTTGAAGACCAGACCTGCCACATAAGATATCAGTAAAGCTCTACAATTGTAGAGGTTCTACTGTGTACTCTGTAATCTGCATCACCCACTAGTAAGGTCCAGAATTCACAGTCAAGTGGAATAGGTAAAAACATCTACTCAACTCTCCAAGTACTGATTTGAACCCAAGTGACTTTCTAGCACTTAGTATGGTGGTAGATACTCAATATGTATTTCCAGAATCGATATCTTACCTTGGTTGATATCTGAACTTCAGACAAATCATTTTACATTTTGTTCCTTTGCATTGGAATGGATATACCAATCAGAAGACATTTTTACTACCACAGCGAGGATGTGTTAGAAATTCAAGCTTTAAAATACAGAAGTTTTATGACCCTCAAAATCATATTCGTGAATTGTTTCTGACGTCCTACTAGGTATTTCCACTTCTTTTTTCTATATCAGATTCTGGGCAACATAGAACAGGTCGGTTGTTTCACTTTGCCTGAATGTGATAATGATGTGCAAAAGGCCCTCTCCTATGAACACTTGTAAATGATTGATGCAGTTGCACGGGGGACAATTGATTGTTGTCATTTCCTAGGCTGAGTGTTAGCTGGACGATGTCTCTATTCCCTCTTATTAAATGCTCCCTCAGCTGCTGCAGCTGGGGTTAAAATCACTTTCTTTGCAAACAAATGTTCCATTTCCAGGATATTGCTGTTTATCTATTTTTGTATGTTTTACGTGCTGATTATAATAGAAAAGTCCTAGTGTGAAATGATACCAGCAATAAGAAATAGAGCTCACGACATATTTCTTTTCATCATACAGCATATATCCCTTTCTCTGGCACCTCTTACTCATTTTGCAAAAGACTTTTATTTTCCCACTGAAGCATATTCTTAGGTGACTATTCTCTTTATTGCAGTTGCTTGTTTTCAGTTTGCCACGAATGGGAAGTCATCACGCTGATAGGTAGGTATTACTTTGTTCATGAATAGGGTTACTGTGTGAGGAGGACAGAGTAAAGAGAATACAGCAAGAGAGAAAAATGCTTTCTATGTATGTTTTTGTTTTCTCTCCTGATTACTTCCAAAGCTTCTGAGCTCACATTATGACCTCTGATTTAGACATGTTTTTGCGGTTCTGCATTGATCGAGACACTGCTGCGTTGGGTTGACTTTTCTTCCAGCTGAGAATGTAAAGCACAGCAGCACAATAGAATAGAATTGGAATTAAGGAGCATGCAAATTGTGGAAGTCAGGTCCACGGGCCGACAATAGCCCCTTCACTCTGGCTGTAGTTGATAACCTAGTGAAGGAAGGCTGTCGCTTGATTGGATTAAACCTGCTATTGCACATGCACAAAAGGCCAAAATTAAACAGAATTGTTTCTGAAACAAAGGGAGAGTTTCTGAAAATAACTAGAGAAAGGGCACATTTTCTCCAAAACCTTCTGCAATGGGAAGAATGCTCTCAAAAGAGCTTGCAGAGCCATTGGAATGTATATTTGGAAATAGATTTGTTCTTTGACCAAGGATAAGTGAATGAAGCAAACTTTGGTCAAACAATGGAAATACTGTTCCATAAGGGAAACAAACACAGTTCTATAAAGGCAAGGAGCTTGATTAGATAGCAACCTGAAGAACTGAAATACCGTGAGAAGTTCTGTCTCTGTGTTCCCAAGGTATATTTTTAAATTCCCCATGGTAAAGCCTTTTGGCTTGGGTTGATTCATATATTTTCCTGGAGCTTAGAAATTTTGCAAGGTCCTCTAAAACAAGGGTAGACTTATGGAAAAAGAAAGAGATTACCAGTGGAGGATAAACTGAAGAATATCTGAGTAGAATGAAACTTTAAGAGCCAGTAATAAATACTATGAAGATGACCCATGATTCATTTCATTCAATTTTTGTTGTTTTTAGATTGATAATGCCTTAAATATTTAGCATTATTATAACACTTCACACATATTATTGTATTTGGTCCTTACAACAGAATCACATGTAGCTTCTATTGTTCCCATTTTAAAAATACTAGGATTCTGATAAGGTCTGATTATATCTTTTTTTTTCTCTCCATAATATTTTATTATCAAATTGTTTTCCATACAACACCCAGTGCTCTTCCCCTTAAGTGCCCTCCACCATCACCACCACCTCTTTTCCCCCCTCCCCCTTCCCCCTC
>NC_043702.1:87162305-87187480 GCF_006229205.1 Suricata suricatta | reverse complement strand
CTTGCCAATTCTGATGCCTCTTATTTCTTTTTGTTGTCTGATTGCTGATGCCAGAACTTCCAGCACTATGTTGAACAACAGTGGTGAGAGTGGGCACCCCTGTCATGTTCCTGATCTCAGGGGGAATGCTCTCAGTTTTTCCCCATTGAGGATGATATTAGCTGTGGGTTTTTCATAGACTGCTCTTATAATGTTTAGGTAAATTCCTTCTATTCCGACTTTCTCAAGGGTTTTTATTAAGAAAGGGTGCTGTATTTTGTCAAATGCTTTTTCTGCATCTATCGACAGGATTATATGGTTTTTATCCTTTCTTTTGTTAATGTGATGAATCACGTTGATGGATTTGCGGATATTGAACCATCCCTGTAACCCAGGAATGAATCCCACTTGATCAAGGTCTGATTAGATCTTAATTCAATAATTTATATAGGATTTCACAGCTAGTAAAGGTTAGAGAAAAAGGTCGAATACGGGCCACACTGAAACGCCCATATTCTTGATCACTGCACTATTATTTCCCAAAATGAGGTCTGCAGAACTGAATCCTTACAAGTAGTTTGCACAAATGTCTCTAACAAATTAAAGAATGCCTGTAAGCTGTAACCTGTATAACCTGTATTGCACCCCACCTCCCATCTTGGGATATTTATTAAAACACTGGAGGTTCTGAAGTTCAAAAATCTATTATACTTTTTAGAAATCCACCACCAACATAATTGATGATAAAACTCCTCTTTTTGGGGCACCTGGGTGGCTCAGTCTCAGTTACACATCTGGCTTCGACTCAGGTCATGATCTCATGGTTCGTGGGTTCGAGCCCCGCGTCGGACTCTATGCTGACAGCTAGCTCAGAGCCTGGAGCCTGCTTCAGATTCTGTGTCTCCCTCTCTCTCTGACCCTCCCCTGCTCGCACTGTCTCTCTCTGTCTTTCAAAAATAAATAATAAAAAAACGTAAGAAAAAAAACCCCTCATCATTTCTTTATAGCACCAGCCTGAAGCATCCTCATTTTTCTAGTATCATCAATGATTCCCCTTTTAATTTATTTTCATGTTTATTTATTTTTGAGAGAGAGAAAGACAGAGCACAAGTGGGGAAGGGTCAGGGAGAGAGAGACACACACAGAATTCGAAGCAGACTCCAGGCTCTGAGCTGTCAGCACAGAGCCTGATACAGGGTTCGAACTCACAAACTGTGCGGTCATGGCCGGAGCCAAAGTCTGACACCTAACCAACTGAGCCAGCCAGGTACCCCACTGATTTCCTATTTAAAGAAAGACACCATGTTAGGCTTTGTTCACAAATGTAACCTCTGCCCTTAAAAAGTGTATGACCAAGTAAGGAGGTTAAGGTTGTAGAAGAAAAGTGCTCAAATATCTGTAATGATGATTGCAATTGAGTAGAGAAAGGCTAACAGCCATGGAAGAAATGATGAAGGGGCAGTTGAGTGGTTTTGAGGGGTCATTGTCAACTGTTGATAGCAGGTGGCAAACAATTTGTGCACAAATGTCAATGCAGTGTCTGTAGCATATTTTAATTGCCAATAACTTTGATATCTCCTAATAAAGAGAAAAAAATTTAAATTTTGTTCAATCAAATGGTTTATGACTCATAATGAAGCATGATGATTATATGGTATCCAATCAGAGATTAATGTTGGGAATATGATTGCTCCTATTAATATGTTATATCAAATCATGAGATGTATGTTGAATATGGCAGTGCTTTCCTATGGCTTTAATAAAGATATTTTTCTCTTTATATGGAAGATAATAATTGCAAGCTATTTGATTTATCACTCCCAGAAAACCCTTAAGCCCTTGCATTCTACTAAAAATATGTGTGTATGTTGATCTAAAGGAGTACTGGAAAGTATACATGCTTGAATTATACTAGAAACTGTGATTATCAGAACTTAGACCCTCATATCAGAAATTATATATGTATATTTCAAACATATATATTTCAAATTGATGATGTCCTCAAGAATTTGTCATTCAGGTCATGTAGGTTGATAATTAAAAACCAGAACCCTAAAGAAGTGAACTAATTCAGGCATTGAGCAAAATATGACTCCCAAAGTAAAACTTAAATCATGAAATGGAAGAAAGAATGGGTGAGTCAGATGACACATAACAGAGCAGAATTCTTCAACAAATCTTGAGCATTCACAACCGAAAAATCAGGTTTTGGCAAAATCTGAGAATAATCAGTAGTGTCAGGCAAGGTGAGCTTTAGAATTTTGCAATGTATTCAACACACACACACGCACACACAAACACACAGAAATTCATGGCAACAGAAGTAAATTAAACAGGGGCAGGTTTTTGTTTGTTTATTTGTTTGTTTTAAGACTAGATATCCTGTCCCTGAGGACATATCTCTACCAGTCTTCAGAACTGGATATCTATCTGTTAAATGCCAATTCCTGAAAATTCAGATCTTACACTGGGAAATTCTGGAGGGTCAGTGTATGGAATATATCTCATTGACTTTTGAACTATTGGTTTCTTGAACAACTACCTGATAATTTTAGGTTTCAATTTAGTACATACATTCAGGTCAGGTAAACTTTAGTGTGTTCTTTTTAGAGCTTAGGTTTGCTAAAAGATTTTCCATCTCTGAATTCTAAACTGGAGATCAGTGTTTGTATTTCTCCTTGTTTTAAAGGTGCCTTATGAAGACAAGTCAATTCCAAGTAGGACAGTGTGATTCTAGGCAGTATCACTTTAACTTTTCCCATTCTTATCCAAATTTGGCTTTCTGTGGAAGGATCATAACAAACTGGAATTACCAAAACAGAACAAGTTTGAGCCTCTCTGGTGAGAATTTACAAAGGCCAGTCAGGCTATCAGGGGCATTTTGTTATTCCCATCAGCCTAAACTGTTCAGGCACTCAATGAAGAAGCTATCTTTCTTACAGAGCTATCTGCCTGAGCGTGTCCTGAATTCCTGCCCATTCAAGAGGAATTGAGAACAAGACCTTGGGTTCAGTGACGTTCCATTATGTTTAGAAATGAGGACTTGGAACTTTTTGAACAGCTGTTTTGGATGGAACTGACTTATGTAGTAGACTAAAGATAGAATGAGTCATTCATCAGAGTCCTAATCAACCTACCCACTTAAATGGAAGAAATTAAGCTCTTCAAACACCCAGGCTTAGAAGCAGAGATTTATTTATTAGGAATCAAATTCATAAGTGGAAAGTAGTGGCATTGCAAATTTGAGGATTCTTTGGTTGGAAATCTCCAAAAGCCATACTCAAATTGACTTGAGATTTTAAACAGTGGGAGATATTTGTTTACCAATACATCCTGGAAATCCAGGAGCTGTTCATAGTCTGTGTTGGATTTTAGGGCCAAAAAATGTTGGGACTCTTTCTCTGTCTGTGTCTCTCTGTCTATCTCTATCTCTGTCTCTGTCTCTCTCCAGTGTTTCTTTTTCTCTTGTTTTTACCTATGCCTATCTGTTTATCTTTGTATGTTGATCTCATTCTAGCCCTGTCACAGACGGACTTGGCATGAATATTTTCCAAACTGAAACCTTATTAAAGATAACCCCAAGAGAGGAAAATGCTTTTTTTCCCCAGAAACCATCTACCATATCATACAGAAAAACTCTAATTAGCTCTCCTTGGGACTTGTATTTAACTCTTGGAACTATCACTTTGCATAGAGATAAGGAGTATTATGATGAACTAGATGAGGCCATGTGCCTACTCTTCTGGCCCGGGGACTTGTATAAACTTGGAAATTTTTCAATTTTGTAAGAAATAAGAGGAAGAAGTACAGGTAGTTTTCCAGTGGATAGAAATGATCTGGGCAGAAAAACACAAGAGCAGTTTCCATTATTGTGACTATTAGATGCAAAGCAATATATTCTCACAATCATGAATTTAGCTGGCAAAAGATATATTGATAAATATCACTAAATATTACTTTTAGGTCTTGCACTGACTAATGAATGCTAAGACTTCTCCTAACTTGATCCCTTGTTTAAGGGAAAACTAAGAAGTCAAATTGGGTCTCAAGGCATCATTGGTAACAACAAAGGTATACACAACATCAGCCTCAGGCTGTGGGCAAGTTTCAATCCTGTCGCGATGTTTCCCTTCTGATCCATTCGGCAGAGACACAGGCTTCCCAGTTCCTCCTTTATCTCCCCTAAAACAGCTGCACTGAAGCAAGGTTTTATTTCACATTGATCTGATTCTTCTATCTTTCTTAGTGTAGTAAAATTTAGGAGCTAGAGCAACTAACACATTTTCTGGTAGGCAGTAATGATTACAAGATTGTTACAATTGCTTTCTTATCACAGAACTTGCAATTCTAAAAGTAACTGGATGCTCACTCTCCTTTATCTCTCACTGTGTGATAATCACAGGCAGAATGCTTAGGAATTTTGAATACACACGCTTTTTCCTGCCAGTGTATTTTGCATCTTCCTCTAATCTCTATGATATAGAGATTGTGATATATTTTGTTTATAATGTAAAGATAATCTAAATAATGAACAATAAACTTGAAGATAAGTTGAGATATCAAGCCTACTTTGGCAATTGAGATCTGTTAATTAACTGTTGGTAGTTCCAACTTTTGACTCCACTTAACAAAATGTCCCTCGGTCCTCTATATGCCCTTGGAGTGTTTACTTTTTAATATTTTCTTTTTTAATTCTATGTGGATTTATTTCATCGGTTTGTATGAGTAAGTTCCCAAATGAATCTAAAGTAAACTAGATTAAAGATCAGGAAGTAGATTTCTTATTTCGGTTGTTTCGTTTGTTGTAGCACTCCTCACCCCTGTCCCCCCCCCCCAGTTTTATTGAAAAATAATTGACACATATAACCGCGTAAGTTTAAGATATAGAGCATGATGGTTTGATTTATATCTTGTGAAATAAATACCACAATAGGTTCACCTGACATTCATCTTCCCATATAGATAAAATAAAAAGAAACCAACAAAAAGACTACAGGGGCAAAAAAAAAATTCTCTTTGTGATGAGAGCCCTTAGGATTTACTCTTAACAACTTCCTCAGGTACCATACTTCACGTTACACAGCGGTGTTAGCCAGAGGCACCACGCTATAGGTTATGTTTCTAGTACTGATTTAGCTTCTAACTGGAACCTTCCTCAATTTTCCCTCTCACTACCCTGCACCTTTGGTTACCACTAATCTGATCTCGTTTTCTCTGAGTTTGGTTCTTTTGTTTTGCTTTTATTTTTCATGTTTTTAATTTTTTTGTTTTACTTTTATTTTGCTCTGTTTTATTTTTTAGATTTCACATGTAAGTAATATCATATTTATCTCTTTCTTATTTCACTTATGATCATGACTTCAAAGTCTATCCATGTTGTCACAAATGTAGGATTTCATTCTGTTTTTTTGTTTTTTTTAGGCTGAATTGTATCTTCTTCGTATGTATTATGTATCTTCTTTAGCCATTCATCCATCAGCGGAGACTTTGGCTGTTTCCACGTCTTGTAAATAATGCTGGTGTGAAGATGGGGTCCATGTATCTTTCCAATTTAGTGTTTTTGTTTCCTTTGGATATATTCCCAGAAGTGGAATTGCTGGATCATATGGTAGTTCTATTTGTAATTTATAGAGAATCTTCCATACTGTTTTTCATGGTGACGGTGCCAATTTATAATCCCACCAACAGTGCACAAGTTTCCTTCTCTCCACATTCAATTCTGCATCTATTACCTATTGTATTTTTAATGATGCCATTCAAACAGGCTGGGGTGCTATCTCATTGTGGTTTCACACTGCATTTTCTTAATGACTAGATACTGAACTTCTTTTCATGTGCCTGTTGGCATTTTGTGAATCTTCTTCAGAAAAAATGCCTACTCAGGTCCTTCCCCCCTTTTTAAATTGGGTTACTTGGTTTTTGCTCTTGAGTCTTATGACTTCTTTACACACACTGGATATTAATTACTTATATGGTTTGCAGATACTTTGTAGCATTTTAAAAATACCGTTGGCCAAAGTGGAAGACTCAGATTTTTCTTCCCTTTTATTTCTACAATTAAATTTTGAAAAGGTTAGGAAAACATATGTAATGGGACAGGATGAAAAGAAAATCTTCCATGACTGAATGCTGTTTACAAACAATTCTAAAACCAATGATTTTCCCACAACCTTGATTCCACTTGACTGGGCTATGGCTGTAGGACTTCTTTCCATCAGCATAAGAAATTAGAACAGTCTAGTATAACATATCTGGGAAGGAACCCAAAATTTATATTTTTAATAACAAAAGAATATGTAAACCATCTTAGATGCTTATCTAGCTGCACTTTTTAATGCTTTAATAAGAGAACTCTGCAAATTTGATGAGAAAAAAAAAAGACTCTGTAGTTAAACACCAAGTGCCCTCTGCTTAGCACTTTGAAGACTGCAGTTTACCAGCCAATTGGATGCATGATCAAGAATAGGTACCGGGCCCTGTCATGCAAAGAATTTAGGAGGATTTTGCCTTTTTTGACATGGACATTATCAGGATGACCCCTTTCCTTTTACTTCTAGATGAAATTGTATTCTTTATTTGCAGTGACCTTCACTTGCTCCCACACCAAACTCCAGGTGTCAGAGAATCCAACTCACATTTATCCTTTTAGGTATCAGTGTTTTATAAATGGTTCATCACAAGAGCTCTTACTTCATTCTGTTACATCCTTTATAATATTCAACATACCCTGGGTTCTCAGTAAATGTTACTGACTACGTATTTATGTTGACTATACAAACCAACATTTTCAAAATACCAAGTACATGTACCAGGGAACTTCATATCTGATTTCAGGGTCTAGACTCTACTTTCTTTCCACAAATCCTTCTACGTTTGCTTACTGGCCAGCACTCTGAGGACATCTCTCTTTGTGATATCACTTTGCCATCAGTATTATTTTTTATACTTCTGATAATAGCACCTGGAGCTATCTAGTGTGAAATGAGGCAATGATCATTTTCTTTGAAAAGCTGGAAAGCTTGTTTTTTAAATCCAACATAGCTCCTCTGAATGCAAATTCCTGGTGTGGTTTAAGATCATGATTTTAAACTGGTCTCTCTCAAAGGGGCAGTACTGTGAAAGTTGCAAGGCACCATTCACACATTTAGCTTATTGTAATGTTACAATAAGTAGTTTTCTTTTTTAATATTGCTATTCACTGCATCTTTGTTGTTATTGTTCATGCACCTGGAGGCTACTTGGCAATGGGTACACGCATACAAAACAAGAAGGCAGCAAATTCCATTGCATGATCATAATCTGGAAAAGGCGAGCACTGTGACAAAAATGACTTTTACTGTTTGCTCTGCTTTCTGTTGAAATGCACATGCTCACATTCACAAATCAGTCTGCCTCCAGCTTTTAGGACAAGCACAGCCCTGTGCTGCCTCAAAGGAGAAATAGTCAAAAACCTAAGATAGTGCATGTGATAAACATGCTCAATTCACTCAGCTGCAATTCTTGGGAAATGTTAACTGTACTCCAGCCATGTAGCAAATTAACACGTTTTCTCAAATTATTGCACTTGAGGCATGTGTGTGGGCGCGCGCATGTGCACATCTGTGTGCATGTACAGCTGTTGGAAATCACTCATATTATTGCCAAAATAACTGTATTGATTAAAAGCAAATTCTAGATTATAACCAGTAAAATTTTGACTCATTTATATTGGTCAAATCCCTGAATTGTCACTCATTAAGAGGAAAAATAGAAAAAAAAGAGAAAGCATTATTCAAAGTTAAAAATCAGCATTATTACAAGAAAGAAGCACATTTCTCTAATGGGTGATGTTGGACTCAGAGGGTCAGAAATAACTCTTTTGAATGGTCAACCATCCATATTAGTTTCTTTCCTTCTTTCAATTTTTTAAATATAGTGTATTTATTTTTGAGACAGAGAGAGAGAGACAGAGCAGAAGTGGGGGAGGGGCAGAGAGAGAGGGAGACACAGAATCCGAAACAGGCTCCAGGCTCTGAGCTGTCAGCACAGAGCCTGACACGGGGCTTGAACCCACAAACCGTGAGATCATGATCTGAACCAAAGTTGGATGCTTAACCAACTGAGCCACCCAGGCGTCCCTCTTTCTTCCTTCTTTTCTTTCTTTCTGTCTTTCTTTCTTTCTTTTGTTCTTTCTTTTTTCTTTCTTTCTGTTTATCTATTTACTTTGAGAGAGAGAGAAAGAGAGAGAGAGAGCTTATGCATGAGTGAGCAGAGGAGGGGCAGAAAGAGAAGGAGAGATTAAGAATCCCAAAGAGACTCCCCACTGATCACAGAGCCCCACTCAGGGCTAGAACTGAGGAACCGTGAGATCATGACCTGAGATGAAATCAGGAGTCAGATGCTTAACTGATTGAGCCACCCACGTGTCCCCCAAATTAGTTTTATGAATGCCTAACTCATTTGTTTAGATTTGAGACAAATTCAACTAAATTAAAAAAATTTTCTTGTTAACGTTTATTTTCCCCTCACAGGAAAACTTGGGAGAGAAAAAAAAAATCCATATTCTTTATATGATTGTAAAATTAAAATGACCTTATCTGTAAAAGAGAAAAATGATACTGATTTATTGGTATTTCCTTTCATAGTGTCAATTTTCATTGCAGTGTGTTTTTTTGTTGGTGTTAGCTATCTTAGATGTTACTTTTTCTAACAGCTCTGGGCTCCTCAGAGGAAATGAGGTATATATGGCTGATTGCTCTTTGAGATGAATGATGGCTAGATTTTGCCAACACCTCCAGTGACATCCGCATTGTCAAATCCTAGGGAAATTTCTGCACCTTCATCTCATTCCATCTGTCAATAGCACATTTGTGATCGCTGCAATTTGTTCACACAATACTTCTGATTTACTTTCTCCTGTGCCTGCCATTTTCTTTTTGGTTTTATTTGTTTTCTTGTTTGTTTATTTGTGTTATTCCTCTTCATCTAAGACTCTAAAAGGAGGTGCGTCCAATGCTTCGGTCTTACTCTAACTCCTCTTCTCTCTGCATACTATCCTGCAAACTGACCTCACCTAGTTCCATATCATCTCCACCTGACACTTTCCAAAGTTTCTTGTTTTTTGTTTTTTGTTTTCCTAACCTGGACCTCTTTTAATAAAGTATAGACTTGTGTATCCAATTACCAATTTAGCATCTCTACTTAAATATCTAATAGGCTCAAATTTAACAAGTTCAAAAATAAACTTTTAATTCAAAGTGTACCTAATCTTCTTCTGGTTGACTATCTCACAAGGTGGAGCTTTATACTACCATGTTATCAGGTTGAAATCCTGGTAACACCTTGGTATCATGACTCTTTCTCACTTGAGGCTAGTCTTTTTTATTTTTATTTTTTAATGTTTATTTACTTTTGAGAGATAGAAAGAGACAGAGAGTAAGCAGGGTAGAGGCAGAGAGAGACACACAAAAAACCTGAAGCAGGCTTCAGGCTCTGAGCTGTCAGCACCTAGCCCCACCTGGAGTTCGAACTCACAAACTGTGAGATCAGGACCTGAGCCGAAGTCAGATGCTCAACTGACTGAGCCACTCAGGTGCCCCGAGGGTGATCTTAAATATGCCTTTTAAACATATACAAACATGACTGCTTTTCATCACTTTCAATCTCCTTCATTTCTTATACAGTGAGTATCAGAATCCCCTCAAATGGTTTCTCTGAATCCATCCTTGCCCCCCTGTTATCTTTCCTTCCCATCTCAGGTACAGTGATGTCAATATAATATATAGGAGGGTTTATCTCTTCCTTCTCAAACTTTCAACTCACTGTGTTCTGGACCCATTATGTTGCAGCTCCCAGCTGTCCTCCCACTTCCTGCTCTTACCACTCTATACCTTGATCACTCAGCTCCAGCAGTATCATCCTTCGTGTCTGCCTTTAAAGACACTCACCTCAGCCCCGTGGAGTATTTCATACTGCCCTCTTCCTCAAGTTGCCTCACTGTTTCTTCCTCTTCCTAGAGTTTCTATACTGCACAAGTATTCCCTTAACAAAGAAACCTTTCCTGACCATTCCATATAAAATAGCATCCCTGATTCTTATCTTCTATCCAATTACGACCACCTAATAGATTTTATGTATTTATTTATCTCTGTCTCCGAGCACTAGAATATAAGCTCCATGAGAGTGAGCACTCAGATTTTACTTACTATTTTTATCCAAACACCTAAAATAATATTCTTTAAAAAAATGTAAGCACTATAACAAAACAAAACTTATTTGTTGGATAAATAAATCAATAAAAGTGTGCTCACATTTAGGACAGACATTATCTGGCCTATTTCATTGCCATTAAGCCAGATTAGTCTCACAGGAGAGTATTTTTTATTTGCAAAGTGTAACTGGGGTGGTATGGTAAACATGCCTTAGTCTCTGACTGAAAAGATAGTTATGTGATACTAGGTTAGCATATTATGGCTTACTCTTTGGGGTAGAAGCTTCATGGGGTGAAAACCCACATTGACAAACCCCCAGAAATGATTAATGTAGTTCACCTGTAACTCACAACCAGCAATTTCTCATAGCTCTGGTAAGCAGCTCTGCTGACTCTTGGGAATTATCCCAGTAAGTAATAAATCACAAAAGTAATTAAAATGCCCCCTCAGAGTTCAGTAGACTTCTTATATTCAACCCCACATTCAATTGTCTAAGAGGAATTATTGACTAAGATTTAGGATCAGAAAATAGTACAAAGCCATTCACATAAAGTATATTGTAAGATACGTTATTTTCATTTTTTCTGGTCCCTTTCTCAGCTTCTACATTCAAGGGTATGGCCTTGACATCGAATGACATAGACGAATACTGGACAGCGATGAGCAAGAAATAATCTATTCCCTTATGGTGTAAATCTCTCTCCTTAAAACTGGAAAATAAAACTGAGTATCACACTTATAATTGAGCCCAATGTCACCTTAACCACAAATAAGGCATTGGAAGAGAAGCACATTTACAGGGTTGATGTATTTCATGATGTCAGCTGCAACAAAGTTTGTGAGCCAGACAGTTTGCCCGAATTCTAAAAGAGGAGCAACACTTTGTAAATGCTTAACCTCTTTCTGCCTCGCCTCTCTTTTGTTCCCTTTCAGCCCCCCCCCCCCCCCCCCCCCCCCCCCCCCCCCCCCCGACTGTGCAGCTCCAGGAACCGCCCATTTTCCATTCCATCATCAGGCCAGCTAAATGCTCTTTTGGGAGCACATACGTGCCTTGAAAAGTCTCCTTCCTTTGCTGTTTGGGAGTTTTGGGAAGTTTTCAATTTTTCTGTGTGTAGTTCATTCACTTATGCCCTTTACGATTTATCCTTTCTTTTATACCATGAACAAGAATTGCTTGGGAGTGGAGGGGAAAAGAAAACCAGGGCAAAATGTCATTTCAAGGACACTGGCCTGAACATTAGGTGGAAAGGAAGGTTTTCTCCTGAAACCGGGTTGGGAAGTTTGCACAACCTCACTTGATGAGCCCTGTGTATTGTACCCTTCCTTGGTCTCAAGTTATTCAAGGTACCAAGATGTCTGTAATTACAGTTGCTCTCCCCTGCCCTAGAGGAAGTTACTGGGCACAGAACTGTTATCAGTTGCCTTCCCCATCTCCCATCCATATTCATCCTCCCCATCTCCCACAAAAGAAAGAAGAAAATTTGGGGAAATCTTTTATCATTTCAGGTTGTCATTATAAAAATCGTGAAAGGATCAACTGAATAATGAAAAAAAATTGCCTTTGAAATGCTGAAGAGAAGTGCTGTATTTATAGAAAGTACTATGTCATGAATTTTTTTCCCAACAAAACACTTCACGCTGCCACAAAACACCCCAAGACTTTAGTAAGAGTGTTTGTTATTTCTGTACACCTCCTCAGGAATATTTTTAGATGCTTCAGACTGTCCTTTTTCTCTTTTTCTCTCTTCAATTTCTTTCTAGTTTGCCTATTTTAGTTCCCTCCTTTACAATTCTCATTATGAGAAATTTCTCTTCCCCATTTGCAGCTTAACAACTAGGTCAATCACATGCTCTCAGGAGTAGAAAAAAAAATAGAGGTCACCAAGAGTAGAGAAAAGAGAAATAGCAATAGATGAATTTTAGAAATTAAAATTTATTGTGAAGTTATTTATGTTTCATACTGGAAAAATTACTAAAGGGGCTAGAATCATAGAAGTAAATGCTAGGGACCTCAGTGTGTGTGTGTGTGTGTGTGTGTGTGTGTGTGTGTGTGTGTGTACTCAGTGTTTACTGTGTGTGTGTCTCTCTCTCATATGTATATATATATATGGTATGTATCTCTCTTATATATATATATACATATACATATACTTAAAAGTAAAAATAGCACAAACAGCCACATTAAAATTGCCAGAGAGTTTCTAGAGTATATGATTTTCCTCCTCTAAAGAAATTGTCCAGAAAATTTGTCTGCCCATCTTGGATTTGCTCATTTTCTGGCTCTAAAGGAAATTCATAGTCTGAGTAGGCATGAAGCAAACGACCTGTGGGACTGAGTTGCTCATCTAATTGATGAGAACGTTGAGCTTTAGGGGGTAGCATGGTGCCAGTATAGGCACTGGAAGAGGTAATTTGTTAAATGGCTCCCAGTGCTGTGTTAATTTGTCTCACACCAGGAGGGTTTGCTCTCAGAACATAGCATCTAATATTCTCCTGGCTCATGAGGGCTGGGCCTGGGAGAGGTAAGAAAGCATGGGGAATCGGGCCACATAGGGCACGATATGCCAGAGGAGGAGCAGAAAGCAAATCAGTCATGAGGAGGTTCCTGTTTGGAGTTAATTATTCTTATTAGACATTGCCTGTGAGCCTATATACACCCCATATATATGCACACACATATTTGTACATATATATGTACAATATACATATATTGCATATAAGTGTCCTATGTGAAAAAAAGCATCCTGTGTGAAGAAAAGTTTTCAGACTATTGCTAATTATTTTCAGACTTGCTATCTTTTGTAGGTGGAGAAACCAAGGGTCACATAGCATTTAAGGGACAGTTCTGTAAACCTTCATTTTGACTCAAATCCAGTGCTGTTTTCAACACACACATATATATTTTTGAAGTGAAAACCTATGCATTCTGTGAACAGTGATACTTAGCATAATTGTTGGGTTGTAAGAGGGTGGTCATAGCAGTTGCTCACTTATGATACCATACAGTGGAATTGATAGGCAGTGAAGTAATATTGACATGTTTCTTCCAACTCCTTCCTCTTTCAACAAGCTCTGTGGCAATGGAGAAATTACTCCTCTTCTATGAATCTCCCTGACCATATACTTGGCAGAAGATTACGTGTACTCACTCATGGATAGAGAGTGTAGGTACAGCTTCTGAAATGGGAGGCTCTATTTTTAGTATAAGGGTGGCTGACTTATATGCCACAGAATGAAACCAGAATATAGTGCTCAAGTCAATCTAAGTGTTCTACTTAATATGCATGTTAGAGAACTAAAACTAATGTCAAGTTAGAAAACAAGACAAAACAGAACAATAATATTGACTAAATGGAGACACGCTGCCTGATAAATCCCAAATGACAGGACATTTTGGTTTTACATATCCTGTTTCAATCTTTATTTTTCTACTTTCCTAACATCAACCTGACAAAACTTTGAACTGCACACACAAAAAAAGTAAAGACTAAGAAAAAAAGAAGATTTTGAAATTTTCAACTTTTAAAATTAGATCCATCAGTTCATTTAATTTCTAAATATCCATGGTCTTGCTTTGATGGGATTAGGAGGCTGATATATATGGTGATTGACCTTGGAGAAGATTATTGAATATGCTAATGGTTGCATGGCTAAACATTTGCTTAGCTTGGGGATTACTTCTAAAATAAGACATGTATGGTGACAAGGTCCTGGAAAACATCAACAAATACTTTCAATAAACAAGGTCTATATGGGAAGAGGAGTATTTGGTTAAGACTTTAAAAGATGTCTTTCTTTTGGGAGTTTATGGAGCCTACTGTGTAAAAATGAGGGCCAAAATAAATTAAGCATTATTAGTTTCTAAATTACTTTTTGTTGCTTTTGAGACTTCTACTGTGATTATATAAGATAATGCCACAAACTGAAGTATTTAGGGTTAAAGAAGCATAATATGATTTATGCAACTTATTGTCAAATGACAAAATATAAAAAGGAGGGAGAAAAAGAAGAAATAGCAAGACAGAGGCAGAGACAATATTTAGAGGGAGATAAGAAAGAGGAACAAAAATAAACTGATCTCAGTGAAGTATATACAAGAGTTCTTTGTACTAGTCTTGCAAATTTTCTGTATGCTTGAAATTGATTAAAATTTAAAGAGTCTTTACAAAACATATTTAGTAGTGCAGAATCTTCTTATGTGAATTTATAACAAAAGTAATTTACTGAAAAAAATCCGAAGACAAAAACTGTCAATTGCTAAATATATCAATCATGCACATTCTTTGTTTTCTTCTGCCCTCTATGGCTAATGCTCATCAACAGTACCTTTTCCCACCAGAATCTTCTGGAAGGAAAGTTGTACTTTTCCTGGCTCTTTTGTTATTCCTGACTCACTGTCATGAAACGTACAGTCTGAAACTTCTCTTATTGTACAATCTGTAGTTTATATATAGGATGTGAACTGCAGGCAAACCAGAAGAGGGAGACTTGATGCTTTCAAGTGTGTGTGTGTGTGTGTGTGTGTGTGTGTGTGTGTGTGTGTGTGTGAGAGAGAGAGAGAGAGAGAGAGAGAGAGAGAGAGAGAGAGAGACTGTATGTGTAAACTGCTTTTGAGAATGATTTGGATCAGAGTACAGGAGAAATAACTGATTCAGGCTTTAGAAGATGTAGAATTTATACCTGGCTCTCTGTCAATCTAGTTGAACAATTTAGACAAATCATTGAAGTTTAGTTTTTGTTTCTTTAATCATAATATGAGTGGATTCATCTGTGGGACGCCTGGGTGGCTCATTCGGTTAAGTGTCCGACTTCAGCTCAGGTCATGATCTCACGGTTTGTGGGTTTGCGCTCCGCATCAGGCTTTGTGTTGACAGCTCGGATCCTGAAGCTTGTTTTGGATTCTGTGTCTCCCTCTCTTTCAGCTCCTTCCCCACTCAACCTCTGTCTCTTTTTCTCTCTCAAAAATAAATAAGTATTAAAAAAACTTGAGTGTTTCATCTAGATTAGAAGTGAGCAAGAGAACCATCTGTGACACAAATGTACTATAATCTTTCAAGTTCAAAATGATATCAACTAGCCATGAATTTATTGAACACTTGAAGTATTTTGCGATTATGTGATATTATCTTTTAACATAGTATTGAAAATTGTGTGAAGGACTCAATTTTGTTTCTGAATTTTGTTAAGTCTTTTGGATGCCAAGAATACTCATGTTAAATAAGTAAGGTAAAAGATATTCCTGGAGAGTGAGAACTTAAAGGATCTTATGAAATTCAAATCTTACAGAAATCCAAAATAACAACAAAAAAAAGAGAAAACAACTTTCTGGCCCCCTGTGCATATTGGATCTTAGCCATACAGAGAGGAAACCTGTTCATTCATTGTCACCTAGATTATATTATCTGCTTTAATAAAGACCAAGTGTTTATACTTTAACTGAATTTGGATCCCTAATTGTTTCTTAAGATGACCTGAAAAAAGATTGTACCTTAATATAATATTAAAAGACACAAAGAGGATGCCTGGGGAACTCAGTCAGTTGAGTGTCCAACTCTTGATTTTGGCTCAGGCCATAATCCCAGGGTGGTGGGCTTGAGCCCCGGGTTGGACTCTGTGCTGAGCATACAGCCTGCTTAAGATTCTCTCTCTCTCCCTCTCTCTCTTGCATCTCCCCTCTTCCTCTGTCCCTCTCTGCTCATGTGCTCTCTCTCTCTCTATATATATATACAAAAAAAGAAAAAAGACATAAAGAGTTACTGTGTTTGAAGAAGGTATCCAATTCAAAGCAAATAATAATATAAGTGAACAATTCAGATCTCAAGAATAAATCAAGGTAAAACAACCAGTCTGTGTGTCATGAAGTCCTGACCCTCGTTACTGTTACATATTTATTAAAAGTTCTAAATGGTTCTTAAGAGAAGAGTTTTGAGTTTCAGAAGAAAAATGAAGCGATAAATTTAATAAAACACTCAAAAATAAATTTTAAAAAACATAAAAAATTTTGGAAAACAAAGAATTTTAAAAGGGGCCCTTGAGTGGCTTAGTCAGTTAAGCATATGACTTCGGCTCAGGTCATGATCTGGCAGTTCGTGGGTTCGAGCCTCGCATGGGGCTCTGTGCTGACAGCTAGCTCAGAGTCTGCAGCCTGTCATCGGATTCTGTGTCCTCTCTCTCTCTGACCCTCCCCTGCTCACATTGTTCTCTCTGTCTCTCTCAAAAATAAATAAAAAACATTAAAAAATTATAAAAAAATTAATGAAACAGTAAATTCCTTAAATCTTTTCTGTTATCTTAAGAATGATAAAGAGATAAAACCCATGATTTTGCACTGTAGCAATCAGTGTTGCTATGTCACTAACTCCTAATGCCTATGACCAAGTGCAATTCAGAAGAAGCTGTAAACTCAGACTCTAAGTGCACAGACTGTGACCACTATGTTAAAAAATGGAAGTTTCGCATGATTGTGAACCTAGATATATGTTCTTCTCTGCATTTAATGGGCACATATAATTGGGGCTAAAATTCAATGTTTGTTGTTTACTGACTTTTCTCCACATTTTCTTGTTTAAATTCCCAAGAAAAGGGTGTGCTGGTTCATGCTGAACTTGGCACTGGGCCATGCTGTGTGCCTCACCAGATGGTGGATGAGCTATCTGGGCTAAATTCCCCAGTTGATTCTATGCACATGCACTGACAAGCAATTAAAAAATATTAAATGAATTAATGAATACGTCAACAAATAGTATTTGATGTACAGTAGGCACTGTGATTGATTTGCATAATTCACATATATATTTCATAACTTTTAGCGGAAACTGGAATACTCATTGACTGTATACCAATTGTAAGCTGAGTTAGGAAAGGAAATAATACATTAATGGTAAATACGCAAGTCTTAACCTTATCTAATGCTCAGATGTCATAGGAAATGTTCTTGATTGAATGATTAAACTGATATAGGTAGGCACTGAATTGTCTAATTCAATAATATAATTTGTTAATAGAATAAAATGGTTAAGATTTATGATACTTTTTGAAATTAGCTGGAATTTGAATTCAACATTAGAAGAAATTTGGTTACAATGCTGAGTAATTTTCTAAAGTTTCTGACAACTTTAGATGACTAAGACTAATTCTGGAACAGCTAAAGAGAAAGGAAGTAAGAAGAAATTGTAATGTCCTATTCTATCTTTTAGGGAGTAAATTGTCCGAGTAGCTACTAGAGTACATTAATTGTACTACCATGACTTATAGAATTATTTTTATAATCATCTGATCAGCCTGCATCTATTTGTTGTTTTTTGTTTTCTGAATCTACCTTTTCATTTATTCTCACAGTCTACCTTCCCTCTTCTACCGTTCCTTTAAATATCCTGAGACTTTCAGATACTTGCTTTGGAAAGCAGACCCATCCTTTCATATTTAATTTCTAGCAACAGCTGTGTCTAAGTAATAAATTTTATAATCAGTTTCATCTTTACTGTAACATTGGCCTCTTGATGTGTGACCATATGCCCTTGACTCAAATCCCAGTGTATCCGTGATAAGTCTGTCAGGGAGACTGACTCCACTCAAATGTGGCAGGTGACAGAAAGTAGGAAAAGCTTGAAAGCTAAAGAGGAGGCATCTAAGAAAACACACACACACACACACACACACACACTGTAAATAATTTTATTTGTGAAACAAGCACCTAATAAGAAAGTAGTAACTAACTCGTAACATTAGTTGGGGATGCACTGAGAGTTCAGTGCAGTTGTGTTTATTGGAGGAAGTTGCAGCTGGCAAGAGGTGACTTCTTAACATATCAGCACCTTCGTGACTGACCAAATCTATGTATAAGGCATTACGGAAGTGGACGATATGCGTCCCATGTAAGTCAGAGATTGGGAAAATATTTGGAGAACAGAATAATTTATCCAGTACAGATCTTTGAACTTAGGGAAAATACTGGTTTTATGAAAACCAGAAAACAATGCCATTGTGAAAGCCAGCCAATTAAACTTATATTTTTAAAACTTATTTTGGAAAATGCTTTTATATCCTTAAAATTAACCATTGACTGATTTATGAGAATAATTTAATAACAGTAGCTTAAAATAAACTCCATTAGGTTATAAATGTCTGGAAAATAGAGTACACATGTTTTAAAAACATATGCCTACCTACAAAAACATGTATGGGATAAGAAATTAGTATTCAGAAGAATTTGCCTTACAAATAATCATCAGTTGAAAATCTCCATCTAGAAGTTTATCTAGAAGTTTATTAATTCAGAGGAATATTATGAAGCTAATTGTAAAAATATATTTTGTATTATTGAGGAAGAAGAAAACATTTTTAGTATAGTACTTTCTTATAGTAATTTACTGTCTTTTGGTAAATTCAATTTCTTTAACAAATTAAACAAATACTTATCAAATACCTATTGTCTGGCCAGAAATGGGTTAGGATCTACAAGAGAATATAAATGAATTATGTGAAACCTTTTTTTAGATAAATTTTAAATATTTGGTGGTGCCTTCATGCACAGAACAAAAGAAATTTTACATAAAAAGAAAATATTCATTTGAGTGAACATTAAATTGGACATTTACTGATATCAAATATGGAGTATGTGAAGCAATGACTGTAGATCACCACCGAATGGAAAGATCAACATAAAACATAAATATCAATTTGGATATATGTATCTTAGGAAGAGCATCATTCTACTGTGACTTTGTTTTTGTTTCTAATGTAATTGTCATACTTCTGACTGCTATAAATACAAAAGTAGAAATTAATACCTTGGAATTCCTAACTGGAATATGAAAAGGTTATTGAACTTTTTATTTTATTTTATTTATTTTCTTTTATTTTTTATTTTTTTATTTAAATTCAAGTTAGTTAACATATAGCATAGACTTGGCCTCAGGAATAGAATCCAGGGATTCATCTCTTATGTATAACACCTAGTACTCATCCCAAAAAGTGCCTTCCTTAATGCCCATCATCCATTTAGCCCATCCCTCCACCCACCTCCCCTCTAGCACCTCTCAGTTAGTTCTCTGTTTTTAAGAGAGCATGAGTGGGGCAAAGGGTAGAGGAAGAGAAAGAGAGAGAGAATCTTAAGCAGGCTCTGAACTTAGTGTGGATCCCGATGCTGGTCTTGACATGGGGCTCAATCCCACAACCCTGGGATCGTAACCTGAGCAGAAATCAAGAGTTGGAGGCTCAACCGACTGAGCCACCCAGGTGCATCAAGGTTACTGAATTTTCAAAAAGAGTTCTTAGTCCATCAAGTTTTGACATTATTCCCTAGGAAAAATACAAACTTTAAAATATTCAAACAGTTTACTTGCAGAGCTGAAGTGATACTTTTCTCCTGTCATGACCAACCTGATATTTAAAGTAGAAGAAAGCATTGCAGTAATGAAACTGTAATGTATGTTTTGGAAATCAACTAATATAGAGCAGATGAAAGCTATATTTTTTCTAGTGCTACATGTATTAAGAGCACTTTGCTTTGTATTCATACGTGCATCTTAATGGTCTGGCAGTGGGTTATGTTTGCATTCTCTGAATTAGCATCATTGCATTCACCCACACAACTTTTAGTCTTACCAGCATTATTGCAGATAACATCTTTCTACCATGGGTGCTTTTATGTTACAAATGTTGATATAGAATGTGCATATTTTTGCATAATACAAATATGCAGTAGAAAGAAAGTACCTTGAAAATAGATTAGCTGCTTTACAATCTTATATATGTTAAGCTTTCATTTCCCAATTTTCCTTAATTACAATATTTAGTAAATAATGAAGTAAAGAAGAAAACATGCATATGATTTTGGTTTCACTGTTACCATTTAGTGAAAGTGAAAATACTCATTGACAAAAACTGCATTAACATTGTATGTATTCATTTGTTCAAGAAATATTTACTAAGTACCTTGACAACTAAATCAAGAGCCTATCTAGGAGTCTATGGATGAGTATTCTTAGGCAGATGACTTTGGTTACCACAGGTGATTGGTTAGGAAGCTTGTTTAGAAAAATTGGCACTGCAATGTCGAGGTTATTATTCCAGTGTCTTGATGGATTAGCTAACATCTTTCTCTCTAGTTCTTTAACCTAAGCTATTATCCCCACAGACAAAGGTTTTAGGTGAAAATAAATCAGGGAATACTATTATTAATGGCTCCACAAAATCCTACCATCGCTGCATAAACTATGGCATAATGCATGCTTTCTGATATTCACAGATATTACAAATACTTTTGAAAGGTTGAAGCTGAGGGCACTTGACTGGCTCAGTTGGTAGAGCCTTTGACTCTTGATCTTGGAGTCCTGAGTTCAAGCCCCATGTTGGGTGTAGAGTTTACTTTTAAAAAAATCCTGCCATATTATAAAAGATTGAAACTGGTAGTTGAGGAGAAAAAATGAACAGATTAAGAAAATGGTGTAGCTTATAAGGCTGTATGTTAATTACACTTCAATAAAAATAAACAAACAAATAAATAAATATTGAATTAATAATGAAAATAAAAGACTGTATAGATGCAGTAAAATTTTTTGCAATACAGCCTTGAATAAAATAATTAAAGTTAAGCATAAAATGCTCTTAAGGGTAGTAGGTGGGGGAGGGCACAGGGAGGAGGTGGAGCTGAGATTCTGTTAGAAGGGACATGTTAGCACAGTCAGAACATTTCTATTTCAGGTCACGGTCTGTATTCACTGTGTATGAAACTCAGATATCTGACCTCGGATATGGAAAAATAGCAGAACTCAACTGTACGAAATCAAGGGTGACGTCTCCTGGGTGGCTCAGTCAGTTGAGCATCTGACTTCGGCTCAGGTCGTAATCTCATGGTTTGTGGGTTCAATCCCTGCATTGGGCTGTCTGCTTTCAGCGTGGAGCCTGCTTTGGATCCCGTGCCCCCCTTCCTGCCCCTCCCCTGCTCACACGATCTCTTTCTCAAAAATAAATAAACATTAAAAAAATAAAGAAGGTCATGGTGGTCACAGGCAGAATGGAAAGGTAAAGATGCCTAGTATTTCTACTTTGACTATATTAATGACCTTATATTTTATGAGGGAACAACAAAACTGCCTTATATAAATTCATTCTTTCTGTTTCACAGTTAGAATCCATTCAGTCTTGAACAAAAATTTCTTTTTTTCTTTAAAGTTTATTTATTTATTTTGAGAGAAAGTGGGGGAGAGGCAGAGAGAGAAGCAGAGAGAGAGAGAGAGAGAGAGAGAGAGAGAGAGAATCCCAAGCAGGCTCTGTACTGCCAATGCAGAGCCCAACACAGGGCTTGAACCCATGAACCATGAGATCATGACCTGACCTGAAACCAAGAGCCATAGGCTTAACTGACTGAGCCACCCAGGCACTATATAAAAATTTCTAATAAGATAAGTTTATGTTCTCATGTTTAGGAAGGTAACATGATGTAGAAAATATGGCTTAAATGGAAAGTGAATGTTCTTCCATGTCACAGGAAGAAGGAATTAAAGGCTTCTAAATAGAGTAGGCCAAAACATATAAGTGTTCAGGAGAAGAATGCTTATGGCAATAAAATCAACAAAAATTATTCATTTGTGGCAAAACATCAAGATTTAATAAGCTAGCTGTTTTTCCATTTAACAACTAAATCAACTGCCCAGTAAGTTCAGACAGGTAATTTATTTGATTCGTCTTTCCACAGAGAAACACCTACCATAATGAAGTATAAAAGTAAGTATGAAGTAATTATATGCTTGTTGAAGAAGAATCAATTTCTTTGAACAAATCCATTAAGTGATGGTTCTGAGCTTGTGAAAATAGATCCCAATATAAAGGTTTTTTTTTTTTTTAAATGTTATTTTGTGTCCTCATTTCTAAATTTGGGGCACCTGGGTGGCTTAGTCTGGTAAGCATCTCACTTGGTTTCGGCTCAGGTCATGATCTCGGGGTTCATGGGTTTGAGCCTCACATAGGATTGTCTGCTTGGGGTTCTCTCTGTGTCCTTCTCTCTCTCTGCCCCTTCCCCACTCATGCACACAAGTTCTCTCTGTCTCTCTCAAAACAAACTTTTTGTAAATATTTTTTCATTTTCTAATTAAACGACTATCCTTCAAGAGCTTGTACCCTCAAAAAGAATTTCACATCCAGGTTGCTCCAGGGGACCACAATGTCAGATGCCATCTGTATGTAATTTTCATTGACTATATTCATACTAGCTTGCCTGTTGGCAGTGTGTGTGTGTGTGTGTGTGTGTGTGTGTAGGGGAAAGGACCCAATGGTTACTTATGAGGAGGTTTTATGAGTTAATAAAAAAACAATGACAATCTTGACCTGAACCATAAGTCAAGGATTGGACAATGACAACTGAATTTGGCTAATAGAAGCAAGTAGGCTTTCCCAATATCTAATACAAAACAAAGAAATGAATAATAAAAAGTGTAGAATTAATTGCCAACATCTGAAATCAGATTTCATCTCCACAGTTGGCCAGAGCTTTGTCACCACTGTTACCTTTAAAAAAGCATACACTCCCCTGTCCTGTTTCTATCATCCTCTGGCCTCTAGACATTTCAGTTTGTAACTCTTGATATTAGTTTTGGGAAAGATCCTAACAAATATTATTAAAGGGATGATGTATGTGCACTTAGAAATGAAATCAGCGATCACTATTAAGTAAGTCATGCCAGGCTAAACTAATTCTATCTGATGATGGAGAAGCAAGTCTGAAGGATCAGAACTAATCATTCAGCAAACAACATTGACTTATTTGATTCTATATTCTGTCAGTATGTTTTGGTGGCATGCGTTGATAATCACATTTTTAATAAGGAAATGTTCTCTTACTTTTAGCTCAAGAAATAGATTTGTGGAATTTTATGATATTTTTATTTTATTTGTTATTGTTTTTCCTTGCCAGTCACATAAAAAACGGTTACATTGCTCAGTATGAAAGATACTCATTGTGATGAATAGCTTATTGAATGGCTTTTCTCCATTTTATAAAGTTTCAGAGATTGAATCTTTGCAGTTTCTCATCCTTTCCCATGTTATTTTGTGAAGGAAGATGGACTTACACAATTAATATTTATTTTTATATTCAGAGATATTATGTATTGTTCCTAATATCTGCATTTTTCTACCACTGATTTGCTATTAATGATATATTACCAAAGATATTAAACTAAGAGCTAAACATTAAGCATTTTTCTTCATTAATGAAACTAACAAGTATAATGGAGATGTATCAGTGCTTGTCTAATTACATACATAATGCATTCTTTTACAAGTGAAGCTTATAACAATTTACAGGCTCAGCTCTCATGAGCAACATCTGTATCAGTTTTCTTACAAATATGATTTACCCATTTTTTGAAATGTAACATCAATAAAATAATCATTAAACTTGTGATGGTCTTGAGATTGTACTAGAAGTTATCAAAGCATTGTTACTTTCTAAAATTTAATATCATAATTTGTGGGGGTTCATAAAAGATACATAAATTATCAATAATTTGTGTATTGAATTTAGTAGCTTTTCATAGCAAATTGAATTCAAGGAAGTTCAGAGATACTTTGCTGCTGTACCTTTACATTTCAATTGTTATTTTTATAATAAGCATGCATGGTCTTATCATTTACGTTAAAATATGTTTCCATTTCTGGGGAAAAAGGGAAGACAGAAATATTATCTAATTGTATTTAGGAGAGAGCAAGAGCATCATGGACAAAGAGTACTTCAATGAACTGAGAGAAAACAGAGCTGGGTGAGTTTTTAAGTTTGAAATTATGAAATATAAAACACTTATGAATGTGGAGAGAAAAATGAGAAGGGAATTGAAAATTAATCCCAGAACTTGAACAGGTAATTAGCAAAGAGTCTATAGTATCAACATGATTGGTTATACATGATGGATAGCAAATGCATGGAGTAAATAAAGGGTCTTTGTGTCCATGCTCCCAGTTACTGAGATATATGAAGTGAACCGACCGGCAGTCACAGGGACACAGAGAACCATAGTAAGATTGTAGGTTCTAGGAGGGTAGTGTTCATGCACGTATTATTCATCATTTACCTTGATCCCAGGGTAAGAGAGTGCTCAGTAAATATTTGTGTAATGAATGAAGAACACACTCACACACATACACACACACACACACACACACACACACACACACACCATACTACCTTTATATTCATACTACAGTAGAATATAATAGGTAATACATTAGAATAGAGTAGTAAATCTATGTACATGTATTTGGGTTTTTTTATTGTTTTTTTTATTGTTTTTTATTTATTTTTTGAGAGAGACACACACCATGAGCAGGGGAGGGTCAGAGAGACAGGGACACACAGAATCGGAAGCAGGCTCTAGGCTCTGAGCTAACCATCAGCATAGAGCCTGACGCAGGGCTCAAACCCACGAACCATAAGATCATGACCTGAGCCGAAGCCGGACACTTAACCAACTGGGCCACCCAGGCGCCCCTGCACATGTATTTGTGAAATAGGCAGAAGTAGGTTTGTATCCTAACAATTCAGGAAATTCAGGTTAATAATTTCTAGGAGCCAGTTTGAGAAAATTGTTCAGGAACTGGTTTGGTCTAAGTTAGACAATGTTAATACAGTCGTCACTCTCCACATGTGACTATTGAACATTTGAAATCTACTAGTCAGAGCTGAGATGTGTTAGAAGGGACTGTAAAACACACCTGAAAATCTGGACTCAGTAACAAAATATACACCCTCCCGTTTACAATGTTCATATTCATTTTATAAATAAAATACACTCTTAAATTAATCACCTATTTTTACTAATGTTGCTATTAGAAAATTTCAAATTTCTACTGTAACTCATGTTGGTGGCTGGCATTATATTTCTAATGGAAAGAACAGGCTAGGAGAAGAGCTATCTTGAAGCTTGTCTTCTGATATTAAAAACTTCCATAAATATAAGAGTAGTTAGAAAATGTGTTTAGAGTAATAGATTTCTAATCCTTAGTAAGTGT
>NC_043702.1:87123515-87162205 GCF_006229205.1 Suricata suricatta | reverse complement strand
AGAATCTGAAGCAGGCTCTGTAATGACAGTGTAGGGGCTCCACTTCACAAACCATGATATCATGACCTGGGCCAAAGGAGTCAGATGCTTAACTGACTGAGCCACTCAGGCATGCTGAAGGTAATCTTAAAATAATAATAATTTGGGGATGTCTGGTCAAGAACAAGTATGCTTTAAGGGAAGTGATTTAATTTAAACCACTATTGCTAATTAAAATTAATTGAATACTGAAAATGCTTAAGATTCGTCGACAGTTTTCATCTTGAAGTGTCCAACGAATGAATTTAAATTAATGTCCCCAGAATACCTGAGCACTTTCAAGCAATAAAACAGTAAACATAAAGTATCATTTCATTACACTGAGCATTAATAACTAACTGGGGTTGTGTAATCTAATCACCATTGATAGCTTAATTTGCCATGATTCACAATTTCATCCTACCACGTTTACATTTCTGTATCCAAGTAACCTCTCTAATTCTTAAGTTGTATCCATTGCACCATCCCTAGCGGTCTAAGTGGATACATTGAAGTGGCACACCTGTTTGTATGCTTTGCATTAGACACCCTACTAACCCTTTGCATATTCGCTTCATAGAATGTTCTTCCTTCCCAGTGTCTTCCAGTTACTGTAACACATGCATCAGAACTCAACAGAAACTTCCCTTATACTACTCTTTTGTTAGAGAATCCTATTGGAAATTGGATTTGTAAAACTTAATGTAATTGAGTTTTTAAAATGTTATTTCTGTGTGGTCCTTTATTAATGTTTGCCTTTTCCACTAGAGTGGTCCTCAGGTCAGGGATGAGGTCCGAACTGTGCTCAGTGTTGCATCCACAGCAGTTTGCCTGGTGTCTGGCAGTTAGTGGAGACTCAACAAGTATTTAGCAAAAGAGTAGAGCATCTGTATTCATGAGCTCTAAAATACAGTCCTTGAAAGCTTTTCAGGTTTTTACCTAATGGCCCCTTTTTGGTAATCGATTTTGTTTAGGCAATTAAAAGTTTAATTAATATAATTTTCTGGCCTGTGTTACACATTTTTTTCTTCAAATACTATTTTATCTCTGCATGCAGGCATGTTTATTTTGAAAGGTAATGAAGATAATTTCCTCCTCCTCAATAAGTAACTACTATAAAAATAAATGAATTAATTCTCCAAAAATATTACAGACATGCTAGGTGGTATGGAGGCTGCAAAGGTAATCCAGATAAGCCTCTTTTTCTCAAGGAGCTATAGAATGAGGAAAATGAAGACAGGTAATATGAATGCTGAGTAGACAGTGATATTGGTATAAAAGAGGTACAGAGTTTTTCAAGTCCAGATGATGAACAGACTGTCTCCAACTAAGATAACAATCAAGAAAGACTGCACCAGGGAGAAGGCATTGAATATAAGCTTTAAAGAATAAGTAGGGTTGGAACCTGCATAAGTGACTCAACATGGAAGGCACTGTATCTGAAGGGAAAAAACTGTAAGCAGTGGGATGGAAGCTGGACATTGAGGGGCATACATGAAGGGCGAATAATAGTTCACCCTTTCTCTAGAGTAACAGGTGGATGAATGCAGTATGGTCAGATTGCCCAAATGTAGACTTAGGAAACCAGTAGCCATATTTTACGTCTTAGCTCTGTGATCTACTAGCCTTGGGGATTTCATGCAAACAATATTTCCTTTCCAAGCCTCAGTCTCTCCAAATGAGAAAAATGAGAGGACTATGATATAAGAGCTTTGGGGGTCCATTTTGGAGAAGTGAATAATGTTTACTAAAAGTTTAGGACAGTAAATCCTAAATCAATTACTTAAAATGGGAGTGAACTCTGAGAAGTATTTTGGGACAAAGTTATATAATATCTTAAGTGCTGGTGGCTTTACTTTGGTCATTGATTCTCTGTTGCCTCTGTGAGTCATTTCAGTACACTGGTTAAGAGCACAGACTTTGAAACCAGGCTGTTTGAATTCTGATTTTGTTTGCTCCTAAGTAAATCATGGTAGTCAATTTACTTATACTTTTTGTGCCTACTTCGTCATCTATAAAATGGGAATAATAATGATTATGAAGATCAGATAAGTTAATAAATGCAAAGAGTATAGAACAGTACCTGGGAGTGTTATGTATGTATTTAGGACGTGGTATATAAATGTTAGCTATTCCCGTTGGTTAGTTGTCAAAAGCATTCTAGAAAACTGTCTGAATCAGAGATGTGCCTGAGAAGAAAACAACACGCCAGCCCTGCCTGAGATCAATTGGGATGAGAGACACAGTAGAAACAACCTTCCTAATTGGAGAAAGTGAGGGCATGAAGAGGAATAGACACAGGGAGAAATGAGAGGGAAGACCTAACAGAAATACCCCTTAGAGGAGAGAGCAATCGCAAACTCAATGGATATGGGGAAAGGGGCCAGTGAGAGGAATGTCAATATTGAGACTTTCAGGCTGTGAATTGAGAGATGCTGCCTCAGACAGAAATAAGAAATCCAATAAATGAGCAGATCTGAGATGGATGTGTTTTGGACGTGCTGCGCTTGTATTGCTTTTGGTGCTTCTCCTTGGAGACGTCTAGAAGGTGAAAATGAAGGACTTGAGGCCAGAGCATTGAAATATAGATTAATAGGTGATAGTTGAAGTTTGAGAATAACAAGGAAAGGAGGTTAGAGACATAGCCTAATAAGGTCGAGGGAACTTATACATGAAAGATTCATGTACCTAGCAGATTGGAAGAAACCATGAACTTACAAGAGAAAGGGATAAGAGGAACCATAAAGCCATTCTTTCTTTATTTTATTTTTTCCAGCTTTATTTAGATATAATTGACATATAAAAATTATGTATATTTAAAAGGTGCAATGTGGTAATTTGATACATGTACATTGTAAAATAATTACTACAATCAAGTTAATTAACACATGGGTCACCTCACATAGTTACCACTTTTATGTGTGTGAGGTGAGTGCACTGATGAGTGACCTTCTTAGCAGTTTGCAAGTGTGTAATATTGTTAACTATAGTGAAAATGCCATAATTAGCTCCCCAAAACTTATTCATGCTATAACTGAAGGTTTGTACCCTGTGACTAAATCTCCCCATGTCTGTCACCCCCAAGTTTCTGGTAAACATAGTTCTACTCTCTGGTTCTATCAATTCGACTTTTTAAGATTTCCCATGTAAGTGAGATTATACAATATTTGCCTTTCTGTGTCTGGCTTATTTCACTTAGCATGATGTTCTCAAGTTTCATTCATACTACAAATGGCAGGATTTTCTTCTTCCTTTTTTATGGTTGAATAGTGTGTTTTGTGTGTGTGCGCGGGCGCATGTGCACATGCATGTCACATTTTCTTTATCCATTCACCTGAAGAAGAATTGGTATCAGCCAAATCTTTAGCCCTTGACATCTATGTGTACAAAGATAATTACTAGAATTGTGTTGTTTCCTGGCTTTTGTTGACCACCCTGGCGTCTTTAAGAAAAATAAGGACAAATGCAGGCCAGTCAAATATTTACTCAGGGCACACTGTGAAAGTCTCATGGCAACATTCAGAGGTAGCCAGGCCTTCTGCAGCTGGATTGCAGACTGCTGGAGTAAGGCCTCAAGTGCAATCAGAAAGCTGGCAGAGCTTGCAAAGGAAATTAAACTGTTACCTTTGGCAAACCCCACTGTACAGAAGTCAGATCCCTAGTAAGAAAAAAGTATGCCCTTATGACCTGGGATGGGGACATATGAATTACTGCCCCTGAGAACCTTGAACTATTCAAATACCAACGAATTTTCTGGGCTTAAAGATCCCTCAGCCCCCTCCACTCACTAGATGAGATCAGCTTTTGTTGGCCCAGAGATAAAAGATCTCATCTGAGATGGATGTCTCTCAAGGCAGTGCTTATTCTTCTCATGAGCACTCCCACCTACCTTCATCGCCTAGGTTCTCAGCGTAGCCCACGTAGGAAAATGGTGCCTCTTGAGTGAGAAGAAATAGCACACTACACTTCCTCACTAAAATGTACCCACAGAACCAAGGGAGCACTTGTATAAGTAGTGATATATCAAGGGCAGTAAAATCTAAGGCTGGATAGGACATATTTTGTTAATAGTGTTCTCCCATAAAACAGGATTTAACATCCTGGTAAATTACCTGAAACTGATCCTAATATAGGGCTAGGATGAATTTCTGAAGCATGGACACAGTGATAACCTACAGAATGTTGGCTGAATATTGAGGAAAGGGTAGAAAGACTAACAGGTGGTTGTGTTAGGATGAATTTATTATGTGAGATCAAAGAACCTATCATGGACTCTTTTCCCAGGAGGGCCCAACTTTCCTTCATTGAGTCAATAAAGAGTGAGCTCATGAAGCAGTACCAATATTACTGAAAATACTAGCAGTGAATGCTCTGTACTGCCCAGAGGTAGCTTTAGGGATGCTGCTATCAACCTGTTTCTCCTAATGTCAGTGAGTTTTACAGTACAGGATTCCTAAATAGCAGAACAGGTGGCAGCACTCAACCATCAGAGGCAAGATTGATACAGCCACCATAATGATCCCTATGCTAGAGTGGCAACCATACTACCTTCACTTACAGCTATCAGTATGATAGCTACAACAGATGATAGTATTCCTAGGTGTGGGATAGATGGACAATTAGGACACTGCTAGCTTTGTATGGTCAGAAACCAAAATCTAGATTCATTAAGTTGAAAACTGATGTTAGTCCAATGATACAAAATTATAGTCCTTTGCCTGAATTCTTGATCTATGCTAGTTCTCAATAGAGCTCATCAGCTGAAGGGGATCTAGGTTTCCCGAAGGAGGAACTCTGCTCTTCCACATCAGTGTATACAAAAATAATACTTAATCATTTCTCAAAGAGATCTGTGGTCATTTACCACAGTAATCATATACTGGAGATAGAGGAATATATGCATTTTTCTAGTACTGTTGAATATAGGGTATCAGATGACACTAAAACCAGAAGATTCAAAGTTCCATCTTAACTCATAGATCTTATGAAATCCAGAAAATACGTAGGGTTTAGGGCAAATGCATTTCACAGTGATTCCAATGAATCACACTGGGATACAGCCCCACTTCATGGTAATTTCCCCTGGACTTTCAAATCTATTATCAAGATGGATGTATTTAACCATTGGCAAAATACTCACTTTGATTTCTTTATCTGTGGAGTAAGAGCTGATATGGAAGAAGAGCAAAGTGGAAAATTCTAAAAACTGCCCACACTTCCAGTTAAGATAGTAAATCAGAATCAGTAGCTCAGTTCTGGGTACAAATGTAAAGATTAATGCTATCCTTAAATACTAAAGGGTTCAGGCTGATGATTCCAATCTATTTCCCATTTAATACATCTGTATATCTTTGGCAAAAGGCAGAAAGATCATGGTAGATATCAATTGACTACCATAAACTTACTCAGGTATTGTATCCAGTACCAGATATGGTACCTTTACCACACAAATGAAAACTATTTCTTCACCATTTTTCAATACAAAGTCAAAAAAAGGGATGAGTTGTGAGTTAAAGATGAATCTTTTAGGAAAAAATCTGCAGGCAGAGATAAAGGCTATGTCAAATAAGACCAGATTATTATAAAATAGTGAGAAAGTATAATTAATCTAACAATATTCTAAAGTTAGAATTGAGATATCAATATAAATGATAGAATTGGAACATAACAGGTGGGTCCTTTCTCATACCCCTAAAACAACGGATGACATACAGACCTTTTGAGGTAGAAAGGTAGAAATGAAGGAAGTATATAGTTTCTATCTTCATAATAAAGAAGATATCTTCATACTTAGATAGCCCATTATTATTTATCATCAGTCTTACATTCTTGTTCTCATAATGTTGTGTTAAGTAAAGATACTTTACGTTACCTTCTCAGTCATGTTAGCACTTGAATCCACAACTCCTGTTTTATGTTGTAATTTTTAATAGCAACAGTTTAACTACTTTGCCATTTTCTCCTGGTATGCTTCACTGATCAAGAGCAGAAATGAAGAAAGAAAACAGTGAGGTCTCAGAGTTTCAGACTGGCAAAATAATCATAAAGAAAAACTATGTGATGAGGCATAGGTTCAAAGAAATATCACGAAATATTACTGAAATTGTTAAAGATGGAAAAATGGCCAAGTAAAGATGCAAATAAGGTTGGAATAATATTTTTTATTTATTTTTTATTTTTTTTGAGAGAGAGAGAGACAGAGAGACAGAGAGAGATAGCATGAGCAGGGGAGGGTCAGAGAGAGAGGGAGATGCAGAATCTGAAGACAGGCTCCAGGCTCTGAGCTAGCTGTCAGCACAGAGCCTGACTCGGGGCTCGAACCCACTAACTGTGAGATCATGACCTGGGCCAAAGCCGGAAGCTCAACCCACTGAGCCACCCAGGTGCCCTGGAATAGTAATTTAATACTCAAGGGCATGAAGGGACTGAGGCAGAAGAGGATGTGTTGAAATATAAATGATAGAAGTGTGGTCAATGATGACCGTTTCAAAAGTGATGATGTTAGCTGTGGATCATTGCTAAGAGACAAGTGTATTCAATGCATAAAAGCAAGACTAGGCAGCTGACTTGAAGGAAAAAGAAAGGATTGAGAATTTGAGAAAATCGAGAAGCCACAAGACTGCAGTGATAGAAAATCTGATGATGATGTGAGACTATAACCAGAAAATGAAAAGAATGAATGGAAGGAAATGTGTAGCTGATTGTTAATAACATTGTTGATTCATTGAGAAACAGAAGAAAAAAAAAGGGAGGAGTCCAAAAGCTTTTTTATCCTGCTGCCCCCAACCCAACCCCAACCTATCTTATTCATTGTAAGAAATAAAAATATGTTGATTTGACACCATTTCTATCTCTATTCAGATTATGTAGTTAGTTTTATTAAATGAGAAAGTAGAATCTCATTCATATAGCTTAGGTTCTAATATCAGCATTTTACATATATGTGGTTTTAATTACCATCATCATGATCATTATAGTTGCTATTACTATTATAGTGTGCAATATATTATGAAACAATCACGAATCTATTTTTTTGTAAGATCTCTAATGCATTTATGTTGTACCCAAGAGTTGAGCAGAAGCTAGTTTGAAAACCAGCATCATAAGTACTTCCACTAATCTAGCCTAAACAAATTTTATAAATGGGGTATACTTTGTTCTATAAAAGAGGAAATTAAATCTCAGTGAGTTAAGCAACTTGCTGAATACAATACATTGTAAGAGTAGAAGAGTTGGTACTTAAATCCAAGACTATGCCATCACTTTTATAGTAGAATTTACTTTAGGCTGCTGTTTGACTAGTACTTATTTAAGCTAGTATTTGAGTCCTCTGGATAGCACTTAATCATTGATTTAGTCTCTTTCATCTTTTTTTTCTCCTTAAAATGAAGAATTCATTGTCTGTTTTGTTCTCTGATCATTTGTATATCACGTGTCCCGCCCACTCTTGTATGGACATGAAGTTGTGTCTGGTGTTTACTAATCAAACTTTTGTCAGGCATGCTCTGTCTTAAAATTCTCTTCAACAAGAAAGTTCTCCCTCACAGGAGTGCTGTGCTGATCCATTCTCCTTTTAGAGACACCCACACGTCTTTCAAGATGGAATCTCTAAGGGGCTGCTCAGTTGAATTAAGGTGAAGAATGACATGAGATGCTAGTAGGAAACAGGCCTGCAGGAGATGCCTCATTGCAAGTCTTAGGAGGTGCAGTGGCTGTAAATTCTAACCAGGATCCTGTGCTATACAGAGAAGAAAATGAGAGATTCGATGAAAACAACTTCTGCCTACTTTACATTTTTGTGTCAATGTGATAATGAATTTAATTCTGGTGTTAAAATAAGACTTGTTTCCTGCTGCTGTATTTACATGTATTTTGTGTTTGCTTTTTCTATCTGTATCTCTCTCACCATGCACACAATATACACAAGGACACACGGGCAAAGGAGGGAGGCTAGAGAAGTGCCTGGACAAAAGCATCTTTGCAAGTTAAAAAAGCAACAATGGGGAATGGAAACCCTCCCCCGGATAACATAAGATCATAATTGGGAAAGTAGAGACACGTGGTAACTTGAGGAAAATATCTACCCTGGAATCCTTGTAGAATTGACATGTGTGTGTGGGCTTCACAGGGAAGAAAGAAGACGAGGGACTGGGGGTCTGCATGGTGGCCTGACCCAAGGCGCCTGGAGAAAGCAGCCACTCTGGCTGATTACAACTCATATTCTTAAGACTGGTGGCGGGAGGTGGCCCGGCTTTTCTGCTTCCCTCCGGGCCTCAGTGACCTTGGTGTGTGAAGTAGAGAATAAAAGAGATTTTTTTTTTTTTTTTTTAATGTAGACACATCCAGCTTGGGCCTTATAGAAAAATGAAGGTGGCTTTTCTGGTGTTCTACAATAGGAGGGCAAAAAAAAAAAAAAAAAAAAAAGACAAAAAAATGAAAAAGCAAATAACAGAAGAAAAACCTTCAGGTGGTAAGAGAAATAGATTTTGTGGAATAAATTTTTCACAGGATTTCTCAACATCCAAGCACTTAATTAGAATTTTATTTAATCTCCGCAACAAAGGGAAAGCATTGAAGGGCTTGAGATTTAAAAAGATGAATGTGATTGCTGTGTCAGGGCATGGAGAAAAGAGCCACCAGAGGTGGAGGGAGCATCAGGAGGTTTTTATAGTCTTCCAGAAGAGAGGTAATAAAGACCTGGACACTTACTACTGGATATATATGTTATGTAGTATTTTCTGTTAATTAAACTTCTTAGTATAACGGCGCAGGAGAGAACTTGTTCTATATTTTATGGATTTCCAGGAGTGCTAGGAAAAGGGGAGAATACTCCACCAAGCATAGCCCATTAAAAATTAATTTCTGCAGAAATTCATTAAAATTTGAAGGGATGAAGTGGTTATATATGTACCTTTCCCAACCATTCCCTAATAAATCCCTTTGAATATATGCATCTAGGAGTCTAATGTTAAAATGGGGTAAAGTATAGGCAATATTTATATGAGAACAAGTGTGGTCAGATGGCAAAATAAAGGCATTTAATGTTTAGAAATTTCAAAGAGCTTTCCTCCGTAAATAAGCTAGACTATAAAGCATACATACGAATTCTCCTAATGGAGTTGAGTATTAACTTCCCATGCATGAATGCACAGATTATTAAACAATTAAATTAAGTGCAATTCAGAGACTAGGAAAGTAGGGACATCTGAAATTAATCTGTTAATTATTAGCTGCATCAGAAGAGTCTTTAGAACAAAATAAACAAAGTGGTAAATTAAATTCCACCTTGTTGGAAAGTTGAATTTGGCTGACTTAATTTGCAAGTAAAAGTATGGAAGATGTAACTGAATAGTAAAATCACCCATTTTTCTTGAGATTTTCCTGTGTAACTTTGTCAAGAAGGGAAAGAGAGGCATGATGGGAAATGATCGTAAAATCACTGTTCAGGGATTTCTGTGAAAGTTGGCTCACCGAGGCACCATCGCTCAATCGGGAGCAGTGCTTACAATCAGGAAATGAATGATTAAACATAAAAACAGTCCCCCCACCCTTTAGTTTTTGCTTGAAAACTAGTACAGGTTGTATTTTAAACTTGTGTTTGGAAAGGGGAATGAGTTTTTAAATTTTATTGCTGCCATTTTAAATAGAATTTATTTGTAAGCACGAATACGAGGTTTTTATGTAAAACTGTGCCAGAATCATACAGGTCTTATACAGGGAGAAGAAGCCATATCTGCGGCCCCTACACCAAAGCACATGCATTTTTGCTGCTGTGGGGACCTGAGACAATGAAGAATCAAGTGACTTCCTTGTGTCTAGGCTTCTGTGTGTTAACTTTGGGTCTGGAGTTTGGTGTAGGCATTTCTGTTCTACACACTAGATCTCAAACAATTGATGCTGGAGTGGACCCTAGCAGAGGCATTCGCTTATTCCTGTAGCAGTTAAAGAATAGTTTCTTTTAAAAATATTTCCTGGCCCTTTACTTCCTTTTATAAAATGAGCAATTTCCATAAATGTTTGACATAATGGAGGCTTTTGGTTCAACAAGCACTTTTTAAAATTATTCTTTTTATGTGGAGGGTAGTTTTTGCTCCATGTTTTGCCTTTTCTAAAATGGGATAAAAATATGATTCAGATTTCCTAAAGTTACATGGTTCATAGTTCCATTTATAACTGAATTTTAACAGATTTGAGTAGTTAAATTAGTAGTTATTATTTTTTCAAATGTACCACAAGTCTATACTCAGTAACCAAATTTGATAGCTTAAAGAGCAAAAATAATGGATTGTATATAATATTTACATATTGAGTATCATATATTTAAAATTAGTTTTGGGAAGACAGATCGTAATTGGAGTAGGGCCCTCATTTTGACTTGATTACTTCTGCAAAGACCTTGTTTCCAAATAATATCACATTCACAGGTACCAGAGATTGGATCTCAACATATTTTGGGGATGGGGATGATTTGCATTCCACACATTATAGGGTCTTCTAGTTAATTTTTACCGTGAATGTTTTTTTTCCCACTCTACTAACTTTAAACCAGAATTCCCATTAAGATGTGATTCTATGGGACAGCAATATAAATATATGAGAAATATTTTACAGAAAAGTGTTTTCCTTTTATTAAATTTCTTTTCCAGTGAGAAACATTTGCACTGATGATTATATATTTTCCTTAATATCCAGCTGTGGTCAGGGTCCCAGAGAATATACTAAGGCAATAACCACTTTACTCTTAACGTGTCTTTTAGTTTTGACACTCCTATTAATATTTGCTCTCCCGACATCTGAGCTGACAGGAGAAGCAGCAAAGATTTAAGGCTACCTCAGCCACAATTAAGTTTAATTTGAGTATGTAATTATATAGAATGTAAAGTTAAGCCAAATTAGTGTCAAGTATCTTCAAAAGAAATAGCTTTCCTGAATTTAACCAGTTCCCTCTTCTTGTTTCAGGCAGCTTTAAATTTAGTAAATCTTGAAAAGATAGGGCAACATCTCACTGACTTACGTGAAAATAAGCTATAAGCAGAGCCACTTTATTCCATTAAGGAAGTATTGCCTAAAAACTAACTATTATTTAAAAACTAAATCCTAGTTCTGTTACTTAACTAAGATTTCAATTTCCCATCTGTAAAATGAGCATAATAATGATACAAACATCATAAGGTATTAAATAAAATCATTTAAGAATTTAAAAAAATTTTTTAGTTTTGTTTATAACTGTTTCCTAATTTTTAAAATACATATTTAATTAGCATGATTACAAATCTTAATATAAGTCAATTGAATGAGATGGTTGATAGTTACAATCTGAAACTATGGATTCATTCAATAGAACAATTGAATTTTGTTGATTAAAAATAAACTTTTTATTGTAAAACAGTGCATAGATTTTATTGTAAAAACTTTAACTTTTTTTGTAAAATCAAACATGGATATATAAAATTATGCCAAAGAAGTATATATATTAGCGAATTTTTATGGGCAAATAACTTTGTAATCCACTATGCAGATCAAAAATATGATGTTGGTCATTCCAGAAGCCCCTCCACATGTCCATCTCAGGGTTAATCAATTCCTGTTCTCTCCCCAAGAAGTAACCATTATCCTGTTTATAGCAATTTCTGTTTTATGTTTTATTATCCAAGTGTGTATTTCTAGACACAATTGTTTAGTTTGTCGATATAGATTTTTAGTCCAGATGCTGCCCTGATGCTGTTTGCTATATTTCTCAGTGTCTTGTATATCCAGAGATTTGACAGCTAGATCAAGAAATCTCATGAGAATTGAATTTGATACCACGAGTGGTCTGCTTTTCATCAGGGGCATATAACCTCTGGGTGTCTCTCTTTTTGTGTGGTTAGAGGCTGTGGTGGTCAGTAATCTATTCATTGGGAGTTATAAGTGGTAGTATTCCAGTTGTATCATTGTTTCTTTAGGTCTTAGTGAAATTAGTTTTATATAGAGATGCTTACCTTCCTTTACGCTTTTGAAACCCAGGAGGAAATTTCATATGAGAAAGGCAAGAAAAATGCTTAACCCCTTAACTTTATTTACTAGTTTGTTATCATCTGAAGGGTGCCAGTTAGGTTTCCATTTTTTTAATCATTATCGCTCCATTGATTTAAATATATTTGATGGGCATCAATGAATTGTACTTACTATCTATTTTGAGGCTGAAATTATTCCTGTAAGAGCCCTTTTCACTTTTCTCTCAAGTTCTTTTGACATGATAGTAGTCTTTGACAGCTTCCTCTATAGCAGTTATGAGAAGTTTCAAGCCCATCTTGCACATTTCTTAGTTTGAATACCGGACTATCCATTTGCTAAAGAAGAAAATAGTATTGTGAAGTACATTGGAAAAATAATATTTTAAGACAAGATTCCTGGACACTAGGAATCCTTATTGATATTACATTGGTCATTGTTTGTATGCCTTTTCAATGGCTACAGCTAGAAAATATATTCATTTATACACACATATATACATGCACACATATGCGTGTATATTTGTAAGTGTATACATCAAATTCTCATGAGCTCATACAACTACTTCTCTGTAAAACTTAGAATTGTAAAGTGTTTTTGTAGAATCTCTTCTGTGTTGCTTTTATATATGCTTTCTTACACCCTAAGAAAATTGCTTTTTCAAGGACACAGGGTATGGCAGAATTAAACTATAGCATCAATTATTCTTTTACTTTATTTCACACATTAGCTTTAGAATAACTATTCTACTATTATCCCCATCAATATAACATTCTTACATATGCATTCTCCATTCTTTCCTTACTTTTTGTACTTTTACCAGGGCCACTCTGCCTGAGCATATAGCCATTACATATTTACTCTTTTCTTTTCAACCCTCATATAGTGTTACTAGTAACTATATCACCATCTATTCTCTTGCCATTTTGATTATTTGGGATCTGATCTCTGTAAGAATCCTAGAGAAAGACTCATGGAAAGATTATTCTGTGAGTCCTTGCATGTTGATACAAGTTTGTGTTCATTATATTGAAAGTCAGTTTTGTTGAATATAAAATCAATGACTCATCTTTTTTCCCTTCCTTCCTTCTTTTTCTTTCTTTCTTTCTTTCTTTCTTTCTTTCTTTCTTTCTTTCTTTCTTTCTTTCTTTCTTTCTTTCTTTCATCTTGTAAGTCTTTTATTCTAACAAAGTATTGTGATTGAATAACCTAAAAATAAGCTAAATTTTTCTATTATAAGTAACTCACTGTTTTTGCCAAAGAAAAGAATTTTTCTTTACTTTTAAAAAATCTCAAAATTTTAATAGAAATTGGGTCAGGTATGTGATATGATTTCCTAACATGGGGTTTCATTTTCTTTTTTAGTATCAGGAATGCTTTCATAATTTTAGCTTTTCTTCTGTTCCTTTGCTTTAGTTTTTTTTTAGAGACTCCTATTTTCATGTTAAATTTTGCCCATTGTAAGTTTTTTGTTACTTTGTCAGATCTTTTATATCTTTTGTTCATTTTCTGGATTAAAAAATCATCCCATCTTGTCTAAGGCATCATACTCTGTTCATTGATTCTTCTTTTGTGTTCCATAATTTAGGACTTATTTTAAAAATAATTTTTTCTTGGAGAGCCTGGGTGGCTCAGTCGGTTAAGCGATGGATTTGGGTTTAGGTCATAATCTCATGGTTCGAGGGTTTGAGCTCCATGTCAGGCTCTGTGCTGACAGCCTGCATTGGATTCTGTGTCTTCATTTATCTTTGCCCCTCCCCTGTTCTCTCTCTCTCTTTCAAATAAATAAAACGTTTTTTTAAAAATTAAAAAAAATAATTTTTCTTGACAAATATCATATGACTTCACTCATATGAAGACTCTAATATACAAGCCAGTTGAACATAAAGAAAGGGAAGCAAAAATAATATAAAAACAGGGAGGGGAACAAAACATAAGAGACTCTTAAATATACAGAACAAACAGAGGTTTGCTGAAGGGGTTGTGGGGGGGGATGGGCTAACGGGGTAAGAAGCATTAAGGCATCTACTCCTGAAATCATTATTGTATTATATGCTAACTAACTTGTATGTAAATTAAAAAATAAATTAATCAAATTCTGATAATCCTTTTTAATATAAAAATATTTTTTCTTTAGGCAAATCATGTTTCTAGATTTTTCTAGCTTTGATTTATACTGTTCTTTAATGTGTTCTCTTATTAATTTTTAAAGTATTCATTTATTTGTATTTTTAGCTCATTTCAACATAGGTTACAAAGACTTTAGTTTTGTTCTTCTCCTTGGATATGTCTTTCTGGTATGGTATATGCTGGTGTGGTCTGTAGGAATTTTATTCTGCTCTTTCTTCTCTCTGCAATAGCAACTCTGTTCAGATGTGATTTAGATACTTTTCTTTTGCTCATTTTTCTGTGAAATCAGTTTTCCCAAAATTTTTAGAGGAAACCACGATTCAGGATAGCTTTGATCACCTCACAGAGCTCTCTCTCTGTTCTTTTGTGTAGTGTTTGAAGTTACAACAGCTTGCTTTCTCAGGCTTCTGGTTCTCTTCCTTGTCCCCTCTCTCTGCCCAGACTCTTTTATCTGCACATTTGTCCCGTCTTCCTTCACTATCTCTTTCCTGCTCTACTTTGATTTCACACAGCCAGTTTCTCCCCAGTGTAGATCCTTGCTCTGGAAGACAGCCTTGCCTGGGCAGTTTCAAGAGTCATAGGATCTAGACTTCTCACTCTCTTTAAGGCTTTAGGGTCTTTGAACTCACTGGATGGAGGACTGGCTAAAACCTCTCTGAGTTTCAAATATGTTCAAATTGGCCCAATCTGATTTTCTGTAACTCTCCTTCCGTTATGTGATAGTGCTTCCGCCCTCGTCACGCCGCTTGTCCTGTTGCTGCTCCCTGCTCTCCTCCTCACTGAGACCACTACCATACAGGTCCTGTGGCTGTTACTGGATTCGTTCCCCTCTACTTGAATGTTGTGGTTTGTGAAATATCTTTTGTGGTAATTAATCTCCATATTTTGCATTCATTCAGTCCTTCATTACTTCATTAGTTCATTCATTCATTCACTATCTAGTTGTCTGTCTTTAGGTAGGGATTGAGAGAGATTCACGATATTCTACTGCTGTTGTGATTTCCTTTTTTAAAGTTTATTTATTTTGAGAGAGAACAAGCTGGAGAGGGAGAGAGAGAGAGAGAGAAGGGGACAGAGGATTTGAAGTGGGCTCTGTACTAATAGCAGAGAGCACATTGTGGGGCTTAATCTCATGAACCATGATATCATGACCTGAGCCGAAGTCAGATGCTTAACTAACTGAGCCTCCCAGGCACCCCTTCCTTCTTTTATTTTAAACTCCAAAGATGTCATGTAGATATAGCCTCAATTGGGGAATTTGGTCATTATTATCTCATTAGTTGTAGGGAGCTGCCGAGTTTTGGCTGCCTCAGGCAAGGACATATGGCTCTCCACGGAGCAACCAAAAAAACAAGATTTACATCTGGAGGCTAGGAGAGTGCACTTCCTGGTCCAGGATTCAGAGACAATCATACTGAGCCAGATGAAAAAAGCCAAAATGAACAAAAGATCAAACTGCATTCGGGTTTATGCAGCGCTAATCTTCCCCTGCCCATTATTGCGGACAAAAGTCTGGGCGCTTCCTTTGATGCTGTGTTCAGAGTTTCAGTTTCGGTTTCCCCTTTCTGTAATAATCATTTGACTCTGTTACCTGGCAACCAACCTGGGTCAGTTTCCCGCCCCATATCCTATATAGGTGGGATTTATTTTCTAAATAAAGGGGGGCTTGATTGGAAAAAGCTCGTCTTGCCTCACTCCCTGTGTCTCCCTCCTGCCCTATTTCTCTCTCCCTCCCTCAGGAACGAACCCGCAAGGATTTACCTCCCTGCGGGCCTGGGTTGGCTAGACCGGACAATTAGTCATATCTATTTTCTGTAGCCTGACAATGGAGGTCAAGTAAATACTTGTCTTTCAGATTATCATAGAAATGTTGAATCATAGTTTGAAATACAAGAAAGAAAAACCTTTGATTTGCAGTATGTAAGAAAATTTAAGGACCAATTTAGACCTTAGCCTAGGTGCCAAATTTATTTAAGCTACCTACTCTTGCACCTGCTTGAGGGTACACTTACTCTATGAAGTATCGGAGTGGAGACTGTTCTAAGTTGCTGGTTAATTCTAGCTGACAGTAAGCTCAGTTCTTTCAGCACACTTATATCAATGCTGTGGTCTGCAGCAGCACTCTGACTTGCTTGGCATGTAAACTCCATCTCAAAACTGCAATAAGATGTCTACAATCACTTCTACCACTGGACTACAGTATAGTACACATGTTATACAAACAATAATTGATAATCAAGTGGGTGGGTTTATTTTTATTTTTTAAATGTTTATTTATTTTTGAGACAGAGAGAGACAGAGTTCAAACAAGAGAGGGGCAGAGAGAGAGGGAGACACAGAATCTGAAACAGGCTCCAGGCTCTAAGTTGTCAGCACAGAACCCAATGTGGGGCTTGAACCCATGAGCTGAAAAATCATGACCTGAGTCAAAGTCAAATGCTTAACCAACTGAGGCACCCAGGCACCCCTGGGTGGGTTTAGTTTTAAGAAATTGTTCTGCCCTATGAAATACATCAGATCTGAGACAGCTTACCAATTCTCTTACCCAACCTTGTTTTCCAGAGTTTGATGGAACTGATGAGGCCAGTCTTCCAAATGCCATGAGCAAAGTTTTAGAGTCTTACTAGGTCACTTGGTCTTTCTGGTAAAGCAACTGAGACTACAGTGGAGGTTTTGGAATCCTGTTACTCTCTGTAGCTTCACAGGATAGTTTGCTTGGAGGATACCTTTTTGGGCTCCTGTTGTAGGTAGTCTTTCATGTCATTATCTTTGAAGCAGGCAATACTCAAAGGGCGCTAATATTTTTCCTATATTTTATTGCTTTATTGGAGCTGAGTTTGGGTTTTAGTTTTTTGATCTGCATATCATTTGCTAATGAAACAAGTTATAACTTTTAACTGAATGTGTTGATTTGGCTAGGAAATAGTACCTAGATATTTGGTCAAACACTGCTCTGGATGTTTCTGTGACGCTTTTTTTTTTTTTTTTTAATGGGATTTACATTTAAATCAGTAGACTTTGAGAAAAGGTGATTGCTCTCCATTATATGATGGGCTTCATTCAATCAGTTGAAGGTCTAAAGAAAAATACTGACCTCCCCTAAAAGAAGGGATTCTGCCAGCAGACTGCCTTTAGATTTGAGCTGCAACTATTGCCTGCATTCCCCACTTATGACTTACTTGCAGGTTTGAACTTCCAGCCTTTACAACTGTGTGAGCCAATTCCTTAAAATAAATTTCTTTCTATTCCTTCTTCTCTCTCCCACCCTCTCCCCCTGGTCCCACACAAACACACACACTGTATTGATTCTGTTTCTCTGGGAAACCCTAATATACAAATTATCTATATGTGGTCAAAAATATTGCAGATTTCTAGCACTGATATATCATACTCTTTTTCTATTATTCTTACCTGTATGTGTTTTTCATTCTTCTGACAAGCTGTTCCTGTAAACGATTTTTCAGATAAACTTAAAGTTATTCTGTGGTGCTAATCCATACTCAGATAAGAAAGCCAAATTAGGGCAGTTCTGCTCTAGGTCTTAAGACAAGAAATTCTAGTTTTCTCTTCTGATTTACTCCTATTGCAGAGAGAATATAAGATGTGAAGATCTACAAGGTTGAGGTATAGGGAAAAAATGAGAAAGCAAAATTTCTGGCCCTTTCCATCCTAGACTGTAAACAAATGACAAGGGGAGACATTATAGGTCACTTGCAGCCTTTCTATGCTTATCAGGACAGGACATCAGAAAAGGATTTTAGTCCAAGCTTCCTTAGAGCAAAATAGAGGATGCATTTATGAATTTATATCAATCTATATCTATATATGAAGATATAGATAAACACATATACATATATGTGCATAATATATAAGTGCATATTTATATCTGTAACTAAACATAAGTAAGTAATTAGTCAAGAATAGACTTGTTCAGAATTCTGGCGATTTTCTCCTAGAAGAAAAAGTGACAGTGGTAAGTTCTGCAGAATCATTTGTGGAGTTGTCACCGTATTGTTCTTAATTGTTATTAATGGTAAAAATGAAAGTATCTATTGAGAGGCAGTCTCTGAGCTGTTTCTACCTGTGAGAATTAGTTTGTTTCATTGTTATAGGAATTGTTCTGATAGAAGCATGATTGCCAGCATTTTATAAATGAAGCAACAGAGATTCAAAGAGGTTACATAACTTTCCTTTGATTACATGTGTAGAATCATCTTGACATTTCTCAAAACTCCATCATTAGTTTCAACTTCTGTCTTTTATTTTTTTTTTTTTAGGGCAGGGCAGTACTAGGACACATCTTTTAAACAACTCAAGTTAAAATTTTTTTAATATTTTTCATTTATTTTGAGAGACACAGAGAGACAGCGTGAACAGGGGAGGGTCAGAGAGAGAGGGAGATACAGAATCCGAAGCAGGCTCCAGGCTCTGAGCTGTCAGCACAGGGCCCGACGCGGGGCTGGAACCCACAAACCATGTGATCATGACCTGAGCCGAAGCTGGACACTTAACCAACTGAGTCACCCAGGCACCCCAAAAAACTCAAGTTTATAATCATCCTGCCCTGATTCACCTTGGTCTATTGAGCTTAAGCTCTGGTACATATTTCTCCAAAGCACTTGTATGATGTATTGTCATGACTCCCGACATGATTCCCGACACTGGGCCTGATTGAGCAACGTGCCCAAGATTGTACAGGGATTAAAGGAAGAGTTATACACTCAAATTTTTCGTTCCCCTGTTCTCTTAATTTTTTGAGCTATGTCGCCTTTCCAAAGACACATTATGGATAACAACGTGCCTTTTGAAGTAAAAAGAACTCGTATGTTTCTAGTTTTGCCAGTCTAGATAAGAAACGCACAAACCTCACAGGCTTCTGAACAAAGTTGTTAGGGTAATATTTTAGTGATTATATTTCTCTCAAGAAATTATGTCCATTGTCACATGCTCCTTCTCCAAGTAATCAGGGGATATTAATGTTAAAGAGTGAAGAGAAATATATTATTATGCTCTTGTTCTATATTGCCTAGGGACTGTCACTCATTGCTTTAGAAGTTCATTTGAATTTTTGTTGTATAGAAATCGTAGCTAAAAGGAAAAATTCCCTCAGGCAAAATTAAATGGGATATTTTACATACACAGAAAGAAAAGGGTTAATTAAACCATCACCTTTAGAGCCATTTTTCTAGGACATTTCCTTTTACAGAATCTATTTGGGGAAATGTATGCAAATTTACATGGATTTGGTGAGCAGTAAAAGGATATTGTAAAACTTCATTAATTATAAATTCTAGAGAAGAGATAAAATGGACTTTGAATGAACTGAGTCCATTTGTTCCATTATGTACATTTATCTGCACATATGTGGAATTTACAGAATTGAAACTCCATTTATTGGACACCTGCTAAAAGTTACTCAAGCTAAGTGACTTACATTTGCTATCTCACTTAACCTTTATATTTCATCCATGAGATCGCTACTGGTATCCCCTATTTTATGTGTTAGAACAGTAAGGCTCAGAATAGCTTGCATAATAATGCATAAAGTAGCAAATCATGCAGCCTAACCAATTCTGACCTAATCTCTAGCCTCTTCACCTGCTGTCCTTCCCTGTGCACATCCCTTCCATATATTCCTGTGTGTGTGTGTGTGTGTGTGTGTGTGTGTGTGTGTGCATGCGCATTTAACTATAGTCATATATCCAAGGTACTTCTATTTTTCTGTTTGATAGTCATAGAAATACTGTTTTTGTATTTTGAATAAAATGTTATCCATCCCAATTTGCTAACTCAGTCAATATTCGTTCAAAAGAAACATGTTTTATGTCTTATAGATTCCTTTCATTTCTAAACCATCAGGATTTTTAAGAGGAATATATGATACAATTTCTTTAAAATTTTTTAAACATTTATTCATTTTTGAGAGACAGAGCATGAGCAGGTGAGGGGCAGAGAAAGAGGGAGACACATAATTCGAAGCAGGTTCCAGGCTCTAACCTGTCAGCACAGAGCCCAATGCAGGGCTCAAACTCACAGACTGTGAGATCATGACCTGAGCCAAAGCTTAACCAACTAAGCCACTCAGGTGCCCCGCTACAATTTCTTAAATCTCTTTGTGGCATATGAAGATGGAAGTATTTTCCTTCATTATTAAATTTTTGTGCAGTGATAAAATCAAAGGACTTCATAAAGTTGAACCATTCCTGGTTATGGCATTGTATTCTTTCAATGCATTTAATAACTATAATGTCAGATTTAGTTTGCAGATATTTTACTTATGAGTTTTTGCACTTGTGCAGCTGTCACAGAAAGGACAGGGAATGACAGAATAATGCAAATGTAGGTAATTTATGTAAAATAATAAGCAGATGAAGATGGCTCCTAAGATTTGAGACTTGGTCATCCTTGCCCATTGCATAGACCAACATCCTTTATCTTCAAATTCCCTGTAAGTGATCCGCCAACTCACTTAGTGCTAATCTGCTGGAGAATCACATCTTCTTGGAGTGTGTGTGTGTGTGTGTGTGTGTGTACGTGTAGGGGTAGTAATATGTATCCCTGTGACATATCCCCAAATGTGATCATTTGATGATGAGTTTACCTGCTGATCTGGAGAGTCAAATATAAAATATCTGTCAGCTGAATCACAGAACATTCATTCTTCTTCACCCCTTTGAAGCTATGATTAGCCAAGTTCAGCATATTAGTTCACAAATACTGGCTGGGTTTAATCAGGAGTCAATGCTACAGATTCCCCTGGTCTGACAGTATAGTCTTCAAGACTATCAATCTCACAGCATTTGTGTTAAATAGTTTATTCATTTTGGTGTGGAATTGTGAGGATTTTTTAAAATGAATTTTATTCTTTCTTCAGGGATTTAGTTATTATAGCTGTTTCAAATATGAAGGCTAGCATAAAGAATACTGTAATGAACACCTGTGGTAAGAAACAAATTGCTACTGAATAATTTGAAACTTTCTTTGTATTCTGTTTCTTTCCCCCATCTTTAGAGCTAAATACCAAATTCAAGGTGGTTTGTACCTTTCTTACTGAGTTTCTGTATTGTGGTAACAGTAGTCTATAATATGGGCTTACTATTCTCCATTAATGACAGGATGTTATTTGTATCACTTTGCAATTTAATTTTCTTATTTAGTCTGATGTTTTAAAAATTCATCCCTGTCGATATATGTGGACCTAGTTTGTGTTCTTTAACTGCTGTATGAATTACATATAACACACCACACTGTTTTATACATTTCACTACAGATGGACATTTGGTTGGTTCTATTTTTCTATTTTTACAGCAAATGTTACAAAGACATATTTGTATATAGTTTCCTTTATCTTATGTGTTGGTGGAACTGTTGGCGGAAGACTAAGCTCATAGTCAGGTTTACTATATCTTGCCAAACTGTTGTCCAATAGTGAAGGCGGTCTTACTGTGTATCAGCTGGTGTTGGGAATCCTTTATACCAAGTGAAAAATAGCAGGTTGAGCAATTGGAAGTACCCTCAGGGGAGTGGGAAAATGGTTTGAAGGTAATAAACAGGTAGGCAAATGTCACCAAAGAAAAATCTTTTTAATTTTATAACACTGCAAGGGAAGATACACTGGCCATGATGACTATGACAAAATGGAACAGTACACTTTCCCTCATTCTGATGGGCGTTTCTGTAACAATCTCAGTCATGCAGAAGCCTCAATTCAAAATTTTACCATCATTTCAAGAACAAAGAATAAATTAGAACTTGCCTCATTGGAAAGTGTTCCATGCAATTATTGTAAATTATTTTTCTACCCACCCCGTCTCATTTCACCGAGAGTTTCAGCTCCTAGAACAGATCCATCAAAGGAGAGCCAGCAGGCTCACTGGCCCAGGCCAAATCTCTATCCAGAGGTCCTGGTGAGATGGGCAAAACAGTTTGATCTAAAGAATCCCAGAATTGGTCATGCAACAACACTTCTGTACAGTATGCCTCTGAGAATAGAAATATGATTGTAATAGCCATAAGAATAGTTGGATACTGTCAAAGTTAACATATAGTCATTTCATTAATCAATCCGTGGGGCTTGAGGAGAGAAATTAATATTTGCAGAGATCAAAACAGATTACACATCTGAAGATTGTGGGCTTATCAGATTTCTCTTTAGTCATTCTACTGTGCTTATTGTTTTTGTTATTTTTAATTTTTGTTTGACTTATCATCAGAATGTTAAAAAAATTTGTGGACCAATTTTTTGGTGCTGTAGGATTGTAAGTTTCACTGGAAGCTTGGGAAATTTTACATCAATAGCTGCAGCCAGTTGGACACTTATTCTGTGTCAGATATTTACATATATTTTTTCAATAATCCTAAAATAACACTGTAAGATAGGAATTATTAATGTTTTTCAAAATTATATGAGAAAGTTAAAAAAACTTGTTCAAGGCAGTACTACAGTAAGTAGCAGATCTGTTATTCAAAATTGAGATTTCTTATTTCAAAGTTTGTCTATGAGTAATAAATAAATGAGGGAGTGAGTGAACAGATGAAAGTGGTACTACAATAAAGGTATGTGCAAATACCTAAAGGCTCTCCAAGTCTCACAATGAAATCTTGAGAAGGCTTGACGGCAAAGGCACTTCAAACAGTGATCTGAATGAAGTGTGAGTTGTGGTTTTCCTGACGGACAACGACAGTAAAAGAGCTCCAGGCAGAATGAAAAACATACGCAAATGGATAGAGTGACCTAAAAAAAAATGAGCACATGATTTGTTTGTTGAGGCACAATTTAGTATTGAAGGAAGCAGGTGTGCTAGAAGGGAACCAGATTATGAGGCACCTTGGATGCTGTGTGTACCACTCAAGGTCTTAGCAGGGAACGTATGGACACTTAGATGATATACTTGAAAGGACATTAATGCATAGGCTCTTTACAGAGGTGTGAGCAGGGTTAAGAGAAACCAACAAGATATGATGAAGCATTCCTCAGCTATCAGCATCCGTGAGCTGTGGTCACTCATAGTCTTGAAAGGAAAAAGGAAGAAAGTGAAGACAATACCACAGAGAATAATTGCAGCACTAAGAGAAGACTCCTTTTGGGTAGAGAATATGACCAACTAACCACATGGGAAAATTAAACTCCTAAACTCCTTTCACTTCCAGTATCCTGCCATTGCCTTTCATTACCAAATCCAAACAGAAGCCAGGTGGCAAGGTGGCCAGTTGATGATGCAAGTACAGATCAGTCTCCCAGAGCAGGGAGAGAAAGGGTAGAAAGTAGATCTAGATGAAAGCATGGAAGATGCAGTACAGGGAAAAGAAGTTCTACTGCACAGATGTTGGGGAACCATGGTGGAGTTTTAGGTGGGAGAGTTGGAGGATTAGATTGGAGAAAACAGAAGGTGGCTCTGGTAACAGAAAAAGAATAAATGTAGAAAATTAGTGAAATAGTAGAGAAGGAATGGAATTAAGAAGGATTAAAAGGATTGTAGGTCTGCTTAAAGAAATGACTGTGGCCCAGGTGAGGAAAGACTGTACATTAGAGCCTTTACAGTAATTTACATCACAACTAAAGCCCTGTCAGGAATGTCTGCAGGAAGAATAATCATCAGTTTCCTGAATTGTATATTAGCATACATGTCTCATATGAGGAGTAAGTGCTTTCTAGCATTAGCTAAAGATGTAGTACCTTTCATAGAAAGGATACTTACTCTAAAATTGAAGCATTCTTGTATACTCCTGGCCAGTAATGATTTTTAATCAAGAGAAAAGGTACCTTTTCCACCTAAAGAGTTGATTTGATTATTGAACAGTGAAAAGAATCCAAATTCATTGAACTTCTAGAATTTTCCCTCAGGATTAAAAACATTAAGAATGTGAATTATTATTTCACTTTTATCTAGCTTACTAGCTAGATATATTGATAAAAATTTTGTGAACATGTGCAAAGTAATGTCATTCCTTATAAAACTGAAAAAAACAAGTTTTCTAAAACTTCATAGGTCAAAGACCTTTAAAGGTAGCAAGTAATAAATTGTTTAAAAAATTCCAAATTATGCTTGGAAAAAAAGAAAAATTCTAATTAATGGTTAAAATTAAAAAAAATTTTTTTAAAGTAAGACCAGACCACAAAGCCTGATTTGTGAACTGTTTGAGAGTGATGAGTTAATCTTGGTGGACATTAGTTTCCTTTCCTGTGCATTGAGCACATAAATAAAGTGAAAGACACATATAAAATCTGAGATACATGATGCAAACAGAACCAAGGGATGCCTGTGCCTCCCTTATTCTTTACAGTAGGGTGTCCCCGAGTGAGAAGCCTTGGATGATCATGTAGATAGAGAAACCTGTCTGGTGAGTGGGATCTAAAACCATAGGGTCCCCATTCCAAATTACTCTATAGCAGGGACTTAAAATGGGGAGGAACATTTTGGCACTCAAGAGTCTGACTTATATAAGATAATATTCTTGCTTAATCACAGTTACACCTTTCTACATTTTCGAATCCTGCCACTAATTGCGTAGTAACCTTGGGTAAATTGTAAAGACTCGCTGTGCTTCATGCCCCTCATCTTTAAAATGAGATAATAATATTACCTTCTTTATAGATTTATTGGGAAGATTAAATGAGTTAATTCATGAAAAATACTAGATGGGTGCCTTCCATACAAAAAACATTTAAACATGTTAACTATAAATTCATTTCTGGTACTTCTAAGCCCACTAGTGATTTCAGGGGAGCAGACTTTTTAATGAATCAGATAAAGAGGTTTTTACAGTGCCTGGAGGATACTGATATCATATCTATCATCTATCTTTCTATGTATCTATCTGTCTATCTCTCTAACCATCTCTCCATCTGTCATTTATCATTTATCTGTCTCTTAAGAAATTACTGAAAGTAGGAAAAAATAAAATTGAGGACAAATAAAAATGAATAAGAAAAAATCAGAAGGGAAGAGAAAGAGCAGATTAGGCCCAAAGGAGCTGAAAAGAAGGATTGGAGTAACAAGAGTCAAACATAGATAAAGGAGGAAGTTAAAGCAGAAGCATCCATGATGGAAGAGAGAAAATATTGGTTCACACTGAATGTTGATGCAGTGGTATTGTTATATTATAGCATATTACAGTAATTGTTTTCTCATTATTCTACTAAGATTTATGGGGAGTCTACTATTTGTAAAGCCCTTGAGGATTTACAGACATAAGAGATTTCTGCCATTAAGAAGTTTGTCATGAAAGAAGCTTTTATATCCAGTGTATTCTTCCTACAAGAATGGGAAAGTGAATACCTTACTTTGTAAATAGCTTTGTTAATTATAAGCAATGATTATAAAGAGATGGGGCCTGTATATATAGCCATCTATTCTCTGTAAGCCCAATTTTTCCTTAGAACTAAGTAAATTGTCTCAGGTAAGTGCTACACTGCAGCCAGGGATTCTGGGGATAATCCCTGTCCTCAGTGTGGTGAACTTGGGCCAAGGGCCTCTGGCCTCAAGCACTCGCCTCTTTGTTGTGGCATGGCATGTACACATCACATTCTGCGCATGCAAGAGGAGTTATTAGGAAACAAGGTTTCATTTGGGCTACTGATGAAAGTATTTCCCTTTTTCCTTCATTACAAAAGCTGATGACACCTATTAATTGATGAAAATATGATCCTGAATGGTTACTGTTTATAGGAATAGATTCATATTTGCATGTTTTTTCAAAGCAAGGTTTTGTTGGGTAGCATCATTAGAAATATGTGTCTAATGCAATTTAGCACAGTTAAATCAATTCTGGGACTAATTGTTTTGCCATCAGGGTAAGGCCATTGGGGTGTGATTACAACTGTTGGTGATGGCACATGTCTTTCCCCCCATCTTCGAGGGGGAAGATCATACAAAGTTCACCAAAGAGTCATTAATTCCTCTTCCTCAGGGCTGTCAGCTCAGCAGTAGAGTTTCATAATTGATAATGTCCAACAGATTTCTTGGCAGGATCCTTGTTTCTAGCATTTGTGTTAGGAAAAGTAGACGATTTCCCATCTACAGTTAAATGCTATTTAACCCCTGGATGACTTCCTGTAGTCTTTGATCATCAGTTGCAAACTATATTAGAATTTCTAAAGCTTTGTTTTGATATTTGGGACTTCACATTATGGATAGTTTTGAAATAGGTGGAAGTCTGCAAATTAAATCCCTAAAATTTTGAATTTGCTAATAAGACCTTAATGAGATACATATGCATGTAAAATGAGCCAGACTTCTTTACAAATACAGAATATTCAAAAAAGAATTAAAAAATGCAAGGTGAGGAAGGGCTGAGAGGAGTTGTTTAAAAAAAAAAAGTTCAAGGCATTCTTGATGTCCCAGTTTTAGAAAGGTAAAGTTTTTAGACATGAGCACTACTGGTTTATATTCTCAACTCTGCCAGGGAGGTTGTTGCAACTTCCTGGGGAGAAAGACCTTATTTTACATTTTCCACCTTAATATATATTATCTTTCCTTTTTTTCCACCATGTTACAGCTATTTCAATCCCTTTGAAGTTAACTCATCAGCCGGCATGAACGTACGCTACAGGTTCTGATTGACCTTACCTCAGCGGAACTGAGCACTGTACTAGAGAAAATAGACTCAAAGGCATCGCAGAATCAGAGTGGCTTTACACACTTGTCTTCCAGTTTCTAATCATTCTACAGAAGATTGTCATGTAGAAAGACTCTAGAGATGTTATTAAAATATTCAAAAGGAGTCTTTAGTGACTGTGTGCAGAATATTTCAGGATTCTATTTTAAACTCAAAATTCTTGAAAGTAAAATATGAATTATGTATTATTATTTGACAAGGCAATGGTCACCTTTTTTATCTCTCATGAGGTCCTTTGAATTATCTTGTATTTTTAAGATGATGGAGAGGGTATGTGCATACTATAGAGCCTCTCCCACGTAGGGTCCTTCCTGTGGTCTGGGTGGGAGTATTAGAAACTGCTTAGTGTGAGCACAAGGTCTTCTTGGATAGCTGGAGCTTTTGGGGTGCTTCTTGCTAAGTGGGCATCAGGATGTCACCAAGAGGGATAGAGGCTGTCATTTCTGTGAAAGGACAAGTACTACACAAGGCAAACAGCTACTTTGTTCTACTCACATCATTTATAAAGTCCTGTTTGACCTTAACAAAGTAGAAGTGAGCACTGGGTAAGGAAATTAGACTCAAAGATACTTTATTATCAGAGCTGTTTTTCAGGATTGTTATTCCAGCTCATAATCATTTTGCAGAATGTCATCATCCTGAAAGACTCTAGAGATGCTATTAAAATATTCCAAGAAAGATTTTAGTGACTGTGCCTGGTATATTTCAAGATTCTTCCCACTGTATAATGATTTAGAGGATATCTAGTTAATGTCTTAAAATAGGCCTTTTTTTCCATTGGAAACCTAATGAATAATTTTCATTATAATTTAAAGAGAAATTAGAAAAAGGAAATAATTTAAAGCCTGCTCAATTCACCCTCATTTCTGATAATAAGCCTTTGTCTGCTGGGCCCTGCCACTGCCCTTCCTTTGTAAAAGGATATTTAGCACATGTTCCTTCTTATTGGGTAGCATAATTGGAGTTGTTAGTTATGAGGGAAAAAATGAGGTTAAAATTCTCACATATCATTTACTTACTGTTCCAGGAGGTTAAGATTGAAGGAGTCTTAAAAGACATGAGGGGATCCTGATAATTGCCAAAGATAGTTTTGATATGGTGTCCACTTTTTCCTCATATTACATGAATATGTCTCAAGAATGGGAAAACAAAACAAAAACAGCTCCAGAGATAAAGGGCTTATGGGCATAGACAAGGACAGGATGATATAGGGCACTGTGTCAGAACTCTGGGACTTGGCTATTCCACACTTCTTTGCTTCAATCTGAGCACAAAGATTCTTCACCAACATTAGAAAAAATAATGGGAAGGTTCTCCTGAAGAGCTAGATAAGTTCTTGATGAAGTGACAGCCTTGAAGCTCAGATGCTAGGGTCTAGTCATGGAGTAAGTATGTTTTCAGGAAATTAGACTACTGTCTTTACTAAAAATCTATATACATGCAGTAAGGCCCACGTTTGTCCAAGACATGATATCTCCAAAGAGTATTCCAAGCAAACAAGAAGGAATCATGAATATATGTGCACTGAATGGAGATGGTCATTTCAGCCTTGTGGAATTAGTGAGTAATTGGGTTGAAGTCAGGGTAGTTGGAATATAATTCAAAGATTTTTCATATGCATAGTATATTCCACAGAGGAGAAATCTAAGACAGATTCTGCTACAACATGTTTCTCAAATGTGAGTCAAGCCTGTTCAGAGCAAGCAATGTGTAAGGTGAAGTATGCTTGACTTGGCAAGATATAAATCCAGAAAGACTTGAGTTCATATGTTGGTTCTAGTATCTTGTAAGTGAGAACACCTCAAACATGTTAATTAACTACTCCCAACTGTGAAATTCTTCACCTGTGAAATAAGATTACTTAAAATTATGTCTCTGCTTGACACCAAGATTTCTCTTAAAGAATGAATGTCTTTATTTAGCAAAAAACTCTAGTTGGGGTAGAGATAGTGAACCTTTAGGTACATGAGTTTGTGTGAGGCAAGGGAAGAAAGCGACAGTCCATCTTCTCTGGTAAGTTGGCGAAAATTGCCAGGGAAGTTTATTTGTACAATAGGGAAGTATAATGTTTTATTTTGAATCATCTTCTATATAGTCTTGCAATGAAGTGTTTGTCTCCATCACCCTCTGAATCTCTTCTCTGTAAAAATCTATCAAAAACTCATCATCTTCTATGAATGGCAGTTTGTATGGGAAGAGGACATGGAATCAAATGAAAACTGGATTCTGAGAGGAATTCAATTCTGCAAAAGCAGCAATGTTGGAGAAGGCACTGGACTTCCTGTGTGAATAGAATGGAGTTTGAAATAATTACGTGGTGACCTTAAAGGATAGTGTACTCTGCTGATACTTTCATAAAGCAGGTGATATAGTTGTGAGAATATACAATTAGATAAAATTACATAATGTAAGTATGTTATTTCAACAACTCAGTCTATCCACACCTTTCTTGTAAACCCGTTGCTCCTCTTTTCTTCACCTCCCCTGGATTTCTATGCCCTCATGTTTAACATGCCCACACAGGGTTTCACTTTACAATCCTACTTGGATCTGAGCCTACTGATAATGTTCTATTATGAAACTCTTTGAGCATTTAAAATGGAAATACTAATGCATTTTTCAGAAAGATTTGAAGATTCAGTAAATAATATATAGGAAGGGGACAGTTTATAGAACTCAAAGTGCTATAAAAATAATTAAACAACTCACGACTGCTATAGTAAGAAAATAATAAAATAAAAGAGAAAATAGAGTCTTTTCTTTAAACAAACACATCCTGCTCTGGATGACAGAGCTGGAAGGAGCCTTAGCTCTTCTTGATGGGGTCCCTTCTGTTTAACTGTATATAAGAACCAGAACTCAGTCCTCTTGATGGCCAGGCCAGGACCCCTTATCTTTTCTGGGAGCCTCTCTGGAGAAGTTACTGGTGACCGCAGACTCATTAGTATGATATTAGACTTAGAAAGTCCTAGCCTCTCAACCCTTTCATATCAAGTGTCTTTTAAACCCAACTTTTGACTGAGTAGTTAACTATACCTAGAGATGGATGTCAGGCACTTAGATCAGGTTCTTGGTTTGGCCAGTTTATTTTCTTTTGGTTGTCATGGTTGGACTTGAACTATGAGCTTACTGAATGTGAATAATGGCTAGATGCTTATTTTTTTTACATGCAAATTTGACAGTATTGATTTAGGATAGGTTGAGTTGGGGGTAAGAGTGAGGCTTGCCTTTCTCCAGATTTTTCCCTGCAACAATGGCAACAATATGTAGTTCTGATACCCTTTTATATACATGTTGACAGCTCAGATGTTTCCCCCTCTGTCTTCATGCACCCTCCAGAGAGAGCATGCACAGCTCCCTTAACCTTCCCACATAGACTTCCTTCAAAGCTCCCCATCTGTTTTTCTTTGAAGAAGGCCCATATAGAAAATCAAAAGGGCCAGTATAAAAAAAGTACAAATATACTTTATTTTGCTTTTCCTATCTACTTCATTTTTCTTGTTTGTTCATTAGCAGGAAGAACTTACAAAAAGGCAATAGCCTTCTAAATGGGTAATTGGCTTTGGTTCACATAACAACACAGCTAAGTCAAATATTCCTTCTGAAAACATTACAAGATAGATTTGGTGCCCACATGAAATCAATGCCTGACTACAAAAGACAAAAATAAAACAAAACAAAAAGTTTGCTTTTAATTCCATTACTAAAGAGTTTATTAGATTTCATATTAAATATAATGCAGATGATTAGACATGAACAGGAATGTGGGTGACATTTTTTAAAGACTTTCTCTTGGAAGCATACAAGATAAGCCTAAACAATGCTTTGTTTAGGTTTCCCTGAGAGGCTGAATAGATTTGAAGCCACTCAGTATTTCAACTCACATTGAGTCTTGCCTGCAATCCTACTTTAAGACTGAACTGTGCACAATGGAAAGATTGTGTTTATAAAATACACACACACATCCACATACATATAGAGTAAAACCTTGGTTTGTAAGCATAATTCATTTTGGAAACATGCTTGTAATCCAAAGCACTTGTAAATCAAAGCGGATTTCAAGAACCACTGGCTGTTGTGATCATGTGACATTTGACGTCCTGTGCTACTCATAATGCGAGACATTGCTCATTTATCAAGTTAAAATTTACTAGAAATGTTGACTAGTCTTGCAGAACGCTTGAAGAACAAGTTACTGGCAATCCATGATTTTTCTGTATATTCATTTGCATGATGTTGCTTTCTTTTTTACATTTTTTGTTTATTTTAAATTTTTTTAAATGTTTATTTATTTTTGAGAGGGAGTAAGAGAGTGTGAGCAGGGTAGGGGCACACGCACGGAATCTGAAGCAGGCTCCAAGCTCTGCGCTGTCAGCACAGAGCCCAACGTGGGGCCTGAACCCATGAACCAGGAGACCATGACCTGAGCCAAAATTGAACACTTGATCAACTAAGCCACCCAGACACTTCTCGTGTTGCTTTCTGAGGTTGAGATTGAGGTGTTGGCTGTTTCTCTCATCTCTCTCTTCTCTCTTTTTTTTTTTTCTTCTTTCTTTCTGAATAGGAATACTAAATGTATCTCCAGTGTTCAGACATTATGCTGGTGGGATTTTTCCAGTGTCAGCTTTACTAACAAAAGCAGGTAAAATAGAAACTAATATGCTTTTGACAAAGCCAGTATTTTTAATGTTTTAGTTTATCTAGAGTTGGTATTTCTGTTGTTGACATTCTTCACCAGAGATTTTAGAAGCTCTTAGAATAGAAACTTTTTAAAAAATCATTTCTTTTTTCCAAGAGTGTATAGGGTTGCAAACAAGATATTTGACTGTGATTATAATTATATTTGCTAGAGTACTGTCAGTTAAGTATCTGACTTCAGCTGAGGTCATGATCTCATGGCTTGTGAGTTTCAGCCCTGTGTTGGGTTCTGTGCTGACAGCTCAGAGCCTGGAACTTGCTTTGGATTCTGTGTCTTACTCTCTGCTCCTCACTCACTCGTTCTCTATCTCTCTGTCTCTCAAAAATAAACATTAAAAAATTTTTTAAAAAGAGGTGGTTTTATGTAAAATAATTTCTAATTTAGTTTGAATCAGTGCAATTTATAAGTATCATGCTTTTTATACAGTATCTTATTGATTTAAAAGAAAATTAAAGATCAATTGAAAATTTTCATAGAAAATAGAATCATAGATCTTTAGAGAAACAGAACTCTTTCCCCTACTCCACACCCCCTCAAAAATACAAAGAAGTAAAAATTTATGAATACACATGGTGTGCCATGCAGCTAAATGTAAATCTAGAAAGTCCCCCTCTACTGAATTTGGTACCAGTCAAGTTTTTAAATAATCTTTGTTAAAGTGATGTTTAATTTTATGTGTCAACTTGACTGAGTCACAGGGTGCCCAGATATTTGGCTAAACAATATTTCTGGTTTATTGGTGAGAGTGTTTCTGGATGAAGTCAACATTAAAATTAATGACTGAGTAAAGCAGGAAGCACTCCTCAAGGTGAGTGGGCCTCATCCAATCCACTAAAGGCCTGGAAAGACTAAAAGGGCTGCTGAAGGAAGAATGTGTTTGTTCTGCCTTTTTTTTGTGCTAGAAGATTGGTCTTCTGCCTTTAGACCCAGCTTCAGACTGAAATGTATACCATCAACTTACCTGGTTCTCAGGTGGGACTTGATTTGGCACTATATCATCAGCTCTACTAGGTCTGGACTTTTCAGTGTCCATGACTGCATGAGTCAGTGCCTAATGATAAATTTATATATATGTATATATATATAAATATATAGTATATATACTATACTGTATATAATAATGTATAATATATATGTAACTATATGTAATTATGTTTTATATATAAATATACATTTACATATATAAGTATATATACAAAAGTTACGATATATAGTATACACACTCACACAGCTTGAATGTATTAGGATACTCGAGAAAGAGAAACATCATTCTCTCTGTGTGTATATATATATGTAATTAATATAATATAATATAATATAATATAATATAATATAATATAATATGAAGAACCCCATGCTGGAGAACGTCATCAAAAAGACATGACCACTGATTGATCCTAAGAACTCAACCTGAGAACCTGGAGGTTCCTCATTCCCTCCCCTGTTTTGGGAACATGGGTTCTTCTTGCCTTTCCCACTCTCAGAAGTCACTTTAAGGAAAAGACCTTAAAATACTGATGTGGTGTTGAGATCACTGCACACTATAGGTGACTAAACCTAGTTAAGACCTCTTGATACATTTTCAAGATTTGGCGGGATCTGTGGGCACAGGGATCATTTGTCTTGCTGCCGCCCATGACAAGCCTGGTATGTAAGTTCCCTTTGCTTACTGAAACTGCCACCATCAGACTCAAAGTCCTGCCTCCTTCCTCAGTCTCTCTCTGCTTCTGAGTACTGGGGTCAGTTTCAGATGACACCAGGAAAGCCCCCTAAGAGGGTTACAAACCAACTCCCTGACTAATGTGTTTAACTTATTTAAATGCTATATGATAACAAAAACATGAAAGAGAAAGCCAATCTTGTGGTATTTTTCAATGCAGTACATCATTTTCCTTACATTTATATTTCCAAATTCTGAATGTATAAAATGAGTCCAGCAAATTGTAGTAATGTAGTAAGTGTAGCTTTTTATATGATCTCTCTACAGCAGTTTCTGTACATCAGTGCCTGAACTTCCATTAATACAAAGGAATTACCTACTTCTTTACCATAGATGGAGTTTGAAAGATCAATATTTTGGAAGAAGATATACTTTGACTTCAATTTATGTGAAAGAAACCCTTTAAGAAAGGATGGATTGGAGAAGGAAAAATAGCTGAAAAGAGAGGTATGTCACCAAAGGAGAGAGAGGTGATTGTATGCTCTTGAGTCTCTTTTTGCTGATTTCACATTTGTATAAAGGTCGCTGTAGTGAAGGTGATTCTCCCAAAGCGGACCTGGCACATCTCCACTCTGCTTTGACCCACAGGAATAATGCTGGTGATGTGAAGTTGCCTTCTTCTAAGATTTAATTTATTCTCTAAGTAAAACTGTGTGAAAATATAAACTACCAAACAGATGCCAGCTTGCTATCTAGGGCAGCCTGACCCACTATATAAATTCTAGGGAGAGTGAAGAGAGAAAGGATTCTTTTTTTTATATGGGCTTATTGTCAGCATAAGTACTGGAATATTCTTCAAAAAACAGGTAGTCAAGTCTCAATTGTTTATTTATCAGGATCAACTTGACTGCTTTCTGTAGATCACTGCGACACGGTTAATGTTAGAAAAGATAAGGCAAATTTTCAAAAAGAAATGGATTAAAGCCTGAGCTTTTGTTAGTTCCTGAGAAAGAAAAATAAAATCCATATATCTATTTTTTATTTGTACAAAAGGCCAACTTCAGTTTCATACCATATTGAGTGTCATCATAAGATAGTTTGGCTATTAATTTTTGACATCAAAGGAGTAATATTTTAAAATTTAACTTTTTTGTTATCTCTAAATATTAAGTTATTACATGTTAAGTGTGAACTTAACATGCTGCCTTGTCTTTATATTACCTAATGATTACTGAAGAGCATACCTCAATTTCTTAGCCATATGTGTTCTAGTGCATACTAATAGGAATTCACTAATGATTTAATTTTCCAGTTTAAGTTTTTAGAGAAATCTTCTAATTATCCCCAAATTGGAGCTCTGTGTTTTTTTCATAGTCTTTGACCTCATAGTTGCTTTAGTTTCATATTTGCTGACTTGTAACAGAAACATGTGTTCTCGTTACTGTGTTAGGAGCTACAGAGGCAAGGTTGAACAATACATACATGAACACATGTTCGGCCCTCAATGGTCTTCCAGTCTTTGGGTAGGAGATATTTCAGAGGATCCGAAGCCCTCCTGCCATTCTAAGTGTTACGAAAATCATGCGTGGGTTCTTGCTAGAAGAAAGTGTAGAAGTTCAGAGAGAGAGAGGCATGAAACAGCCTTAGGTATAGTGAAGTGGTCTGAAAAAACATGACAAGATGTGAATGAAGTCTTTTATTTTTTATTTCAGGAGTAGAATTTAGGGATTCATCACTTACCTATAACACCCAGTGCTCATCCCAACAAGTGTCCTCCATAATGCCCATCATCCAAATGGATGGGCCCATCTGCCCACCCAACACCCCTCCAGCAAACATGTTTGTTCTCTGTATTTAAGAGTCTCTTATGGCTTGCCTTCCTCTCTCTTTTTATCTTATTTATGAATGAAGTCTTCATCTTAACGTATCACTAGTAAAAATGGCGGCAGATTGGTTGGGAGGACAGTGAAATGGCACAATTAACCAGCATAACATGGCTCATACCACGGCGATATGTATGTTAGAGAAAATTAAATTGAGAGCATTTAAGTAATATATTCACTAAATTTCAATTAACTGGTTTAATTACTTGGTTCAAGATATTCTTAATTAGCTCAAAATCACAAATAACTTAAATTCAGGCTCTGGATTTCTAGTATTTATTAGGAAAAAAGTATATTATTCACAGAAATTTTCATAATAAAATGGGGATATAATATAAATACTCACTCGGAAGTCTAATCATAGCTGACAATCAGAAGTAAGTTCAAAAACTCTAAGTATGCTATGTTTCCCCAGTCTGCCTGGGCTCTTTGTAGCAGGAGATTTAATGACCAGCTGATGCACTCTACTTTTCCTTTATCTTCATCCTATTGGGCCACTTATATTGGAATACTTCTGTTAAATACATTTTTGATCTCTTTTAAACAGTTAAAAGCCTAGAAAAAAGTTTATGTTTGGGGAAACGGGACTAGCCTATTTTAAAAATATCACTATGCTGTTCAAACAAAAATATACTAATTACAAATAATTCAAGTAATGCACCAAAATACAAAGAAAGTGTTAGGAAAATAACTCACCTAATAAAAATTATTTCACATGCATATGTATGTATATATAGATGAAGAGAGCAAATGAGAGTAAGAGAGTTTCAGGACATACTCTTCATTCCAAATGATATTATCTTAATTAAAATATATTAATTTAAAAATTTTCCAAAGTGGCTAAGAGACAAAACAAATTTTAATTACTACAGAAACACCACTAAATGTTTCTTAATCCTTTAGCTTAGGAAAAAACAACCCCCGATATCCTTCAGCAGGTAAAAAGTTAAACAAATACTGAACATTCTTATCATGGAATACCCAAAGGCAAAAATTAATGAACCATTGACACACAGAACCACCTGGAAAAATTTCCAGGTCATTCTTAGTGAAAAAACCTTCTCAAAAGATCGCATGCTGCACAATTGCATTTATATAACCTTTTTGAAATGGCAAAATTATAGAAACAGAACAGATTAGTGGTTGCCAGGGGTTAAAGATGTGATGGAGTGGGCAGGACATAAGTTTGACTCTAAAAGGGCTAAACTGAATCATGGTGGTGAACATATTCTGTATCTCAACTTCGTCAGTGTCATTGTCTTGCTTACAATATCCTGGTTTGGTCTTTCAAGAGGTTACCAGTGGGGAAACAGGGTGATGCAACCCCAGATCTGCCTGTATTAAATCTTAACTCAATCTACAATTCTTTCAAAATTGGAGGCTTCACTAAAAAAAGTAGAGTTTATGAGGAAAATAGGTTTGAGACACAAGACAGAAAAAAATGAGTAACTTTAAAAAGATAGGAACCTAATTAAAATATAAACTGTATTGTACATGTTAAGCGGTCAAAAAATACATAAAGACTACAAGAATACAGGCATTTTATCATGGAAAATAATATCCCTCAAAACCCAAGGAATTTTGGGGAAGTCTTTATTATGTTGGTTCCTACAGTTTTTATGTTTTCAAAAAATATCACAAAGTTCTGATGAGTTTTTATGAGAAGAAAAATAAAAATCAGGCTTTCTTCAGAGTCTTAGCAACTATGGTTATTTTTTGATAGGTTATAGGAATAATCAACAACATAATAGAAAGCTGCTACTAGGAAGAAATTCAGAGCTTAGATAATCTTGTCATTTATTCAAGGGACTTGGTCAGTCATAATGTGAAGAAAAATAACTACCGTTTTTTAGTACTAGGCTGTCATGCATTAAGAGTGAAAATAATTTGGTTTTGAAGGTATTTTTTTCCCTACAAACTAACTCTGTAAAGGCTTGGAAAAAAGAGTGAAATATAAGTACCTTTGCTTCATTTTAAGCTGATCTTTGTAAAATGGAATTCTTCCAGTGTAAGCACTTAGAGTACCATTTTGAAGGAAGTGTAATACTGAGATGTGTATGAAAGTGTGTTAATTTAATCCGTGTGTGCCTGTGTTTAGCAACCAACTAGAGAATTAATATCTTTCCCTTCCATAGTGATAAAGACTCAAATTCTTCACAACATTGTAAACCCTTCTTAACTAAATCATGGTTATGATAATAAATTCACATCTTGAAGGCTTAAACACAAGAGAATAAAGAACTTAATAGTGAAAGTTAATGGATTACGATCCATTTAAACTGTATATTCAGAAAGACTATGTTTCATTGGGGAGCTTTTGCCAGCTTAATAAATGAGAATCTTCTGCCTTGCCTGGAGGAAATAAGCCTGGTTAGCCACACAGTAAGGTCAGCTCACTGATCAAAACTCTGCTGGGGAAGACAGAAGGTGTTTGAAGGGCACATTTTATCTCCAAACCTGGACAATGACCTTGACATAGGGACATTGTTTTCCTTTATTAGAAAATATCCATGTACAGTGATTTCATTTTTGTATTAATAATTTGAGAAAAAAAGTAACTTTTCACTGTAAGATAAAAAATACCTATAAGGGTAAAACCTCAAGTTATTCCCTCATCTATTTCTCGTTTGTGGGGCTCAAAGACAGAAGCCGCCTTAATTAAGGAATTAAAATATTTCATGAAACAGAGGACTTGGTGTTTTGCTAAGAGAGTCAGTCAGGCTGGTTTTTGGAATTAGGCCATATAACCCCCAAGAGATCTTCTTTGTTCCATAGGCAGATCTATTACCATATTGCTCTGAATATTTATTAACTAACCTGAAACAACTGACCAGCCACTCTGAAACAGGTGCTGGCCCTGCCCCTGGTGTGTGTCTAAAGATGCACATGGGAGAGAATTAGAAATTAACACCATGAATTAGAAATATATAAACTGGGCAAGCGGACAAGGTTTTGCTCAAGGGGTGGAAATGGAGGAAGAGAACATGACTCCCTGAAAGAAAATAGCCATAAATGAAGTGGAAGTTCAGGAGATGGGGCCAAACTGCACATCGGGCTCTACAAGCAGAGAGAGCGGTGGGCCATGATAAGGTGTGAGGTTGTGTCTGGCCATCTGGCCACTAAGGACACACACATAGACATGCACACATAAACACACACACACACACACACACACACACACCCTTCCCTTTCCCAGGCTTCCTCCTGAGAAAGAGAGACTGGTGATATACAGGAAAGAACTATATCATCATGAATCCAGTTTTGCAATGGGACATTCTTTAGGGAAAAAAATGGTAGTAAATGTAGAGGAGGAGGAAAGCCAGCATTTAGAAAATTTGCCATGGCCTGGGATACCTGGGTGGCTCAGTACATTAAGCAACTGAGTCTTGTTTTGGCTCAGGTCATGATCTTGGGGTTCATGAGATAAACACTGCATCAGGCTCTGCCCTTCGCCTACTCTCTCTCTCTCTTGCTCTTTCTCTCTCTCTGTCAAAAGAAATAAACTTAAACAAAAAGACATTGTTCCATGGCAGAGGCAGTGGGGATAGCAAAGATCTCTGATTATATGTGTAGGTGATACAAATCACGAAATTCATGTACATGAAGAAGTATAACTTTTTCTTTTTTTCCAAAGTTTTATCTAAATTATAGTTAATTAATATACAGTGCTATATTGGTTTCAGGAGTC
>NC_043702.1:87091748-87123415 GCF_006229205.1 Suricata suricatta | reverse complement strand
GCTCATTCAGTCTTTGCGACAGCCACATAAGGGTACACTCTTATTATCTTCATTGGCAATTAGGGAAACTGAGACGCTGAGAAGGTTGTGTAACATGCCCAAGTAAGTAGGTGAGTCCAGATATACAACCAAGCAGCCTGGCAACAAAGTGCATGAATTTACCTTCCTTGCTCTACATCTCAGAAGTTTCATTTCCCTTAGACCCCATGAAACAAGGGGTAATTAGTCTGAGCTTGGAGGTAGTAAGGTTTCAAAATGGGGTTTCAATTTAAGGAGAGTCACAGGCAATATTGTTGTTCTGATCTGAATTATTGGAGATTTGTAATAAGTTCATGTATGTTTGTTTGGACTGATAAAAATGTAAAGTTGTTCAATTGATTAAAGTGTACACATGTGAGGATATGTTATTTGGATATATATAGTTAGCTTAACTTTTCTCTGAAGGCCCCGTCTAAAGGTTTTCTTCCTTCTTAGTGACTAGCTGTGGTCAATCTGTATCTGAGACCATATGGGAATATGAAATGTGAGGTAGTAATGAGGGTCTTTAGGGAAAAACAAAAGTATAAATTTAAGTCACTTCCTTAAAGAAACCCACAGATCATATCATCTGATCACACAGAATTTTCAGAGAAGGTTGTATGGGGTAGGGAGGAAATTGGAGTTAGGCACACTGGAATGTGTACTTGTTTGTACCGTGACCTTGGGAATGTTACCTGACTTCACCGATGCTTAGTTTCATAATTGTAAAGTGCAAATAAAGCTGCCTATGAAAGTTGCTGTAGAGATTAAATGACATAACAATGCAAATCCACCTTAAACCGTGGTGCTAGCTGCATCTGTTTGAGCAAGATCATTGTGATGGTGACTAGGAAAATTGAATTTCTGTCACCCAGCTTCTGGAGTCAGGCAACAATATATCTGCTGAACATGAAAAATTCTGTCTAGACTCTTGTGAGCTGCAGAATAGCATGTCCTCTATGACCAAACTGCCTAGTTTGAATCCTGCATCTGTCACTTACTGGGGGGCTGCCTATTGGGCAAGTCACTTAATGCTCTTACATTTGAGTTTACTTAGCTGTAAACTGTGCATAAGAATACTATCCTCATTGGTTGTTATAAGGATGAAGTAAGTTACTCTTTATAAGTATCTTAGAGCAATGACATACATAATTAGCACTATAGAGGTGTTCATTCAGTAAATACCATTACAATGTATTTCTGATTTAAATTCTAATAATGGATTAGACTGGATGATTTTCTCAGTCACATACATTTCTGGTATTCTTTGATTTGTGATTCAAAAAGACAGTTCTAGAGGTGATCAGAGGTATAAGCTTTGGATATTTAGTAAATACTATTTTAGAAAGCTGATTAGTCTGAATCTACCTTTTTATGGGTCCCCAATATCTGTTTTTTTTTAACCGAAATTGTGGTGTCTTTTGTATATTTTAAAGTGAAGAAAAGAAGCGCCTGGGTGGCTCAGTCAGTTAAATGACAGACTCTTGATTTTTACTCAGGTCATGATCTCACACTTTGTGGATTGAACCCCTCTCCCCCACCGCCTCATTGCTTTGTGTTGACAGTGGGGGTGTCTGTTGGAATTCTTTCTCTCCTTCTCTCTCTCTGCTCTTCCCCTGCTCACTTGTGCTCTTTCTCAATAAATAAATAAGCAAACAAATAAATAAGCTTTAAAGTGAAGTAAGGTAAATCAAATTTGAATTCACTGAACATTCTCCAAGATGTTTAGACTTCATATATCCCCTCAGAAGAATTTGCATTCATGCAGTAAGAAAGGAAGAAGCCTGAGCAAAAGTGCAGTTATCTTGGTGTCAAGGATTAAGATTATTAACATCAAAATAACAGATTATCCTTATAGAAATAGGTAATCAGGACATTCAGTCAGCAATTTCTTCCAGTCCTCGAGAGTTCTGTTGTGTTAATCTGCAGTCTGCTGCCAACCAATCAAATCGCTCTCCAAATATGAATTCCGTTCTCCACGCTGGATTCAAGACCTATTTCTGATCCCAGTGTACGATTAGATACTGAGTGAGTGAGTGTCTCAGACAAGTGATGAGACACCTTGTCAAGGTTATAGTCAGTAACTCAGACACTCCATCTCATACAATTTAGAGTCGGAAGGTGGTGGCTGCATTTATTTCTGTTAAGTGAGCATTGGAGATAAATGGCAGGCTTCATTTTCCGGCTTAACACTTTTGTGAGGGTGAATAATGGATAGCTAAAAGCAATGACGATATCTTAACAAAAGAAGAATGGTAACTGGAATTTAGTTTCCTCCATCTGTCCAAAATAATATCCCTTATCTTTTATTTATTATTGTCATCTCAATGATACCCTATTCCTTAAACTTAGTTTGGCAAAATCTAAACGTATGAGAATCAACTGAGAGATTATTAAATACGATTTCTGTGGAGTGTGGACCATGCCACATAAATTCCTAATATATTTTGGCAGAAGGTTGCATCGAACTTGAAAGTAAAATTTAAAACTGAATTTTTAAAGAATATAGTTATGAATGAAAGCTTAGAAGCAGTGCTTTCCAGATGAAACTGGAAGTTGGAGTCCAAAAAAAAAAATAATAATGTGACGAAAATAAGTTGAGCTTCAGAAAGCATAGACTATGTCTAGTTTGTGCGTAAGAGGCCAGAAGCAAGCGGGCATCACGATAAGCACTTTATACACATGTGCCATCAAGAGAGGGCAAAGCTCTTTCCAGTCTCCTACAAAATGTCAGGTATTGACTTTCAAAACTTTGATAGAAAGAAATATAACATCTTTTATCTTTGCCTGTTCTTCAGTGGTGATTCTGTTGATTTGTGCTGAAGGGGGGTATGGGGGGTTAAATGTGACTCACCCATAGACTTATTGCCCAACAAAATATGAGTTTTTAAACTACTTGCTCCCCTTGGCCATTCCTGCTTCTTGGTTTAGCTATTAATCTAATCACCAGAGTCAGACTAAATTCCCTAACTGCGGAACTTTGTTAGAAGCCACAGCAAAGGAAAGGTTAGTGGTACCCATCCCTTGATTGCTGAATGCCTGGGGTCCTTCTATATGGCAAAATGATGCATTGTTCCTAGGCTTGCATTGCCATAATCCCACTGTTCTGCATGCCAGTATATAATTTTACAATCCTTCTCATTATTAACACATTTCAATAAAGTTCAAATTTGTATAGCCTCAAAGCCATTAACATTTTGTAGCACATTCTGGGTGGCACATTCCTCATTCAGAAAAATGTCTGTAGAGGAATGCTTTTCTGATATATTACACTCCTTGGTTCATCATTTAAAACTTGAGACATCCACCAGCATATACATCTTATTTAAAGTGTCAAAAGAGGGCAAAAAAATTGCACTGACTTAAAAAGCCTTGTTACTTAAACTTCAGGGATCACTGCATCCATTTTCTTTCTTCAGTGTTAACCATTTTCTTTCCTATTTTTTCTCTTCATTCACTTTTAAATGAGAGTGATAAGAAGGAAAGAATGGGTAAAGCACTTTTTTACAGAACAGTATTTAAATACAAATTTTTAGGAAAAAAATAAAATTGTTATTTGTCCAAGTATAAATTAGGCAACATAGAACTATCTATATTCTTAGAGTTGCCTTATTTGTGGTTAGTATTTTTGCAGAACTAACAATATGGCCTTTAGGTAGGTGACACTTAAAAGACTACCTGAAATTTCTCACTTCTGTAGAGAAACTCAATAAAATTATTAAAATAAGTAGGGAGGTTCTTAAAGTTTAAAAATTCCAGCACTGATTTCTTTTGGTCACTTTTTAGGAATTTGTCATGGGCTAAATCACTGATGAACATCAATGTCATTTGGCTGAGTAGACGCTCAGTATTATTATTTACTTTTTATGGTCCTGTGTGTGGTTGCAACAGAATGGTCATCTCTGAATTGTGATGGAGAGAGCTCTACTGAATGACTCTCCTTTTACTTATTATTTTGATAGGGTAATTGTCACCAACAGAGATTTATTCTTTCAGTAGTTCTCAAATTCTGCTGGCCTCTGATTTCCCGGAGAAGCTTTTTAACAATAAAAGCTTTTTGGATGCCCCAAATCCACTTGCAGATGAGTCTTTTTGCAAGTAGTTTGGAATAGAGCACTGGTTTCTGCAGTTTTACCCACTTCCTATGTGATTCTGATAGACACTTGGTTTGGGAAACAACTAAGTTCAAGTAATTCTTCAGTAGACTCATGTAAAATACAAATACCCCTAGCAAATAAGATATTATCATATATTTATGTGCTAGATTGAGGTTTGGTTTTGTTTTTCTAATTTGTTGTTGCCTTCTAGGATGACCATCCTTTAACAAGATTAGCGGTGTGCTGAAAAAGAGGTGGGCAGTGGGTTTATGGATTGGATGGAAAAAAACTTTGTTTTATAGCATTTGCCAATTTAATGGTGTAAATTCTTTATAAGACCCATTTCAAGATACTAATGGATTGACAACTATCTCATTAAGTTTCTGAATATTTAGAATTACCTCTTGTGAGTTTAGTACATGAGGCTTCTGCACGCTCCTGTTATTGTAACTATTTTTGAGAAAGAATGAAGGTAGGTTTTGAATATATGGTCAGCAGCAATAAGGTGAAGCATGGTGTGATGCTCTGGTAAGGACATTGAAGAAAAGGTTATTATGGTAAAAAGCCAAGAAATAAAAAATATAAGAAAGGAAAGTCTGTTTAGAAGTTCAATAGGATTTTGTTTGGGATGTAGTTTTTTGGACCTAGTAAAGAAGCTGTATGGATGAGAAAAATTCAAGAGGGTGGCTAAGGTCAGATTTCAGATTAATAACAACATGTAGGTAGCCCAAACAAGAGGCATCTCAGAAAGGAGGAGATGAGCCAGTAATCAGATCTAACAGGTCCACACAAAATCGAGCAGTAGAAGATGCCAACACCAGATCAAGTAGATAACATGTCCAAGGCAGAGAGTGGTTAGCAGAGGGAAGACAATTTGTGGGTAAGGTTGAATACCAATGAAGGACAAACATCAGGAGTCCTGCCACTGATCGCCTTGCTACATTTATTGCAGTGTCAGGAAGAAAGGAAACCCTTAATAGAATACAGTTGTATGGTAATTTATACCACTGAAATATAGATATTTAAAAGGGAACCTCAAATTATTCTAACTAAAGACTTCCTAAACTATCTGTGTGATGTCAACTTGTGCCATGGACATTAACTTCTTGACATACACTATGGGAAACTCTTCATTGCTAGTGTCCTCACTTAGAAGCCACATTCGAATTTAAGGTTTTCTTTGTTGTTCAATATTTGAAGTTTCTTTGTTTCAAATACAACAATATAAAAAATGACTATCAGCTTTCTGAAACAATAGTAGCTTATGATTTCTCTGGCAATAGGCAAGGATCTTCAAATCATATATTTTCCTTATGCTCACAGTGGCAGACCAATCAAATACTCATGAGCTTTTGTTCTATCATGCAAAAGTCACTCATAGAACAGGAAAATTATTCCTTTTACTACTTCCCAACCCCCTCAAGATGGAGAAGTGATCATTTTTATGCCATGTAAAAAATAAAATGGTCAGTGATTCAGTGACATCTTAAAAGTACTATGGGGGTTCAAGAAGATATTGGAAGGACAAGGAATTGCCTTTTTTAAAGTTTTAAAGTTGATATAACTCTTCACAAAAACTAATACACTAGTTAAGTAATGATAATACTTCAAGAAATAATTTGTCTCTCTGTTATAATGACAAGAACATTACAAAATGAATTATAAAGAAAAGAAAACAGAGCTCATTTGTACCCACAGAAACAAATGCTGAGTGAATTACCTTATTATAAATATATTCATTTTCTTATTTGGTTTTGTCCAAGTGATTTCTCACTCTGACACTCTTCTTGCAATACAATCAAGTGTAAAGATTTAGAGAAGATAGTACTGTTTTTTATTGGTTTTGTATGTGAGCTGCATCCCCAAACAAAAGTAACTCATGAAAGGTGATAAAAAGAATTAATATCACAGAATGAAGAGAAATATGTTATTTACAAATGCCAGCTTTGAGGAGCTCAGATCAAAAACCAATTAAAAAAACTACATTGAGATATTAAGGCAGAATATTTGCCTTCATATATTTCAAGAACATAATTTCTTTTCCATGGCACTCCTCTAGTCTTTAACTTGGACCCTACATTAGTTAGATTTTATAATTTAATGTGAGTATTAAATTATATAATTTAATTTATAATTAAGTATACTTTTTAAATGTTTATTTATTTTTGAGACAGAGAAAGACAGAACATGAGCATGGGAGGGGCAGAGAGAGAGGGAAATACAGAATCCGAAGCAAGCTCCAGGCTCTGAGCTGTCAGCACAGAGACCTACGTGGGGCTCTAACTCACAAGCCATTAGTTCATGACCAGAGCTGAAGTTGGATGCCCAACTGACCGAGCCATCCAAGTGCGCCTAATTAAGTATACATTTAATCAATTTAAGTGTATTAAAGGGGTGATATATAATGCAAACTTCAGTGCATAATTTAGGAATAATCAGAAATAGCATAGTACAAACGTGCTACTAAATAATAAATATGAAGAGTAAAAACTGTGATTGAAGAACAGAAGAATTCAATTGTATTTATCATGAAGATCAAGATAATTTGACCTTGAAGCTTTTAGTTACCAGAGAAAATAGAATACATTATTGATTTTATTATGATTATCGTCAGAAATTAGAAAGCAAACCAAATTTTTCAGGAAATAAAATATTTTCTCCTTGGGATCTACATTAATTTGTATATAAAGATACAAAATAATGTCACACTCAAGGTCCTCAATAAGATATGGTAAATGTACTAGGCATCTATCTTGGTGATTCCACCTGAGATGAATCAATGTAATTCATACAAGTGGGTTTGTATTTTATTTGTTCAGCAGATCTCTGACTCTGCACAAGTCAGATTTTCTAGTAAGTATCAAAATTATGTTGGAATATAGTCTCCTAATTTCTTCATTCTTAATAAGTTATCCAATTACAAAAAAGCACCGTTTATTGATGATCTTCATATGTGAGAATCCATGTGTGTAAGAATAGCATCTTTTGATAATGTATCATAGGAGCGAATAGTGAACAACCTTCTCCCCAAGTTGTCCTATGAAAATCTACCTACATTTTCAGAAAAGTTGTGAAAAAGTTTTCCAAGACCATTAGAAATGACATTTAAACATACAGTGAATTTTTATATAAGTTAAAGGAAAAGATGTTTTAGTCATGTTATTTTTCAATGAGAGGCTTAGATCAAATATAGGTAAAAGAACTTATGCCTTTGTGAATGTTCTTTGTATCTCTTTACAAAAATTGTTTTTTCTCAGAAATACATTAAAGAGATAATTTTTTATGTTCAGAACAGCATAATTATCAAATAAAAATGAAAGAATGAAACAAATTCAGTTGTTTTGCAAACATTTGCTGTTGTTTAAGGTATAGGATTTCTCTGGAAAATTACATAAAGAAAACACAATTCTAGATAATGGTTCTAGTGTTTCTATAGTTTCTAAATACTGTCTTTCAAAGTTATTGCTCGATTGTAGATATTTAATTCTTTGAAAGAGAAAGAGAATTCCCAACTCTAAAACAAGAAAAAAATTTTTTTAGAAAATTTGGAACTTTGTTAGACACAAATTTCTGAATCTGAGAGAGAAAAGGTGCGTTTTTGTCAATGTGTAAGCCATTTTATAAAAATTTCTTTGAGCTTGTGCTGAATAGAAGAAACAATAAGTGTAGCTCAACTGTGGAGTGATAAACAACAGTTGAATTTTTTATAGGATTGAATAGTTTAAATTCCATTCATTAATAAGTGAAGACCACTGCCAAAGAGTAACAATAAATGTGAATAAAATAGCAGCACCCAATAAATGGATTCTTCTAGGAAGAAATAATTCTGTAAGCAGACACTAAATCAGCAATGATTACTGTCCTGCAAGAGTGTATCAACACCTCTTTTCAAGTTACTCTAATATTCTGAGCAATGGCATTGTATATTGAAAAGTAAAAGAGTAAGGCTAAAAATATATTTTAAAACAAATAAAAAGTCCCAAATTCTTTCTTAATGAAAAACAAATTCAACTGGGTCACTTGGGTGGCTAAGTTGGTTAAGTGTCCACCTCTTGATCTCAGCTCAGGTCATGATCTCATGGTTTGTGAGATCAAGCCCCACTTTGGGTCTTTGCAAGCAGCAAAAAGTTTGCTTGAGATTCTCTCCCTCTCTTTCTCTAGCCCTCCCTTCCTTGCATCTCTTTCCCAAAATTAATTAATTATTTGATTAATTAAAAATAAAAAAAAAAACAAAGTAAAACTGATTCACACTTTACTATTATTCTGGCAGTTTTATGTGTGAAATTAAACATATAGATCCCTATATGAATGGAAACTTGACCCACTAACAGCCAATCAGTCTTGTGATTGAAATTTTGCCTTCAAATTGGCCAGTAAAATTGTTACTGGACTTACAGTTGCAAATATCACAATTCAGGGGACTGTTGACCTTCTTGTGATGAGAAATGGTTTTGGTTTTTCTGAAGGACCCAGTTTGAGGTTTCTGAAGCCTCTGAGACAGGAGGATGAGGAAAAAATAAGGAGTGAGGTGTGGGCCGGTGAGTTCCTCCCCTTGGGGGTGCCATTAGCAGTCTATACCTGCTTCTGAAAAGGTATTTCTGGCAAAGAGACAACAGGTTTGGAGTGTTCTTGCTTAATTTTGCCCCAACATACTCAGTGAGGCTGAGTTCAGTGGAAATCAGAACAATATTAACAGTAAAGGATTTGACATTAAACAGTTATCTTGTTTCAGTATGAGCATTTGACATCCAAAACTATATTAAACATTTCAGCTGTTAACCATTTTTAAGAGATCTATAATTTAAAGCATTGTGCTTTGCTGAAGGTTGGGCACAGTAAGATGCTTGTGAAGTTTAAGTAGATCTTGTAATTTTTGTTTAAATCCTAGATAGAATACCCATTTGTCCTAAAAACTAATTGTATGTATTAGAACTAATTTTATGTAATTAGAAAGTTGACTTTCCTCAGGTTTTGCTTAGTTTTACCCATTATTGAATATTATGTCAATGCAACTATTCATTATCAGCTTCAGTTGAATAAGAAATAGGAAATAGAAGATAAAAACAATGTTAAAATTAACAATGTATGACCTATGACCTTTCCTGAGATTATATTTTTACTGTTTAAACGACACTCCTTGCCATCTTTTGTTAGTTTGCCCCACAGTTTCTGGGACTTTTTTGGATCTCCCACTAATGAAGCTAATTTCCTGTGTTCAAATATATATAAACCCATGCATTAGACAATACAGGAAATTGAGAAGAATGAGAGTAATGGAGAGTACTTGAGCATTATTTCAATTATCTATTCTATAACCAACTATCTCAAAATTTAGCTCTTTAAAACAGTCATTCAATTTGCTACAAATCTTCAGTTTGGCCAGGTCTCTGGAAATGTTCATCTTAGCTCTATGAGGTATCAGCTGGGATTTCTTATTTATGTATGTATGTATGTATTTATTTATTTAAATTCAAGTTAGTTAATATACAGTGTAGTATTGGTTTCAGGAGCAGAACCCAGTGATTCATCACTTACATATAACACCTAATGCTCATCCCAATAAGTGCCCTCCTTTCACTCATCATCCATTTAGTGCATCCCCACACCTACCTTCCAGCCAGCAACCCTCTATTTATTGTCTGTATTTAAGAGTCTCTTATGGTTTGCCTTTTTCTCTGTTTTATCTTATTTTCCTTTCCTTCCCTTATGTTTATCTGTTGTTTCATAACTTGCACATATGAGTGAAATCATATCATATTTGTCTTTCTCTGACTTATTTTTCTTAGCATAATACCATCTAGTTCCATCCGTGTTGTTGCAAATGACAAGATTTAATTTTTTTCTTTGACCACTAAGTAATATTGCACATATATACCAAATCTTCATTATCCATTCATCAGTCGATGGACATTTGGGCTTTTTCCATAATTTGGCTATTGTTGGTAGTGCTACTGTAAACACTGAGGTGCATGTGCCCCTTCAAATCAGCATTTTTGTATCTTTTGGGTAAATACTAGTAATGTAATTGCTGGGTTGTAAGGTAGCTATATTTTTAATTTTTTTAGGAAACTCCCTAATGTTTTCCGGAATGGCTGCACCAGTTTGCATTCCCACCAACAGTGCAAAAGTGCTCCCCTTTCTCTGCATCCTCACCAACATCTATTGTGTCCTGAGTTGTTAGTTTTGCCACTGGGATTTCTTAACCAAGATTGAAGGATCCATTTCCAAGATGGATCACTCACAAGGCTGGCAGGTTGTTGCTGGCGGTCAATTGGGAGGTCTGTCAGGTCCATTGGAGGGGACTATTTTCTGTCCACCTGGAATTCTCTAGAGTGCTGCCTTTACTTTTTTAACACATAAAGTCAGAAAGTGAGTGTTTCAATGGATGGAAAGGGGAAGCTGCCAGTCTGTCATAGATCTGGAAATTAGCATAGGCCAACTTTCACTATAGTCTTATTGTTGAGTACTCAGAGCTTACTCATATCCAAGGAAAAGGAACATTGACTCTACCTCTCTTTGGGAAAAATGTAAAAACATTGTGGCCTCCTAAATCCCTACAGATGTGTTGTGCCAAATTTGGAATCTCAGAATAGCAATATGCTTCTGCCCATATGCAAAGCTACAGTAGTAGGTGGCTATCAAGAGTGTGATGTTTCTTATACTCAGGTTAATTTTCACAGCAGCCTCCATGAGTTCCTAATATTCAGTCACTGAATTTTAGAGGGGAAACTTCTCCCTGCCTGATTCTCTCAGTTTAACAATGAGAAGGAAGGAAAAAGAAAAAGAAAACTCATGTATTGAATGCACAGTTGAGGCTCAGGCGGTTGAGTGTCCAACTTTGGCTCAGGTCATGATCTCACCATTCGTGAGTTCGAGCCTGGTGTTGGGTTCTGTGCTGACAACTCAGAGCCTGGAGAGTGCTTCAGATTCTGTGTTTCCCTCTCCCCCTCTGCCCCTTCTCCTGCTCATGCTCTGTTTCTCTGTCTCCCTCTCTCTCCCTCTCTCTCAAAAATAATAAATAAACATTAACATTTTTGTTTAAAAATGTTTTAAATACACGTAGTCAATAGCAAATTTCAGTTGGAACTCAAACATCTATAAGGGTTCCCTTACCCAATCTTTGGATTATGCATTGTCTTCAGAAAGTTCCCATTACCAAATACACAGGAAACATAGGAAGTTTTAATGTCACTTGTCCAAAGGTAAATTTACTAGATTGACTAGCTGTTCCCAGCAAGTGAGGGACTCTGAGAATGAAGTACATATATTTGGAGGGTGAAAGAAATCTTAGAAAGGTTGAAACACATGTAACTAATTTGTATATAGGGACTGGGCAGAGACAGGAAATAGAATTAATGAGGTAGACGTAGAAGAAAAAACATATGGACAGCGGATGATTTAAATGTACCTAAAAGAGAAGTAGAAAATGAATTTTGTGGAAAATTCTTAGGTTTCACGCTAAAGACAAAAAGAAAGGATTTAACAGGTTTGAATTTAATTCAAGCACTAACTAGAATAAAACTAGAATAAAAGCATAATTACAATATTTTGATCTGTAAATATATAAAAATGACAGTTCTTTTGCATATGAAAGCATAAAAATGATCTGCATTATGCTTTGTTGAAGAATAATGAGGGATATCTTAAATATCACATAAGCCCATCTAAATGGCTTTTTCACAGCATCTTCCTTTATTCAATTCTAGAAGATTTTAAAAACTGCTTGAAATTGATTAGGCCATCTTTGGTTCCCTAACATAATCAACCTTAGAAAATAGCTTTCACTGAGCTGCAGTATATTATAATTTAAATTGAGTGATTTTCTAGCAGAGTCAGGTAAACGATGAGCCAAACCACAGCTGGCCTTAGGTGCACCTATCCTAAGAACACGCAAGTTATGTTTTACCTTGTTTTAGCAGATAGAAACACAGGGGGTGCTTTTAATTAACCTTGCTCTCTGCAGGCAGAGGCTGTGTATGTGGTGGTGCATCTGTGTGGTTGGCTTGAATCGACCAATGTAGCCAAATTAACCAGGCATCTTAAAACTAGGGACGAACAACCAGACTTAATTAGATGTAGATACCAGCTTTTCTTTTTTTTCTTTTCCATTCTTTCTTTTCGTCTCTCTTTCATTACTTTTTTTCCTTTTTAGAAAAGTAGAAGTGGTTTGCCACTATGTATTACAAAAGCATGGAGTGAGTCAACCAATGCATTCAACTATTTTTCTCTGGATAGTATAAAAATAACCTACATTATACAGACTATCTATAATAGTTACACAATCATGACAACTATATTTAAAAATAGCTACTGAAATATGTCAGGACAGTTAGCTGAAAATAATAGACACTGACTCTTGCTGATTTAAGCAAAAATAGGGTTTATTCAAAGGAAGTTCTGAAAAATGCCAGAACTCCAGGCTCAGAGCATTTGTTGCCAGTGATGAGGCCTCAAAATCCTGCCATACAGCTGGTCCGGTGGTGATCCAGTGTGCTACCACTGGGCTCACACGGACACACCAGCATGGAAACCTGCAGCTGGAAGGACCACCGTAGCTTGCCACATACACCCAAGTTCTTGTGGGTCCCAGCTTTTGTCTGAACAGGTGCAACTCATGGGTGGATCTGAAACATCTTAGATCAGGCTGCCATAATAAAATGTCATAAATGGGGTGGCTTACCTGACAAACATTTAATTTCTTACAATTCTAGATGCTGGAGAGTTCAATATTAAGGCTCAACACTTTTTCATTTCTGGTAAGGGGTCTCTTCCGGGCTACCTTCTTGCTAGTCCTTACATGGCACAGAAAGGAAGGGGTCTGTTCTCTTATTATTATTATCAGGTCATGGAGGCTGATTATAATGAATAGTGAATCCATCATGGAAGGCTGACCCTATGGTCTCATCTAAATATAATTATTTCCCCAAAGATCCCACCTCCACATATCATCACATTGGGTTTAGGGTTTTAACATATGGATTTTGGTGAAATGCAAACCTTTAGTTTCTAGCACAAGGTTCCCTGATGTCAAGTCATTTGCATTTGTGGCTTGGAAAATATACTGAGCCGTTGGCAACTCTGAAAGGAGATAGATAAGGTAATAAGTATCCTGATTTCATTTTCCACCTTCTTCCTCGTTGATCTAATGTTGGAACTCCCCTCTGGCTCTGAACACCTGAGAGCATGGGAGTCTTCATTTGTCAAAGTTCCTATTAGCTAATGTTTATATGAATTAATTTATATGTGTGATATTTGTATTATTTATATCTCTATATTTCTATTACTATATTTCTATACCATGAATAGGTGACTCCCCATGTTCACCCTGAGTTCTGAACTCCTGTTGTCCTCAAAATGTGCAATTTTTTTTGAGTAGACATACAATGTCTGAGCCAGACTATCCGTCACACTGGCCCTGATGTTTTACAAGTCCTGAAGTTTAGTATCCTGGCTACGAGGACCTCTATTTCGTACTTTTCCCCAGTTTGAACAAATCTTTGTCTGAGTACCTTCTCCACTGCAGCTCTATCTAGACCTCAGCCTATCCAATTCTGTGCCTGCTTCAAATCCACTCTTAACACAGATGGTATCTAAAAATCAGGTAAAGAAGGGCATGCTGTGTCATGGTAAAAAATGTCTTTAGAAGTCTTTTGTGGCCTGAAAGAGAAATGGCTATGCTTAAAATGATTATATCCTTTGAGAGAGACACTTCACCATCATATCATAAGAAATTATGGGATTTTTCCCAAATATAGGAATCTGACTTATTTTTGGGTGGGTACTAGCAATATTATGTCAACAGAAATGAAAACAAGAATTTCACTAATTTTATATTCTTTTAAAATCATATGTGGAATTATGATTCCCAAAGTGTAAGTTTTACAGTTTGTGATATAAACATTGAAAATGTCTTAACTGGATAATGAAGCAGAACAACCTAATTTTAACTCATATAATATCCATTAAGACATCACAAAGTACTTATTGATTTGTTAAAAGAAAAATGAGAGAAAACATGAATTGATTGGTTATTCATCCACAAGTTTATTAAACAGAGATGTAATTTAAATAGAGTTTGAAAAAACTCCTAATTAGACTTAATTGACTAGTAAGATGATGTCTATGGAAACCTCAGTATATCAATATTTGAGATAAAAAATAATAATCTATTAACTCTCCATAATCAAAGCAAACACAAGATGCTCCATTAACATTGGTTTCTTGCAAAGCATATACTGACTAGTAATTTTTCTCAAATGTTAGAATACTATTTCTTTTCTTAAGACCAACACTTCTTTGTCACCAGAGACTTCCTGGTCCAAGAGAGGGCTGCATGTCGATTCGTGGAACAAGTGAGGATCCTATGTGAGCACATTGAGATGTTGTGGGGCAAAAGGGGCGTTGGACTGGAAATCAGTGAGTTGTGTTCACGTCCCAGAACTTCCACTAACCAGCTGTTTGAGCTTGTCCCAGAGCTTTAACTTTCCTATGTTTTGATTTCCTTACATTAAAAGTAATGACTTTTTATTAGGTCATTCCTAAGGAATAATAGCAACCATGCTATGTCCGTTATGAAACAGTGGCAAACCTAATATTTATATAAATGCATTGTTTAGTTTGTTTCTGCCCACTGATTCAATAATTTCATATTCCCTTCTATAACATCTTCTCTCATTCCAAAAATGTATTATGCACTGGGGATACAAAGTTGAATAATAAAAAGAAAGGCAGATGTATTAGATAAAAGCTGCACAATAAAATCTTGGTTCAAATATAAAAGAAACTAAAATGTGCCATGATTTTAACAATTGATAGAATGTCACAAACAAGAATCCATATGCCATTAATTCTAGGATTCTCACCAAGGGGTTTTTAGGATGTATGACACTGGGCATGGTATGAATGGTGTATGATTCTGTAACAAAGTCTCTTGAACTGTGTATGACTTATAAAAGTAGGATCACATAAACATTGTTTTTTTATAGTAACTTATTGGCAAGTAACAAAGGCTGGCTTACCATTGCAGACCAAAATTTAGCCTTTAAAGTTTTTAATTCTTTTGAAGAGGGAAATACAGAGTAGGGGACAAAAAAGTACTGGAAGAAATAGAGTGCTTATTTATAAAGAGGAGAATAAAAATGCTGACCAGAGTCAAAAGAACAAGTAAAATATGCATATTAAGTTACAAAGGAAACAAGATAACTAAAAACAAATATTAGGAAAAAGAAAGAGAAGGGATTCCTAGAGGGTGTTGAATATGATTATTGATTATTTTGAAATATGGGTGAAATTATCAGAAAACATAAATAACCTGGAGAAGGATTGATTCTCAGGAATAGAAGGAAGAATGTAAAAAGAGTCAGACTGGGGACAGTCGCTTTTCATCTTGTTTTTCAGATATCAGAGTTATGATTTTTTTAAACTCTGAATAGTGGGGCACCTGGGTGGCTCAGTCTGTTAAGCTTCCGGCTTCAGCCCAGGTCGTGATGTTGGAGGGTTCAAGTCCCACATCTGTGCTGACAGCCTAGAACCTGGAGGCTGCTTCAGATTCTGTCTCCTTCTCTCTCTGCCCCTCCCCTTCTCATGCTCTCTCTCTCAAAAATAAACATTAAACAAATTTAAAAAAACCCCTCTGAATAGAATGCACTGTGTATATGTGTATATTTGCATTCTATATAGGCTCTTTATCTCTCTATTACCTAAGTATCATCTATCTATATATTATCTGTCTATCTATCTATCTACCTCCCTACCTATCTCTGGGTGACAGGTAGACATTCTCAGAGAAGGTGATGCTTGAGCTTAATTTCAAAGAAAAAAAATTAGGCACATTAAGAAGGAACAGAGTGATTCTAATCTAACTATAGGACTTTAATGGATCACAGATGACTTCTGGTTTAAATATAACATTTATTACTGGTTGATTTATAGAAATCTGCTTAAGACAAGACATTCTTTCTTTAAAAAGCCTGTGTTTTCCTTAAATATGAAAATGAACATAATATTTAAATCAATATTCTGCTATGGAGAAGACAGAGAGCAGGCCAGAGTCCGGCACCCTTGGTGAGGAAATTACCTCAGCAGTGTGGGCTGAGTAACATTTTTACAAGGTGAAGAAACCTTCAAAGTCCTTGCCAATCTAAGTTTGGGAGTGTTGAGACTGTAGTTTGCAGAATTCTCAGTGGAGACAGTTCTTGACATCGAATGAAACTGGAGTTGTTCCCATGAGTGGTTTTTGAAGGAAACAACAAGTATTTACAATAGCCAGAGTCCAGCTTAAACATAAACGGACTGGCAGGAACAACATCACTCTGGGTGTCCTGTACCATTGGCCTGGACCGGGACTGTCACTCCAGTGGGGAAGCGATGGCAGAGGCAGAGGGTCCAGATGAAATGGCTAGGAAACACTTAAATACATGTACAGAAGGGTTGGTCCTCAAGGAGATACACTGTAAAGCAGTTTTTTAAAATTAAAAAATATATTTATTTTAAGTAGAGAGAGAGAGTGAGAGAGTGGGAGAGTGGGGGAAAGGAGCAGAGGGAAAGAGAGAATCTTGAGCAGGCTCGAGGCTCAAGGTGGAGTCCAACTTGGGACTTCGTCTTACAACCGTGGGATTATGACCTGAGCCAAAATCAAGAGTCAGACATTCAACCGACTGAGCCACCCAGCTGCCCCTAAAATATATTTTAAATTCTTTGTCAAATGTTTAAAAACATCTTAATGTCCAGTGTTACTGAGGATACATAAAATGAATAACATCATATAGAGTGAGCCATAACTAATAAAGCCTTTTAGAAACAATTTGCCAGTACACACCAGAATTAAAAACACTTAATTTTTGATACAGCAGCTTGCTTCCATGCTTCTATCCCAATGCAACATTTGTATGTTTGTGTTAAAGACGCTACTGTAGTATTCTTTGTAAGAGTTAAAGCTTGGAAAGATTTTAAACATCCATCAATAAGAAAATATTTGAGTACTTTAAGCAATTATGGTTAGCTGCATGATTAAACCTACCTGTACTGACGTGAATACATTGGTAACATGTATGGTTAAGTTAAAAAAAATAAAGTTCTAGAAAAATGAGTATAATATTTATAGGAAAAATAACATTTTCATGTAAATACTTAGAAAAAAGGCTGAATGTCTAGATGCTAAATTCTTAACTTTAAAATTTTTTGACGAGGGGATAAAAAAGCAATAAGGAAGAAAGTAATGAGCAATGTTCATGTTTTTCTGTGCATAATCATTTGAATATTTTTAAGAAAGGGTATATTAGTGTTCTATTTGTGTTCAGAATCTGTGAAATTAAAAATATCAAGAGCAGGCTGGGGAAGTGTTTATTTTATTTACATTTAAGATAATGGATTATTAGGGTGAATAGTTATCAAACTAGTAAGTGGAATGGCTGCAATATGTAGAGGAAGGTTCATTTTAAGACCCATCCTTTTTGCCATATTTTGAGTATAATCATTAAGAGCCTTAAAGATATAAGGATTTATTCATTTATATTTCTTCTCACACTTTCTTTCTGATCAGTGAGACACCTGTGCCTCATCAGATCCCAAAGGTATCCATGCACCAGACTCAAGTTTGACCAAATGGTACATGTCAGCACTTTCATTGTGTTGTCTCTATGTTCAGTTCAGTATGATGGCAAGTTGTCATTCTGCCTTATGGCCCACATCATTTGCATATGGGGGAAACATAATTATTCCTGGTGAGTGAGCATCCATTGAAAAGAAAACATTGAATTGTTTTCAACTCATTTCTTTTAAGATGTTACATGTTACAAAGATGTCAATCATATGCATTTAAAAAATTTTTACAGATGTTACACAGTCTGAACTGTTTATTCTACCAATAATTTAAGGTAATGAGGGTTTTATTGTATATTAGTTGAAATAAATCAGGTTTACAAGACACTTGATAAAAACGTGAACATGATAAAGGAAAATAACCCAGTCATGTAACTGTAAAATCTAAAGGCTGTTTTGTCTGCAGAATTATTTGAAAATAGATTTATTATTACCTTATAAAAGTCAGAAGGTACTCATGATTGACAGAGAAGAAAAAACACTATCTTTTTTAGAGACATATACATAGACCTAATGTTCTGATTGAATCTAAATATTATTCCTGGCATAGAGCCTAGTCTGTTCCCTGGTGGTTTTATAGCTTGGGCTTCACTGGTCTTCTATTGTTGAACTACATTGTTTGCTAAATATATCATTAGAATTTTGAGTACTTTGCAACTTAGCAAATCCTAGACTCATTACTTAGACCTGGTCCTAGATCAGATTATCATAGTAAGAATTATTCATCTTTTTAATCATCCAAACAAATTCTTCCCCTCTAGGCAACTTTAGGTGTTATATTGCTATCACAAAGCTCATTCCAATGTTTAAAATTTGGATTTTATTACTGGAAAGGTGATACTTTATGTGTGTGTGCATGTGCTCACAGACTCATATGCCCATGTGCTTATATAGGTGATGAATATGAAAAGGGATAAAAAAATGAAGACTGTTTTCAGAATTGTTTCTTGTCTTTAACAAGGAAGATCTCTGAGAAGACAGAATGGCAGTAGAGAGTCAGTCTTACTCTGCATTTTTCTCTTTAATTACTTTGAAGAGTTCAGTACCTTGCCTCAATTTCCTTGACTTTCATGAATTCTTTAAGACTTAACTCAGGAAGGATGGAACAGGCTAGTAGAATCCTTTTGGACTTTTTGTCAGACTGAAAAGTAATGTCTGGGAAATCTGTTCCTCCCCACAGGCAATCTAATGACAGAAATCTGGTAATTTTCAGAAATAAGCCACCAAAAAATTTCAAGAAATGGTGACAATAGAAAGGCAATAACTACCACTCTTGCGTGATCTCCAAAATAAGTTTGTCTATTTTTTCTGGTGGCTTTATCAAGACTTACACCGAATAATGTCTGCCTTGGGCTGTTGTGATATTTTCAGTGATAGTATTATTAAGTATTTTCCCACCTCTACCCAGAAAGAGTGCTCTGTGCACTGCAATTATGGGGATATGCTTATTCAGATCAAAATCAGATATTGCAAGAGAGACAGACTGTGAGCAGAGAGAGAGGGAGACACAGAATCCGAAGCAGGCTCCAGACTCAGAGCTGTCAGCACAGATCTCTATGCAAGACTCAAACTCATGAATCTCCAGATCATGACCTGAACCTAAGTTGGACACTTAACTGACTGAGCCACCCAGGTTCCCCTTCATAACAACTATTTTAAATGGGTAATTAGAAATACATCCATGTGAGACATAGAGTAGGATCATTGAAAATAGTGAAGTGAATTTATTGACATCCATGTTGTGTATGGAAGGCAAAGCAATTGATAGAGAGCAGTTCATGCAATGAATTACAGTCTAATTTTTATAAAAATGAGGCATTAGTGAGTGTCTTCTGTGCCATAAAAAAGTAAGTATGAAAGTAATGTCATCTGTGTTTATTGGGAGATTGGAAGCTGTGTAGATGCCAGGGATACATTTTTGTTAACTGTGGCTTCCAAAACGTCTACCAGACTATCTGGCACATCAAATGTATTCAACAAATATTGAAATACTTAATTAAATAATTAAACAACTGTAAGGGGAATATTTCAATGCCTACCAAGTAATATTTGGTTAATAAATGGCAGACATTATTACACTTAATGTATATCAAGAAACAGAACTAGAATAACTTGTAACTATGAAAATAGCTATTCAGATCTGTGGCTTGCACATATGGCGCCTTATGGCAATTACATGAGGTCAAATAATTGAAAGGACCCAGGGGACTCCATATGAGGGTTTAATAGAAATGAAGAATACAGTACAATTGAAAGGACAAAGAAAGCAAGGGCAAATATCAGAAAGATCCAGGACGCCCAAGCACAGCTCCAGGGACCTTTCCTAGTAACACAGGAAATACTTTATTTTCAGATCATGAACCTGAAAGAAACATGTAAGTAACTTTCATCTCAGGGGAACCAAAGTCCCAGTAAACGTAGCTCTATCCAAGCTGGGTAAGCATATAAATCAGATGCAAATCATCAACCCACACATTTTCAATAAACAGCTTCAATGAAGCTGATGTAGAGCCCCTTCCAAAGGGGGCTGGTCTTTAAAGATTACAGTCTAAATCACTAGCTAATAACTTCCATCGCTATCTTTGCTGAGGGTCAGTTCCATGGTCCCAGATATTGGTGGAGATACGCACAGAGCTACCCAAGCTGCCTGCACATTAGCTAGGTCTGACTCAGCACTTGCAGAGGAATTTGAAAAAGGTACCCTCTTGCTGTAATCTAAAGGAGAAGAGAAAGCTTCCCCACTCAGGAAATGCAGCTCCAGAGAGATATGGTCTAACAAATGAATGTGAGCTGCCCACTTGTCTGTGTTTGTCCTTAAGGGTAGTTGCTTTTGTATAGGGCACAAACTATACTAGTTTATGGTAGACATGAGGCAACAGAAATGTGGGCAAACCATAATCTGGACCCTTGACATTTCTCCTGGTGCCACCAGTGCACTAGGGGACAGATCCAGTTGTGGGCAGTAATCAGAGACTCAGGCTAAAGGACATATTTGGTAAATTGACATTAAAAATTCTTTGTAATCTATTTTATTTTGGGGAGACACAGAGAGAGACAGAGCATGAGCAGGGGAGGGGCAGAGAGAGACAAAGACATAGAATCTGAAGCAGGCTCTAGGCTCTGAGCTGTCAACACAAAGCCCAACAAGGGGTTTGAACTCACAGACTGTGAGATCATGACCTGGGCCAAAGTCATACACTTAACAGACTGAGCTACCCAGACACTGCAGGTAAATTGAGATTTTGGTGACATTGATTCCTGAATATTCTGAATAATTATTATCGAAGAGGTTTAAACTATCTCAGTAATAAGGTCAAGTCTGATAAGAGACACTGTAGGAATATTAGTGGGTAGAGAACAAGACAAACAGGCAGTATCTAAATGGTAAACGATTAAAAAATATTTAGTGCAAAAGTAAACAAAGATGATTTCAATTCTGTGTTCAGAGGCAGGACATGTGATTCTGGGAGGTTTGTGAGAATGAGACAAGGTCTTGATTTTGTGACAACTTAATGTCAGAGAGGTTCAAAGCAGTGGTTCAAATGCAGAGGAAGAAGGGCTCCAAGTACCAGCACCATAGTTTAAAGTGAGTATTTGGTGCCAGCCAGGAGGCATGTGCCAAGTTACCACACTGGAAGTGACAGAATGTAAACATAGACATAGTAACCATGAACACTCTGTTTCTTGCTTACTCTTCCTGTAGAATTTGCTTTTTAAAAATCCAGTCTAATTAAAATGATTTTGGGACATGAAATAGCAGAGCAGTTAAGAGCCAAATTATGGTGCCAGAGTCTGATTCAAATCCTGGCTCTGTGATTTATCACAGCTTGGGCATGTTTTTAACTCATTCTATGCTTTAGTTTCCTCATCTGTAAACTGGGAATAATATTAGCACCTACTTCAAAAGAGTGCTTCTAGAATCAAATGACATACTACTAAACATATGGGTTTTCACAGGAGTGTCTAGCACAATACAAAATGTCACGAAGTGTTAGCCACTGGTCTTATTCCCCGAGGCTCAAGTGGAATTCAGCTGCAGCAGAAGTATTTGGCCCAGCGCTTTTGGCCCAGCTGAGCTGCCTCTGCTCTACTATAGGTGGTGATGAGGTCAGAAGTAAAGTTTTCCTCCCACTGATTTCCCAAGCCCTGCTGAATGATTTGTATCCTGACTCTCACTGAATGCTACACTTTGGGATCTCCTGCTGACCTCTCTGGCTCCTAAGGGGTGAACTGTTGTTCTTAATATGGACTTTGTGCAGTAGAATTATCTTTGGGGACTCATGTTTGGCTCACTTCCTCGACCGTATCTACCAGAAGCTTCATACAGGCAAGGATCACATCTATTTTTCTTGTCCCTGGGTACTTAATATCTAATGATTGGGTGCCTAGAACATATAGAACCATGACCACTGGTTTGTTTAAAGAAGAGAGGATTCACTGTCACCACACAGACCTGGCATTTGATTATTTTCCTTTGAAACTAACCTTGTTTCCTTTCTCTGATACTATCCGTGGTTCAATCCCTTTGTTGACTGTCTTCACTTCTATCACACTCACTTCTGTTCAGTTCCTAGAATTCAGCTTAGCAGAGTTTCCCAATTTGGAACCTGTGTGTGAGACCTGGACACGAGGAGTATTAAGTTGTCAGTATGAGAATCAAGAAAATTATTACTCTAAATACCTTCAGAATATACTGCATACTCAATAATAAAATAAAATGTATTACTTCATCTCAGTACACTGGTTTTATGCCCTGAGCTTATGTCAACATGCATACATAATAAATCTAAGAATAAAATAGACAGTTATTATGGAAAACAATCATGTCACACAGTAATGTGATGTGTTTTAGATTATACCCTCAAAGAATATCTAAATGACTTGAAGACTTATGTTGTTCTTATGACTTTGAACAACAAGGACTTGTGTTGTTCATAAGACTTATGACTTTTCCCACTAAGTATATCCAACTACCCCAAACCCATGTTAGCACTAGCTACAAGTTTAGGAATATACTACCAACCATTGTTTCATAATAGCATGAAGCCGAGCCTGCGCTCACAGATTATCTGGTAGATGTGGAAATTGCTTCTCAGATGATCACTTGCCCTGAAGTTGTACTAGAAGACAGAGGCAGAGTATGTTTTCTTCATTATAGTAGAATGCCTCCCTATGGACCTGCTATCATAAAGGGAAATGCTTAGTCATTTACAATATATAGTGTATATCTTCTTCCAGACCCATTAAAACTTATATAATAGTAGTTGGCCACACAACTTGGCAATGAGGTTCTGTGCTTTCCTGTAAATATATCTTTATGCTTGACACCTGAGCCACTACTGACTCATGTTTGGCCCATTTCTTGGTTTCTTCAAAGTAAAGATAAACAATTATTGGTTCTGACATTGTATGTGTTAGATTAGTTGCGATTTTGAATGAAAAAAATTGCTTTTCAAGCAGGATGAATCGTTTACTTATTTCATCAGGCACTTGTGGTGGTGAAGATTGAGAAGGCCTTAATGACTTGGAATTTTCTTTTTATTATGCTATTGAACAAATTACAAAGCTAATGAGATTTACACTAAATGGGAAATCTCTGCATTACCTGCTGTTTTATGGGTCTTAGGGAAAAATTGTTGATAATTTTTCTCTTTCTACAATTAGACAAAGTTTTGCTTTTAAACAATATTTTCTCTGGATGTAAAATATAGACTTGCATTATCTCTTCATGGGAAATAAATATGGTATGGTAAATGAAACACATAGTTCAAATCAAGGGTCTCCTCATACACTGAAATAAGTATTTCAGTAGAGTAATACTGTGGTAGGAAATAAATTTGACATCAGGCAATACAAGTTCAAAGGGCAGCTCTGCTAGTCTTAGTTTTCAAATTGGGCAAATCGTTTAATATCTCAGCCTCAGTTTCCTCAGGTGAAAAATGTCAGTATATCTGTAAATTATATGTCAGAATCAATATGTGGAAACAGACCAGCACTTAGAACGTTATAAACACTCCATAAATTGCAGTTCTGTTAAAGTTGTCAATGAAGTTAAAAACCTTCTCCTTAACTATATATATATAGTTATATATATATATATATATATATATATATATATATATAATGGAAGATTTGAAAACATTGTTTGGGTGGAGAGGAACAATTCTAGAGTACTGTAAGAAAAGACACTAAGCTACCTTTAATCCTTCGTTAAACTCTTACAAACGATGAAAGTTTAAGCAGGAAAGACAATTAAGGTTAGAAGGAAAGTAGATTTGATGAGAATAGTAAATGAGAGACCATGACGATAGTAGGTCAATACTTTCATATGGAGTTAATAAATAGGAAGAAGAGTCTTCCAAATTTGATCGAACCATAGTTTGCAGCAAAGGGAAAGAAGATCAAAATAAGAGACATAGAAGCTCCTGGGTTGTTCACTTGGTTAAATATCTGACTTCAGCTCAGGTCTTTATTTCATGGTTTCTGGGTTTGAGCCCTGCGTTCGTCTCTGTTCTGACAGGTCATAGCCTAGAGCCTGCTTTGGATTCTGTGTCTCCTTTTCTCTCTGCCCCTCTCTCATTGCACTCTGTCTCTCTCTCTTTTTCTCAAACATAAACATTAAAAAATTTTTAAAAAATAAAATAAAGTAAGAGATGTATATTGGTCATCATTCACAAGGGGAAATCATTTTGTTTGGCAATGTATACATTTCTTTTTCTGTTCTCTCATACTTACCCATGCCTTTTTATTCCATGTTGCTAAAGGACTACTGTTGCACTGAAAAGAAAAGCAGATCAGATAAATAGGCTCACAAATACATATCAGATCTCAAAGGAGATGGCTCTACTTCTACCACAGCTATTCTTTTTTTTTTTTTTTGAGTTTCTAAACAATAAAGGAAACTGCTTTCTTATTACCTTGAAATGTATTTTTGTGGAGCTATATGAGGGCACCTGGGTGCCACTGAAATCTAGACAAATGATTCAATAAAGACACACAAGAATATAATGGAGGTTCATGTGGTCTGAAAAAGATAAGACACACTACATTAACCTTCTCCGTGAGAAATCAGGCAAACATACACATCTATCTAAATACCTTTGGAATTGTGTGCTCAATGCATTTATATCATTGGCTGAAAAATATGTTTCTGCTGGAATATCCCCCTTACTGAGACTTTTCTATCCAAAGCAAACTGCCACTTTTAAGCAGCCTTTGGTCAAGTAGGCATAAAGCAGCAGAGAAAAATAAGTCTGAATTTAAAGCCTTCGGTTTGGTACAGAAAATAAAATACTACATATTCTAAAATAGTTGTGGTTTTAGCCCATGACGTTCCTCTCAGCTCCAGAGACTTGGGGTAGGAATTCATCAAAATGAGTATCAGTGGAACATGGGCATGCCTGAGAATTTTCCTCAGTACGGGACCTACTGCATCGGCTCTCCACGTACACTTTCCTCTCCTGCTTTTTCATGTTTTGAATTTCCTTACAGAAATAAAATCTTTTGATTTTAATACTTCAAAATGCCTAACCTGCAAATAACCCTAGGAAAGATGTATTAAAAGTCTTTCTAAGGGGAACCTGGGTGGTTCAGTCTGTTGAGCATCTGACTTGGGCTCAGGTCATGATCTCATGGGTCATGAGTTCAAGTCCCACATCAGGCTCTGTGCTGACAGTTCAGAGCCTGGAGCCTGTTTCAGATTCTGTGTGTGTCTCTCTCTCTGCTTCTCCCCTGTTCCCATTCTGTCTCTCTTTGAAGAATAAACAAACATGAAATTTTTTAAAAATATATTTTTAAGCATTCATTCAGCAACTACATATTAAACCACTTCAATATGTCCTATTGGCCAGGTACCTTACTGAGTCTTGATGATAAAGAAAAAAAGAATAAGAACTCAAAAGTACCTAAAAACCGAAGTGGTTATAAAGAAACAAATGAACAGGTACAGAAAGATAGGGCTACTTTTCCAATGGAGGTAAGAAAAGGATGTGATGGCAGTGGACAGGAAGTGAACATATCCAATTTGGGGATAGTCAGGAAAGCACCTTGAAAGAAGTGTCATCTGACATGAGAGCTGAAAGAAGAGAACTAGTTGAAAGTGAGAGGGAATGAATGAATAAGGTAGCTCATGCAGGGCAGAGCCACAGGAAGGAAGTAGGATCAGCCTTTCATATAAGGAAATAAAGTTGTGGAGGTCCCTGCTGTGGGGGAACTTCAAATAAGTTAGTGTGGCTGGGGCTTGGAGCACACCTGGGAAGGGGGTCGGGTGGCGCAGATGACATGGGAGAAGGGAGCAAGGTTTGTCACAGAGGGCTTTCTACACCAGAATGTCTCAAAGTATAGTCTGCATATTGTCACTCTCAGCATAATTTGGGAGCTGGGTAGAAATGAAGAAATAGATTCAGAGGGTCTAGTGTAGAGCTTGAAATTCTACAATTGTTAACAAACTCCCATAGCACCCCCTTTTAATAGCAAATTACAAACTATATTAAGAGGTTTTGCTTCATCCTGTAGACAACCCACGAATGGATACAAATTGCAACTTTAGAAAAAGAACCCAAGTGGCATTGAAGACATTGTATTTCTGGACATAATGCTTTGTTTATGACAGCTGAATGAATGAATGACTGAATCAAAGGTGACAATTTTTGTCTTATAACCCCTCAATGTTCAGATTCTAAATATTTTTTTTTAAATTAAAATAACTTCCAGGTAGAATCTTTCTATGAAGATAAAGGAGTTGAAAATTGCAGATTGTAGAAAATATACGGTGTTAGATTTATAGACAGGGGACTGAGTATTATGAAACATTTTCTATTCTGATATTTGAATGCAATATATAGCAAGGGTTTCTTTTTATTGAATGCCATTCCTAGTTGCTGGGAATTTTTCCTATGCTTCTGATGAAACATGACTGGAGTCTGGGCTTTGACTGGACAGTTCTGGGGGCCATTGAATAATTGCCAGCTGACTGCTGGAAAGACCTGCTCATTAGAGAAAGAAGGGAGCATCAGTGCTCACCTACATTTGGAAGTTCCACTTGGGGAACTGGCCCTGCTTATTTTATTTGCTCTGAGCTAGGGTTGTCAAGAAAAGTAGAAAGTGGGTATTTTAAATTATTTTTTATGAAGAGGGAGAGAAAATGAGAATGAGGGCACACAGCTGCTTATTTCTCAAGAATATTGCTCAGCTCAGAGAGTCTGAGTCAAAGAATTTCTCCCAGGCTGTTGTTGATTATGACTTATGAAAGGGCACCTGTCCGACCTGACAAGTGTACACAGTGCTGTAGGCTTCAACTTTCCATTAGTAACAAGAGCCCCAAAAGGTTAATTTGTTTTGGCACTTCCTGATTACTTTCTGTGTTCATCTCATTCTGAGACTTCACATTCACCACCTGATTTAGGGTCTCTACTTAGCAACATATTGTCATTTTCCCCAACTTACTGCTAGCTGTGGTCTTGTGATCTCTAAATGCAGTTAAATAGCTAAAATCAATTTTCTGTTCAGAGAGGTTGATGGCACCTAGAGGAATTTGCAGATTTCTCTTCTTGAAGGTGTTTGGGAGTCACACTGAAGTGTCATCCCAGATGGATGGAACGTGGAGGCTTTATCACGTCCATAACCTGGATGCAAGTCCCCGTAGTTCAGGCTCATTTTGATTCCTCATTTTGGGACCTTTGTCTTCTCAAGCATTCCATCAGCTGTAAATTTTCTGAAAAACACTAATATTTCAGTCTATTTCTTTACATTTTTAAAATACATGTTGATAAAAAAAATCCCACTCTGAGTACTCACATGTAGGACCCCAAAAGTAACAGAAATCTCTGAAAAGTCCTCAGGTGATTGGCCTGGCAAAGCAGACCACACCCATGATCTTTACTTGGCTTTTGAGCCTTTCATTTGCTTACTACCTTTTTTTCCACACGCTATGCAAAGATATTTATCATATTTCCTTTCCGCCTACTCCTTTAGTCTTCCTACCAAGAGGTTATTAGCCTAGGTAGGCCTCTGAAATATGTACTTGGGATCCAAAAACTATCTTCTTAAAACTTTTGCCATCATACTAATGTTAACATGCTTATCCACCGTCATCAACCTCCAGAAATTCCATATGAGACATGCGTGTGAACACACATGTACCCATGCTGTTGACTGTTCCATTTCATTATGAATGTATTTGTTTTTATATCCTTTCCTCTTCCAAAAAAGGATTGGAATTCATACTGTGAATATCTTGTTATTGTGAATAACAGCAATATGGGCCAACTTTTCCTCATGCAGCCTCAATTTTCTCATCTGTAAATTTAAATATTAGGACAACTTGCAAATCTAAGTTTCTCTGGAAGAAATGATTATTTTTTATGTTTAAACACTAATTAAAGTACTGAATTTTGTGGTTTTTTTCACACTGTTAGTGTCAAGGACTATATCATCATCTAGAGTATTTGCTTCAAATTTAACTATTTAGTTCTGTTGTAATCCATAGTGATAACCAAGGATATGTTGGTGACAACTTGACTACTACTTGGGTCACTTCATTGGTTACTCAGGTTAATTTAAGGATGATGAGTGGCTAGCTAAGTGGTATCTAACACTGTTCACCATATTTCAAGATTCACCCAGCTCTGGCAGGATACACAAGACTCTTTGAATCAAAGATTGTTCTGGCACAGGATCAGAATTCATGCACTTGGTCCATGATGTACCTAACTCCATCCCACCCTCCTGTGGCTCCTTTACACTCTCTAAAGCCCAGGACCTTTATATTTACCCTGGTTGTAGTTCTTTAATTCCACACAGGCTTCACCTTTCCTTCCTATTGAACTTGGTCTTTCTCCTTGCCAAAATATTTGTTCCTTTTTCCTCTGAAAACATTCATTAATAACTTTTAGATAAACACCCGCTCAAACTTGACCTGACCTCCCAAAGTTTCCTTTTCCTATATTCTCCTGAAGATTTCCCATGTATAAAATCAGTAACTATTTAGAAAACAAAATAAAGATCTATTCAAGTCACATTAGAAACAAAGCACAAACTTTTTAGGAATAGATACAAGAAGAAATGTGGATGATCTACTTATTTTCAAAATTATCAATTTTTATAAATTAAATATGTACAGCTTTTTTTTATGTCATCCATACCTCAATAAAGTGGTTAAAAAAGAAATGTTTCTCATTGAAATAGACATTATTAAGCAAACAAAAAAGAAACTTGAAAGGAATACATATAGGAAGATCAAATATGTTTCAAAAATCTTCCTACATTGATCTATGAATCCAGCATAATTCAAATAAAAATCAAATTCTAATATTTCTATTTATATGTAAGCTTGACTAAACTGTGAAGCACTCAAAGGATGGGCCTTCAGGTAATTCTCTGTGATCCTCTAAGATTTCTAGTGCAAAGTGTAGTAATATCTATAATCAGTTATAAGACAATCTGCCAATTTTAATTCTCTGAGTTAGTAAATTTCTACTATTATCTAGAAAAAAGAATGTTTCTATTTTTAAAGTTTTAAAAAAGTGTCATGATATGAATTAGTCCTATTTACATGCAAAATTAATATATACTAAACATGGAGAAAGCACAGGCTTTTAAATAGATAACATTGAGACATTTGACTAGTTATTCACATCATTGTAAATATAAACTTAAAAAATGGAACCATGGGGATGCCTGGGTGGCTCAGTCACTTAAGCATCCGACTTTGGCTCAGGTCATGATCTCATGGTTTTTGGGTTCAAGCCCCACAATAGGCTCTGTGCTGACAGCTCAGAGCCTGGAGCCTGCTTCAGATTCTGTGTCTCCCTCTCTCTCTGCCCCTGCCCTGCTCTCACTCTGTCTCTATCTCTCAAAAATGAATAAATGTTTAAATTGTTTTTAAATGGAAACATGGATAAAATAAAACTGGTTGAATATTTTAAAATTCTTATCATATACCACCTTTCTAAATGTGAAATCATAAAAGAAGATAAAGATGTCTGCAAGACATTCATACACACACACACACACACACACACCACTTGCCACACAACTGAGGGAAAAAATGAAACAAATGTGGGTTATTTTTCAAAGCTGGTGACATAAAACATAATCTTTAATACACAAAGCTACAGGGATTTATTGTGATCCATAAGGAAAAGATGCATGATATGAAACAACATTTAACAGAGTACTAGTAGTCAAAGCACTAAGATTGACAAAGTCCAAAAAGGAAATACAAATAGCCAAAATATGAGAAGATGCCCAACCTAACTGATATTTCATGAAATAAAATTAATGTAAAATATAAAACAGTCTTTAGGGCAGTCGTATTGGTAAATGCAAAAATGATATATTTATGCATAGCAAATCATCTCAAAACATGGTAGCTTAATAAAACTACTTATTTTTTCTCATGTTTCTGTACTTCAGGAATTTGAGCAGGGATCAGTTAATTTGCGCCACAAGGCACTGGCCAGACTGGAAAGCCTAAGGTGTCCTCACTCAGATGTCCGGTTCATTATGCTCCTTTTTGTGGTCTTTCTCGTCCTCCTCACAGTATCTTAGCATTTATTCACCAGTCTTGAGCTTATTTACAGCATGATGGTCGGCTTTTCTGAGCAGAGTGGAATCTGCTAAACCTCTTAACGTCTTGGCCCAGAACCAGCGTGACGCCCCTTGTCTTAAATTTTACTGGTCAAAGTAAGTTAAACTCAGTGGAAATTCCAAGGGAAGGAATTAGTCTCCTCTCATGACAGGAGGGGTGACATATGTGGACAGAAATGAGAGGAATTGTTAAAAGATCTTTTTGAAACTTGTCATAAGTAATACACAGAGCTGTGGAGGATGGAAAGAACCAGGCAATCTTACAGACTCTCTGCAGAAATAAACAAGAGAATAGGATATTAGAAAGACACTTGAAATCATGTTCAGATTTGTTTAAATTAATAATAGCTATGCTCTTTGACCTAGGGATCTATCTACAGAAAATCTGACATTGATAAAAACATATTAAAAATGTATTCATTAAAATATTTGCTTTGGTAAAAATTAGAGGAATAAATCCAATGCTTATCTTTGGAAGGTAGGTTAAATGGTATCTACACAGCTAAATAACTAAATACTGCAAAACTTTTTAAAAAATAGTTTATTGTCAAATTGGTTTCCATATAACACCCAGTGCTTTTCCCCACAAATGCCTTCCTCCATCACCACTACCTCTTTTCCCTCCTCCCCTGCAAAACTTTTTAATGTCAGAAATTCCCTAAAGTGGAAAGGTGTCCAAATTGAAATTCTACACCAATCGATTCCTATTTATTCATTGACTTATTCAAAAAGAAACTTCTTCTCAGTAAGTTAATCTGACTTGTGATCAGAATTTTCAGGACCTAAAACTGTAACTATTGTGAGTTTTCATTCTGAATCCAGCTTTTTCATTTCCAAATAATACTTTTAAAGTTTGTATTTCTTTTCCCCAACCTGAAGCTTAATTTCTTTTGAAATAAAATTAATAGGAGAATGGTGTCTACATCACCTAATTATGACAAGCCTTGATCGAAAGTACAATTATTTTTGCTGTAGGATTTATAGTTACTTCCTGACTGATGTATATTTACTATGTACAACTTTTAACAAAGAAAAAAAAGGCTCAAAATATTGTTATTTGATTTGTGTGATATAATGAACATTTATAAATTTGAATTTGAATTCATAAATTTCAAAATCAACCTTTTATTAAAATATGGCAAATATTATTGTGTAATCATTATTGCTTAGGGAGTATCATAGTGCGCTGGGTATGGTTTCTAAAAAATAAATATATCCATCAATGGTAAGCACAGCTCGCCTCTGCTTTGCTCACATCCTTGGCCAGTCTAATCCTCTTAGTTTTTTAGTCCTACAGACTGTGTCAGTTCTTACTCTATTTGAGACTTAAGGAATCACCAAAGAGGAGCACCTGGGTGGCTCAGC
>NC_043702.1:86918461-87091648 GCF_006229205.1 Suricata suricatta | reverse complement strand
TTTTTTAAAGGAATCACCAAAAGAGAACCACCCTTGCTTCATATGCAGGTTCATCTCCTTGCACATTGGCCAACACCCAGTGATTGCATGAAATTTCAGACCTTGCACAAATGTTCACTCTAGCACTTGATTCCTTGCATTCTTGTCTTCCTGTTAGTTATTATAACTTGCATAATTTACCTAAAGGGTATGATTTACATGTATATCCTTATTTGGTTTTAACTCACCCTATTGAGTAGGTACTTGTCTTAGGTTGGGGTTTTTAGCAGTGGGGCCTGAAGCAGAGGTTCCTGAGATAGTGACTTAATTGAGGGGATGTTCTCCAGGAAGGTTACATGAGAGAAACAGGGGAGCACTGTGGCAAAAAACAAAGCAAAATATTACCTCTGCTGGTGACTAGTGTTGACCTAATTCCAGAGGAAACTCAGCAGCACAGAAAGCACCATGAGGTTTTCCCTAACGTAAGGCAAAGAAGCTGGTGTTTAGTATCCCTCTCTGATCAGTCACTGGCTGCTCTTGAGCAAGAAGAGGGGCAGCGAACTGTGAATACCGCCACCCACAGCAGCTGGAGTTGGTGTGTGATCCAGTCCAGTGACCCAGATCAGGGCACCAAAGCACCCTTTACAGGCCTATCATCTGTCCAGAATGACATAGTAAATAATTAAAGAACCACATTATGTCATCCTTAATCTTAAATTTTACTTCATTGTTTTCTAGACCTGAGGTTTATTCTGATCCCTGATAATTTGGCAAACTTCAAAACTGCCTGGCTCTCCCAATGCTAGAATTCAAGTGGAGGGTTTTCTTTGTAGGAACCAAGTCTAACAGAAGGCTGAGACATGAGCAGGATCTTATATTCCTGCTGCTTATAGTCCTATAGTCACTGAAGAGTGACTTTATGGACAACTAGAATGGCCCTTGGTACCAGAGAGTGACCTTGGCTGATGGCCATTTGTCCATTTCTTCCTTGTCATGGTGGTTTGTATTAGGACTGGGATGGCCAAAAGTTTGGAGAGTCTCTGGGATGGTGAGAGGCAAGAAGAAAGTTCCAAAGATCTCAAAAAAGAGATCTTGTTATTTTTCTTAGGAAACGTAGGTTAAACTAATAATAATCCAAGAAATTAAAAACACAAAGAAGTTCTGAAATATCCTTTCTCTTTCCTACAGCTAGATTAGGAGTGAAACCTTCAAGATCTCAGCCAAAGCCCTGAGAGACTCCAGGGGTTGGTAAATTTTGCGGGGTTATAGGTTGTTACTGGGCAGAGAAGCGTTGAATGTGGCAGGTGGTGTCCATAAACATAGACACATTGTAATGTCACTGACACCATGTGGTAAATATTTGGGAATGCTAGGCTATTGCTAGTTTAACATCACCATCTAATTCAACTGTGGTGCAGCACACTGCATACCAGTGACCAGGTAACAACATCAGTCTATTTTAGCTCATTTCATTTGACACATCATTGAATAATAGAAAGCTAATTTTAAACAGTCTAGCAGTCTGCATTTGCATGAAATGTGTCCATGCCAAGAATATTTTCACTGTTCATTGAAAAATGTGCTCATGAATTGCATCAGTCAAGGCAAGGCCCCCTGGTCCATATGGGGCCCCCGCCCATGGGGTTTGGGCTGGTCCATATAGTGCCTAGGTTAGTCTGTGGAGCCCCTGGCCAGCGGGGGAGGAAGTAGAAGGTGACTTCCGGTCCATCTGTATAAAACGTACAGGACAGTCAGGGCTAATCCGTAGGGCCCTGAGGGAGAAGGACCTGGTTCAGGGCGAGTCTGTATGTAGAGCCCGGCTACCAGCGGCACTCAAAGCTGTTGGACCCCAAGAACTCAATACAGAGGAGGGACTGTGTGGTGGGGCCCAGCCCTCAGAGGCAGAGAGGCCGGGACCTCCTCCCCCACCACGGCCATGCACCTTCTGGTGGCGTTTGTAGTTGTCCCAGTGGCCTGTGGTGTAGGCGCAGGTGGCACAGCAGAAGGGCTTCTCGCCTGTGTGCCGCCGCATGTGGCGTTTGAGGTTCATGCTCTGATTGCAGCTGTAGTTGCAAAGACTACACCGAAAAGGTTTGTCCCCAGAGTGGATGCAACCATGACACTTGAGGTTGGCCAGGTTGCCACAGGCATACGGGCAGAGGGGGGACACTTCCCGAGCATGCAACTCTTTTTGATAAAAAGTGATTATGATTTAATTTAACCTGTATATCTGACTAGAAGGTTCCCAACATTTCTTAGGGAAATACTGTGACTTTCTTCCTGAAAGGGGCATGCCTTACACTAACTAGAGAAATATTGGGGCAACTATCAGACCTATATTTTGTCTTGAGGCAATTGAGAGTGACCATTTAACTTGGCAGGAATCAGTCTAAGATGAGTGACTCAGGTGAAGGAACTGTAATTTATTTTTTAACCTCAATCACTCAGTGTCATTTTGGCAGTTCTCTGTTGGTAAATATCTTTCTTAAGCTTTGAGTCATTTTGCAACCCTGATTCTGACTGAATCTGTCAGAACTGAGTTGTCAGGGCTAATCACCACACCTAGATTTGGTAATATTCCCATCTGTGGTAGCTGGAATGTAAGAGCTCAGTTGACTCTCAGACTCATCAAGCCTAATGCATCCTGCAGTTAGGATGCTGTGACGTGAAAGACTGACTCAACAAACACTCTTCCCTTCCCTTCCTCATTTCATTCTCAATACACTTCCACACACACCCATTTGCCTATATGTTATTTACAAGAAATCTAGTTCCTTAGTCACTATCACACCAGGGATGTTTAGGTGGAAAAATAACAGAAAAGGAAAAGAACATACTTCACCTCTGAATCCAGGACCTCTTTTTTCATACAAATTCTTCTCTCAACCACATTTCTCACTGGCTACTTCTTCTGCTTAATTTCTTTAAAAATAAGGCTAATACTTGCCACCATTTTCTCACCAACTCTTAGCTTCTTTTCTCACTGTAACTCTTGTTCTACTTTTACACTTTCATTAAAGTTACTCTTGTCCATATAAACAATACCCTTTATATATATATATATATAACTGCTTAACCTACTGGATGCTGGTAAGTACCTTGATTATTTCATCTCTTGCATTGTTTGAAAAAACTGTTAAAATAAACCAATCAACCAAACAAAAAATACCCTGTTCTGATCTTGGCTTGGGATATATCATTTTCAGTTGAATTTGTAATTACTTTTTTCTCACTGTGGCTTCTTGGTTTTAGGGCAGTTGTTCTTGACACTACATCTTAAATGTTGATGTTTCCCAGAGTTTTCTTCATTCTATAAAACTCCCTAGGTACTTACCAACTACTGTGGTTTCAAGTTTTACTGATAGGAGCTTTTTGCCAAACCATTAGCATTTCCTTCAACATTCATTTTCCTATTCATAACATCTAGATGGTTCAAAGCATAACTGACCACTGAATGCCACTCAACATATAATCCATTTGTATGAAAATGCATCTGCAGTCCTAGGTCCACCTGCCTTCCTCATCTGATTTAAGAAGTGTTGATTTATTTTTAACATTTGCCTTCCTGATAATCCTGCCTGTCCTTTAGACTGAGTTTCTAATGTCTGGCGTAAAGTTTTTAGCACTGAGCACAGAAGTGGGCATGTGGTAAGTTCTCAATAAATTCTTGTTGAATGAAAATGCAGACGATACACAATAAGATCTAACATGCCAAACTAAGTGAAGGATAGCAGTGATGCAGCTTAATGTCCTTGGTGAACTGGTCAGAGAAAAAAGGGGGCTGGTGCTAAGAAGCTGTTTAACCTTGGAGAAGGTTCTTAATCTGAATCTTACTTTCTCCACCATAATATGAGGGGGTTGGACAACACGATCGCCATTGTCTTTTCTAATATAACATAGTGCTGTCTTATCTTGTAGAGAGGGTGGAGGGCTCATTTCGAACTATCCTTAGGATGGTAGCTGCATGACTTTAAGGATCCTGAAGAAAATATATGCCCAAATATTTTCTTCTTTTATACCTTAGTTGAAGGGATACCACAGAGATGAGCTTGTCAGAAACAGATATTTCCCTCTTGATAAAATGTTTTCATTATTTTACTTTCTAACTGAGTGGTCCCCAAAGAGTTTGGTTGTTTGTTTGCACAAACTGCACAGATGCAGAGGCATGCATAGGAAGCTGTATCTGTCTGCCTTCCCATGGAGCAGTTGAGTAAAAAGTAAATGATGTGTCCAAACAGCAAACCAATTCTTTCTAAATATAGGAACTTAATTACTTCTCTCTTCATAGTACATGAGGGAGGGAGAGTGTCTCCAGGTATTGAAATCCAAGCTAAGGTTTTGAATTATACAACTATTTTCTAATTTAGCCAACATTAAATATAGCCACAACTTAATTTTTCTAGTAAAATGTTTGAAATCAAAATGGTGAGATTGTGTTTGCATATATTATTATGCGACAATGGGGTATTTTTAAGCACTGCCTCAAATGAACAGCAACATGAAGTAGATGAATATATGTGGCAATATGTTATGAGAACAAACACCCTGCAGATGGTGTCTTTCTTTCTTTCTTTCTTTTTTTAAAGAATTAAACAACTTAATGTGTTCAATCTTGGATATCTGCCCTGCTGATCTTAGTTTACTTATAGCTTTGACTTTCGGTCATATAAGCTCTTAACTCATCAGCACAAGCCTGAGCACTGAACAGAAACATGAGAAGAAATGAGTTTGAACTTTGCTGTGATCAATAGCATAACAAAGCAAAACTTGAAGCCTATAATCCCTCCTTTCCTTATCTTTATCTTCCCTAAATGTTTTCATTTGGAATTGACTATTAAAGCCAAACCAAAATCAAACAAACAACAACTACAAAACACTGTATTCAGCTTGTATGATGTTATTAATATTTTCAAGAAAAATTTTATGTCACAAATATCTTTTTTTCTTATCAAGAAGTGACTTTAAAATAATATTATGAGAATTAAAATTTCATTCCTTTTTCATTATAACTATTTATTATGAAAATAAATACAGATAAATAAAAATTCACTTGCTTTATAAGTCAGAGTCCTAGCAGAAAGCACATGGCATGCTTGAAGGGTTTATTTAATGGAAGGCAGTTTAGCAATGCAACTATTTACAGGAATGTGGGCAGCATTAATAGAACCCAAGGGGGATAGGAAAGAACCCAGAGCCTAATATCAAGGGGAACCTGCCTCCTTAGCGCAGTAGGCAGCGCGTCAGTCTCATAATATCAAGGGGAAATCATAATCATATATCTGCTTAGAGGAGTATGCGGAGGGAAGGGTGTTACTGAAACTCAACTAGAATTATAACCTTGGTCATATAGTGGTCATCCGACATGAAATGAATTCACACATAGAACTGAAAACCAAAGATAGGATGAGAGGGGCAGGAGATTAAATCACCCAGCCTTCCTTTTCTCCACTGTTCATCTCTGGGATTGCCTCTCATTAACTGAACTCAGAAGGCAAGACAGTCTCAGAGATGAAGCATATGATACCCAAGGACCAGTTAGGACAGAGAAAGGTGGAAAACAGATGTAGAGAAGCAGAGAAGTATCAACATACCACTGATCTAATCACCTGGAAATATCCACTATTAAGATGCTAGTGTAAGTCATTTCAAGTTTATTTCTTATAATTGTTAGAGTATTTTTATCTTCCATTTCAGTAAAGTTTACCAGATTATGATTTTGTGTGCACATGTCAGTCTTTCCAAAAAAAGCTGAAATCTGTTGGAAGAATCAGAAGAATCTACTTATCCTCTTGTAAGTAGAAATAATGTTACTCTTCATAAAGAGTATTCACTGGCATATGACCTTCTACATGTTGAACAGGCTTTATTTTTGAATTACATCTTATAGATCAAAGACAAAGACATGGTCCTGGAATCCACGTGTCTTCAATTCATTTTTTGCTGGCTCAAGACTGATTTAGCAAAAAACATGGTTGGTTTGTAACATCTAGTACAGTTGTGAATCTTCATGGCCATCAACTAGGATGATGAAAATACAAAGTCCATGGTTTATATATCTTTTACGGTCAATTGCTTTACCCCTGAGCTATACCCCTTATATATCTTTTAAAGTAGGGATTATAGGTTTGCTTTTTATCTCTAACCATGATGTTCATAATGACAATTGCATCCTACTTGTCTCTGATGGTCACATGCTACTCCATGACCTCTATGATCTGGGAGTATGCTACCACATTGCTCTCAAGGAGCCCAGTCCCTCAGCAGCATCTCTGGTCTACAGAGGACAGCTTCACTGAGTTTACTTACAGTGCTGGTGCCTATCTTGGTAACTCTTCCCTTATCACTTTGATAAATAGTGTCTTCTAGACTTTCCTTTGTAGTCAGCCAGTTGGTTTTCTGGTTTTAGATAGTGTATCTTCTGTAACATCCTCATTTGTCTGAAACATTTGATCCTTTCCTCCACTTGTTTCCATGATAGATCTGGTATCTTTGCTTCTTTTAGTATGGGCCACCTCTATCCAAGCTCCTTAAAACTTGTCAGTGTGTATAAGCACTGTCTCCTAGGGGACCTTTTATAGGTCAAACTTCCAGAATTTAAAATCTTGTATTATAAATGAGTGCTCCCACAATGATACTCTCTCTCATTTTACTTTACATTCGGCTTCTCTTTGATTCGGCATTCTCAGCATCCAGTCCCACAAATACTCCCCATGTTGTTGCCCCAATATGTTGATTCTATCCTGAAGCTTATTCTACCTACTGACTCATTTTCTTTCCTATTGAGCCCAGGACTCCTGGGCAGGATAGGGTTATGCTGAGATGACCCATTTATTGGTTTGGTATACAGTAAGGTAGATAGGGGTAGATCCTGAGGGGAGTACACATTATATAACAGTGAAATCTCTTTGCCTCATATTTAATCAAGTAGACAATGCTAAAGTTTTTTATTAAGAAATAAATAGACTAGTGTAGGTCACAAGTGTTCAGAAATATTGAGGGATTAAAAACTTCCAACTTCATCAACCCAGAGTAATCATTTCAGGTCTTTGGGTCTTATTCCTTCACAACCAGAGCCCTGAACCATCATAACAGATCTTCTAAGGTTGACAATTCATTCTGTTCTGGAGCTCTGCTAATTTTATGATTGAGTCCTAGTATGGAACATTAACTATTTTCATCTTCCAGCTAATGAGATGACACACTGTGGTACACGGCTAATAAGACCCTCTGGCTTTTCCAATTCACCTTGTATTGATGATTAACCAATGCACTGATGATCCCATCCATCTGACTCCACAATCCTTTTACATGTTATCCATGTGCCTCTTAAATGCCTGTAATATTGCACCTTCTAGCGCATTCCCATTAGCTGGATTCAGAACAAGTTTTACCACTGATGAGCATTTTAGCAAGGACCTTAAGATCATACTAAGAGCTCTTAGTCTTCTACCTACAACTAGATATAAAGTCTTCATTGCCATCCAGTCAGGTGTCATTCTTAGTACCATTCCTGTCACCAACTCTAGTAGGTCAGATTTTTCAGGAAGCGGTTTCTGGAATTCATGTGAAAGAAGTTTACTGGAGAGAATTTCCAGGAATAAGACTTGTGAAGGTTGAGGAAAGTAAGATTGAACAGAAGGAGAAGTTGAACTATGATACAGCTACAAGAGAGACCTCAGTTGATTCAAAAAGAAGCTCTGGAATTAGGCTGTTTTTTAAAAAGTTGTTCTGAATTGAGGTCTTTGTGTTCTTTTCATTCATCAGTCATTAGGTGTGGGATAGGAGGGAGTAAACTTTCTCTGACAGAGAATAAATTCTAGAAAGGGACTCAGCTTTGTGTAATCATCATCTAATCCGCTGGAAACAGGAGAAGTAGCTCCATCCACAGATTCCACCGTAGGTACTTTTTATACTGGTGGAGGAAAAGCAATGATTCGACGACTATACTGTACCTGAATTTCTTATTAACTTTGGATAAAACAAGTGATTGAATAATTTAACAAACTATAGTTTTATGGACATTCTTTCTTACAGGCATATATGTAATATCAATTAATGAAATGATTTGAAAAAATTAGAACTTCTACATCATTTTCTGGATAACATTCAACCATTGTGATGTCCATACTATAAAATTCTTTTTATTAGTCATAGTACTTTCAAGTTTTCACTCTTATAATTTAATTATCACATAACTATTGTTCTGGTAGTGGTTTTTTAAACATAACTCTCTCACTCATAGAGTCAAATCATTAATCTCAAGATGGATATGTAGTCTAGGCACAGCTTTAAAACATCTCCAAATCTATTAATAATGGAAAACTCGTGTGTTAAAGCAACCTAAAATATTCAGAATTAGGAAGTAAATATTTAAAAATGATTTAAATAAAGTATTAGGTAGAATAGTAAAGAGCACCCGTGTAAAGACCCCAAACCTGGTATTTAGCAAGAAGTAATTAAGAAGATTGGACATATTGATGATATCTGTAAAAGTATCAAGTCAAAGAAATGATCATTATACAAAGGAGACAGAACTGGTCTTAACAGGGTCACTACTTGTGACATTGTGCAAATTTAAGAAGCAATAAGAAACCTCTTTAGGTAGGTTTTCCTCCAAGAATATACTCCTTGGCAAACAGCTAGTATCGTTGTATGGATTAAAACGTCCTCCATCGTCTAGACTGATGTAGCCCCATGCTGGGGTGTATACTTGGCAAGAAGAGTGTAGTCTAAATTCCAGTTCCTATTTATTCCCTCAGTTTGTTGTCCTTATGCAGAAAACAACATGTACAACTGTGTATGGTGGCCTTGGGTCTTATAATGGGTACAGTCATTTAAGTGTTGTGTTTGAAGAAATCCTGAAAGATTATAAACCAGCTTCTCTATTTTTCAAGATGGAATCAATATTAAACTTATTAATATTCACATTTATATTTACTTTTGTTATCAAGATATGTTTAAATTCCATTTTAGCTATTACCAATTTAATTCTAATTAAATTGTTAGTTCAGTTAGATGAATAAATGATACTTACAAAAGGTAAATTCTAATTACGGAAGAAGAAAGTTCCTGTTCAACAGACAATGCCTGGAGAAGTTAGAGCAACTGCTTTGGATATATGGGAAGAAGGGACCTCACAAAGGGCTGCCCTAGAGTATTTTGGTGCAATAAGAGGCTAACTAAAATACTGTATTAGAGTAAGGAGCTGGTCTGGCTGGCCTGAGGGTACAGGGTCTAGAAAGCAAACTCCATACTTTAACTTCCTGTAGTAAAAAAAAAAATTCTTATTTATTTGAAATGATTGGGATAATATTGCTAAGCCAATCATGTCAGACTATGTGGAGGAAGAACACAACAGGTTTACATAAAGATGCAGTGCAGAGACATCTCAAAAGATGAAAGAGGAATAATTTAGCACGATTTCACTCTTCCCTAAACATTTCCAATCAAGTCATAGTACTTATTTATAACCTTGATCTCATTTATCACTGATTTGAGATGCGTTCTCTTAGCACCTTTTCTGTTTAAAAATTTTCAACACAACATACCCATATTTTCCACATTGATAGTCAAGAAATAAGATATAGATAATCTGGCTTGGAATTTACAGAGGCTATTTTTAAACTTTATAATTAATATGTAATTTTAAATGATGCTGCAATGAAATAAAAGTAAATGATAAGTAATTGAAGCTACCCAAATGTATGCTCAGTCAAATTATAAGGGGATTAGAACACATCAGCCTATCATATTGTCCTCAGAGGTCCTTCTAGCCGGACTAAGAATCAAATCAAAATGATACAGATTAAGAAGAGATCAAATGTAATAGTGCGTGTATGGAGAATCCAGACAGACATGAAGATTCCAAGGAAAATGAAGCAAAAAAGAGGAATACATGTCATCCTAAACTAAAGATAAGGGGTCAGGGGTCTGGGACCTCAGGGGGAAGGAATACACTTCACATGACAATAAGAAGAGCAGGTGTTCGATAATTAGATGTTTGCCCTGCCATACAAATGAGTCACTCAGATAAAATTTATCTCTGAGAATAACCTTTATTTGGGGAAAGACCTCCAGTTTAAACTCTTCTATGTAGTTAAGGGAGTTCAGGAGTTTCTCTTGTCTCAAGTGCCTTCAGGTCAAATTAGTCCACATTCCAAAGAGGCATATTCGGGTGCAGTGGGGAGGCTGTCCTAAATCCCTAAAATATCTAAGAGATTCAGTTCACATTAGCAAATTATTTCCAACTCTCACTCAGAAGATCTCTTAATTCAGGACTGAAGTGTGTCTGTATGATATCCTTCAACTTGTCACATATTCCTGATAAGAAAGCACTTTGTAACAATCAAACAATATAGATGCATCCTTTTTGCTTTCAATGTTTATTTATTTTGAGAGAGAGAGAGAAAGAAAGAAAGAAAGAGAGGGAGACCCAAAATCTGAAGCAGGCTCTAGGCTCTGAGCTGTCAGCACAGAGCCCCATGCAGGGCCTGAGTTCACGAACTGCAAGGTCATGACATGAGCCAAAGCCAGATGCTTAACCAATGGAGCCACTCAGGCACCCCAAGGAGGCATCCTTTTTAAACCAAGATTGAGAATTGATTGTTTGGGTCCATCATACTTGAAATGATACTGAAACCATTCTCCTTTGCCATCAACTTTCAACATTGCCAACATTCCTAAGATTGAAATTAAACATTTAGAAGATTGACCCAAGAAACCTTTCTTTGCCAAATGTCTTATCTAGTATCCACTAAGCTATTTATTAGACCAGATGCTCAAAGGTCTGTGTACCTCCTTCAGGCTGAAAGATTAGGATAGAAATTAGAGGTACTCAGTCCAGGCAGGTGAGGGGTGGGAAAAAAGTTCATGGACCAAGTCCAGGGTCTGTCTAGACCAAGTGCGGTTGAGTATAGCTTAAAGAAGAAAAGCAAGGTTCAGGTAATGATGTGGAAATCAAAAGAGCAAGACTCTGAATACCTAGGCCTGTCTAGTCTTCTGTTAACAGCAGCAGGAAAGAAGTCTGAGAACTGAGAAGTCAAGCCAATAGAGGCCAAAGAGTGTTAAACATGCACATATCACATATTTATTGGGCACAGGAGAAAGAGGGCTACCTCTAAGACCTAGACTGCTGTCTGTCATTATCCATCAGATATAGGTCAAAGATTTTGAAATCTGCATGAGAAGAAGAGATCAATGGTTTTAAAAGAAAAAAAAAGTTGTTAAAATTCAGTACATCAAAGATTAGAATAATAAAGCAGTGATTAGAATAAATTACTATAATATAACTGGAAATATCTAAGTTAAGGATAAATGGCCCTTTCTTGTCCTTCATATAACTTGCTCATACTCTTGATTTATTATTACTCGAAATGTAAGAACCCAAAGTATTACTAAGAATAGAACTTTGGGTGTAATTCTTTCTTTGATTAAAGCAGTTACTTGGTCCCATGTTGCTCTTTGTGTGTTTTTATGATTTATATATCTTAGCTCCTTAAGTGGTTGGTGATTTTTAAACCCAATATGTAATCATCTATGAACTTTTAAATCTTATATTGTTCATAGCAAAACACTTTTATTTTACTTTTCTATATTTTATTGAAGGCTTCATTTTAATTTATAAGTAATTACCTCATACTGGAGAAAAAAAGGCACTTGCTTTATTTTTCTATCTGGAAAACTGATCAGCACTTTCAATCATTTGTTCAAAATTGATACTATGGCCAGCCTATTTTTGATTCTCTTCACAAACCTCAATAGTAGGAAAACTCATGTGTAGACCATAGGGAAGTACACAGCAGATAAAGAAGAGACTGTTATATTGCAATCTGTGCTATGAAGGGAATAAGCAAGGTGACTGAGGGAGGAAATGAAAATAAGAACATGGAGAATACCTAAAAGCAATAGAAAAAAGCAATCGGGAAAATAAAGTAAAAGTCACGTGGCAGTATGGATCATAGAAGAGTTGTTCCTCCTGGGAGCATATGGATGGGGCAGGGAAGGTTTTCAGAGAATAGACAAAGAATGTTCTTACGGAATAGGCAGTTAACCCAAAGGGTTAATCTTTATTTTACAATAAAACTGTTTAAAGCATTCAAGTTTATTTTCTTCAAGCTCTAAATATCTGGAATCATGTGCAATGATTGAACTAGATTATCGATGGTTTCCAGAAGATTAAGATATATGCACAGATCTAAGGATAAGATTTCGCTGCTGTATGACTGGACCTGCCCTAAAGTCACATCACTAATATCCCCGTTGGCTCCTTATTCAATTTGCACATAACTTCTCAACTATTACAAAAACACTGAGCTGCATTCCTGTGCTCTTCAAACATATTCTTATTTAGTTGTTACCTTCTTAGGTTATAAAATAAAGTAAAAAAAATCTCCACAACCTAGAAGATAGTTATATAGGTGAGCACTTACTAAAATGATGACAAAATAACAATGTCTTATTTACTTTTCCGCTTTAATTTAACAGCTTGATGTTTTAACAGACTTTAACTTGTTATTTCAAAGATTGGGTGACATAATAATTTCTTTAACCTGAAAACAACTCTTTGGCAGTTGAGGATTATTAATTCAGGGAATAATTAATAAATATTGATTCCTAGAAACGTCCTCATTGTTGTAGGATGGAAACATGCTCAAAGAATGCATGAATATTTCTATTGCAAGTGCCAGAGGATAATTTATATCTCACTGGTTCTCTGAAAGCAAAGAACACATAATAAAATAGAATGGGAGTTGCCCTGGTTTATCTATTACGCTGCACATATCTGTAAGAAACTCTTTCCCTTGTTGCTACTCCATTCTGTTTGTTTCCCATTACATGTGATTACCGGATGAGCTTCGTAGGTTAATAAAGTGAGAAGTTTAACTGACATGTACTAGAATTCAAAGGGTAGAATTCAACAAGTAGAGAACAATGATCATTTACCATTACATTAGAAGCCCAGAGTATGTGAAACTCACACTCACACTCACAGACAATGCCTCTGAATTTTCTTGCCTTTGTCAGAACACGGGAAGAGAATCCCTATTTATCCTGGATCTAGGTATAACTAGTGTGTACAGTTTGGTGGCGGCAGCAGAAAAAGGAGAGAGCAATATGACTAGACTCTGATACAACCATATTTTGAAAATTTAAAAGTACATAAATGTATGGAAAATTTTTTCTCTTTAAAACTGATACCTCGTATTCTATTAATTTCACTTCCTGTTCCCTGTGTATGTGTACCTACTATGTGCCCAGCACGATACTAAGAATTTTATTTGCAATCCTTAGGCAACCTTATTAGTTTGGTACCTCTACACTCCCAATTATACAGATGAGGAAGACTAAGGCACAGATAGTGTAAATCATTTATCCAAAATTAGCTGATTGGTTAGTGGGGATGCTGGGATTTGTCTGATTTTAAACACTTTGCTCTCAGCACTATACATATATGGCACTAGTGGTCTGGTTCAAAAGTTTCCTCATTTCCGAGTAAATCTATCTTGAATACGTAATTTTTCCTATACTTCTATTTTAAACATGAAGGACATCACTAAGCTACACCTTTTTTTTTTTTTTAAGTAGGCTTAACTCTCAGCATGGAGTCCTACATGGGGCTTGAACTCAGGACCTTGAGGTCAAGACCTGAGCTGTGATCAACAGTCAGACACTTAACCAACTCAGCCATCCAGGTGCCCCAGGCTATACCTAATTTCAATTTGTATTTTTGGTCTTTGCATTTTCTAGTGAAATCATTATTTAGCGATATATGTTGGCATGCTGAATATTTCATTTGCCATTGACATTAATTCTTTACGATAAAATCCTGTAGAGGTCTGACACATGAAAAAATTACCTAGGATGTTTGGATTATTCTTTTAAAATTTGACCGTTGTTACATTTTTTTTTTCTTGAGATGGCACTGAGGTTATTTCAAACTCCATAGCTTGGAATGAGTTCAGTACAGGGAAATGAGATGGATGAAATTATCAGTAATGGGATATACTGAATCTTTCACCTCTAGGCAACTGGTTTAGATATATAGCCTGAGGTAGGAGAAGCAGAGGGCTTTTTGTCTGACAGTTCCCAGTTAGCCTGGTGAAATGAGTCGGTGATGTCATAGCAGTTCCTAGAGTCAGGTTTCCACATTGTAATTGCACCAGATTTACAATCTCTGCAGAAAGTTCTAGGAGGGCAAATGAAATTATTCTCTCATTACTTTGCAGGAATCTACCAGAGTAGGTTTTAGTTTCAGAATGAGAAATGTACCCCTTTTCTGACACTTTTTATCTAAATTCTATGTACAAATAAATCATTTCCCTTTATTTACATATAGTCATTAAGTTACTGGGAAATCCCGACATAAATAATCATCCAAGTTGTTTCAATGTCTTAAAAAAATAACTGTTTATCTCTCTCTCTCTCTCTCTCTCCTTCCCACCTCCCCCCCCTCTCTTCCCTCCACCTCTTCAACATCACCACACACAGACACACACAGACACACAAACACACACACACACACACACACACACACACAGGCACAGAGTCAGAAAATAATATGCAAAATACACAACTTTAAATAATCAACATTTTAAAAAATTGAGTTCTATAGTAGTGAGGGTCTTTACATAATACCCTATATTATAAAGAAAGAGAGATAAGGAAAGAGAGTTTAGTGTTTTTGTTCAGAAAAAGTTTTTTTTCCTAACCAAACACATACACATGTTCAATTTCACACTGGCAACTTAAGTCTTCCAACAGCCAAAGGTTAAGAAAATGAAACTAGCTGCTTTGGATTTATCTCCCTTTCCCTTGTGTTTTGATACTATAAAAGGCAGAAGAATTTTATCTAAAATTGTATAGTAATTTTCTGAGTGATTTTTCACATGTTCTTTGGTTCCCTAAAGACCCACCGGACACGACTTCAATTTGTTTCACTTTCCTGAAGTTGCCCCATTACTTGGGCTTTATTTCAAACTCTTATTTTTGGAAAGAGGGTGGAAGAAGAATAGGGCACAAAATTATCTTCTCAAAATGAAATAGTTTAAATTGGAGCAGTTACCATGTCATGGCCCAAGAATCATGTCCATATATGTTCTTTAGACATACCCTCCTTAGTGAACCTCCTGTAGGATAAAAGAAGAACAATTGAGATAAATGTTTCCATTCCCGTCCACCACAGACAATGTTTAAGGTTAAGATCAGTGACTGCCACCTACTCTTACTATAGGCAACATCAGCAAGAGAATAGTGTTTCATCCCCCACAAAATGCAGTATTTTAGATTCTGAAAGACAGAGTAGGGACATAGGTTTACATTTCATAAAGATAATCAAAAAGCACTAGGGATAGAAGAATCTTTAGATGTCTTCACATTTTGCAGAGGTGGAAATTGAATACCAGTTAGATAAAGTAATTTGCTCAAGATTTTGTTGTTGTTACATTTTTAGGTGTTTTAAAATAAGATCATTGTTTTATATTGTATCTCCTTGGAAGTAATCACCTTATGTAATATCTGTAATATCTGTGAAAAATAGATTCTATGATCCAACAAATGTATGGTTGGTTTTAATACAGATTCAACCTAGCCTGTGTGAATCAATGTCCAGTTTTCCTCCTTTATTTGCAAATTAAATAGATACATTAAATAAAACAAACAGAACACCATGAAGATATGTGCTTCTTGCTCATAGAAACTCTTTGCTGATATAGGAGTGACTGAATAAAATGTGTCATGTTATAGAAGGTGACATTCATGTCTTCTCATCTTCTGGGTCTTCCACAGAGAATTAATCAATGGTACTGATGGTTTTCTTGCCAAATTCTTCTCAAATTCAAAAGAACTAATTTCTGAACTTTCCTTCCCCCATCTTTTTTCCCCTTAAATCTCACCCTTCCCAAATAAATAAACTAGAAATTCATTTGAGAGCATAATTTTTCCCCCACAACTTTTCTGTGAAAATTTAGCAGGAAAAGAAAGTGGCATATATGTGTTTTGTTCATGTATAAATGACTTGCTTTTGAAATTCAGCGTATTTGCTAGCACATACAGTATATGTTTTATTTGACTTTTTAAATGAAATAATAATTAGTAATGAGGTATTATTTGCTACAGTGGATTCTCTCATGAGATTTAGGATATCAGCCTATTGTGTATCCTTTTCTCTTGTTACATGTATGGTATATGTTAATTCTTCTTAAAGACATGTTCTTAAATGTTTAACTCCACATTTAAAAATGTACTGTTAAGTATTACTGTTTTTTTCACTGACTGGTTTTACCAATTTTACCACAGAAGCAGAGGTGAAATATTATTTGTAAGCAGAAACAATGACTCTGATATCAGGAAGCTACAACCTACCTATTAGCTCCATGCGATCATTGGACATATATAACAGCTTATTTAAGGCTCAAGAAGAGATCACAGAAGTAGACAGAGAAGCCTCTGAAAGCATCACTGCACATGAATGATAATCTCTCCTTTGTAGCTAAAACCTGATCTTTTATGCTGTCCTGTGGCCCTTTCCCTCCAGAATTCAAAGGCACTCTGGAGTTGAAAGCAGATTAATGAGCCATTAACAGACTATGCAAGAGTGTTCTCTCCAATGACAATCAGCAGTTCCTTCCCTCCCCCTACTGTATATATAGTTTCTATGTTCTCTGGAATATGTATTTGATTAATTGATCATTACTGTCATGCTGGATAATGTGCATTTATGAGGAAATAGTTGAAGCCTTAGCTCTTAAGGCAGTAGCAAATTATTAGCTATAGTGTAAATTGCAGTCAAGCAATAGCATGATAAGCAAGTTGTTCTGTGTGATGTGTGTGTGCGTTTATTTATTTAAGATTTGTTACCATCTCAGTATTGTGTCTTTGCTGGACTTACTTATGAGCCCTAGAAATAGTGAAAATAAGTGTGATATTCTTCAGAGCTGACTCTCAGGAAACAGAAAGAAATCTGATTCAAGCCCGAATCCAGTGATACAAAGACTATGCATCGTTATTGATATCTTTGCACCAATAACTCTGAATCATCTCAAAACTCACAGAAATGACTTAAAATTGTTGGAATGTCATGGGTGAAGGCAATCGCATGAAAAGTGCATATTTTAAGTGGGTGGGCAAAGGGACTTCAATGTGATTAGGTCTGCACCTTTTAAACCAGTTACATTCATCAAATTGGCTGATTCTGACCTGACAAAAGTTCCAGATCAGGGTTCAAGAGGGGTAAAATGTAAGAGTGCACAAAAAAAAAAAATCTAGAGTTTAGGACTGGAAGGGCAGACATTACGTGCAATTCTTGGAAGGGTACCCTTGACAAAAGTGGGTGAGAGAGGATTAGCAGAGAAGCCATAGGGCACTTTGGAAAATGAAAATGAATTTATTTATTAAAAGAATCTCTTGAGTTCAGTGAAGACAGATTTTAACAAATGATGCATTAAAGTTTGTGAAACATTAACATTTTCCCACATCCTTCTCCTCATTTGAACACATACATAATTTTTGGATTTTCATTGCCTTAGCATATGTATATAGCAAAAGAAAAGGAAAGAAAAAGAGGGAATCTTTTTTTTGTTCTGAGCTCCAAAAGCCTAAGGCTTTGGGGAAAAAGGTGAGGACTCAACATTAAAAAAAATGCATTAAACAATAAAGATTTGGAGAAAAGCTCATCTGTAGAACAAGGCTTTTGCTCCTTCTTCAACTTGAGAAACAGCAATAAGTAAAATGTCTCATCTGGAAGGAAGTCAGAGAAAAGAATCTCAAGAGTGTAGATGTGATCATTCCTAGAAGTCAACAGGAGGCAGTGCCCAAGAGGGAGAGAAATATAGGAGCACCACCGTAGAAGCTTGGAGCAGGCAGGAAGGATGGTGAAGGCAGGGGGAAACTACATGAAGGTGGACAAATAAGGGCCAGGTCAAACAGCTGGGCAGAGCAGGACTCTTGAGATTCTACTCCTCTAAATGCTCCAGCTGACCTAAACCCAATCACATCTTCACCCATTGTCTCCTTAAAATACTAGGTCATAAATTTAGCTACTTTTCACTGGAGACTAGAGTAACCCAATCTCATGTACATGACAAGAATTAGATATCAAATTCTACACATAAATATTTAAGAAGCATGCGAGTTTTTCTAGAATCACATTTCTTATTGCTATAAAACATCATAGACTCCACAGAGAAAAATGATATACTATCTCAAAAGTCAGTGGGCAAGAGGGAAGGATTTGAAAGGTGAATTAATTCATGAGTAACTGAAACTCCATATAGGCAGCTTCAATATTTGACAATTATAATTTTAACACTTTTCTTGTATTTAATTCCATAAATTACCTCAATATTTGGGCACTTGTTCAAATAAGCTTTTAAGTATTTCTCATAAGTCACAATTAGTTGGTAATAGGAAAATGACCATAAAACATTCCTTTTTGTCAGAGCTGCCTCTACTTTCTTCCACAGTCATTTCCTTCTGTTTCCATCTGCTCTGGTCTCTGCTGCCCTGGAAGTTTCTTCTCTAGACATAGTTTGTTTCTGCAGGCAAGAAAGTTAGGTATTGAGTGAGAGAGGAGAAACCATGGAATGAATGTCTGAAGCCCACTATTAATATTCTCTGAGTCCGTTCTTTTTTGAAGGTTTATTTATTTTAGAGAGAACAAGGCTGAGGGAGAGGGAGACAGAATCCCAAGCAACCTCTGTGCTGTCAGCCCTCACAAACGATGAGATCATGACCTGAGCTGAAATCAAGAGTCAGACCATTTGGCCAACTGAGCCACCCAGGAGCCCCAATATTCTCTGGGTTTTTATGCCCTGGCTTAGCTCAGTTGCTGCCATTGATCTTACAAAGTGCAACTCAAACATGGTGAAAACAGAATATAATTGAAAAAGAATGTCTTTGCTATGAAATGTAAGAACTAGTTTGGCCTATCATGAGATTTTAGCTTCAAACAAAAATTTATGTATTCAATGGAAAGGCAGACATTTGTTCACTATTAATCGATTGTGACCCGCTAACACCACTGGATCAATTTAACAATCATATTCTCAAACTTAGTGTTGTTTCTGAGGGCTAATTGGCTGGTACCTGGATGACTTATGGGAATCTTTCTCATAAAATAAATTTGAGTTTAGTTTTGTTTTTCTTTTCTTTTTTGAACTTCAACCTTTATTTCCTTGAGAATTACTTCCTTCTTATTTTTCAATGCCTTTAGATTTCTGCCCTGGGTGGGTATTTTTAATTTGACTTTTTTTCTTCGGATAACTTTTGAACAGTCTTTCTCCTTTCCAGAGCTTCTTGCTTCCACCTTAGCATTGTTATGCTCTATCTTGGTGAGGGCAATTGCAAATATGAGAGGCTTCTGGGGCTCCTGTTCTCATTATAAGGGTTAGAAGATAGAGAGAAGTCTTGACTTAGAAAACAGCTTGTTCTAATGGCTGCAACACTTGCTAGGGAAAAATTCAAGTTAACATCTCACAGTTTCTGCTTTGCCCTCCTCCCCACTGGGTTCTAATTAGTTCAAAGTATGTTTTTTTGTAGCACTGTTTATAAGCCATCAGGGAAATGATATTCGCTCTCTGCCAGCAACAACAATGTTTAAATACAGATGTAACCAGAATTAGCCAGTTTCCACCCCAGAAAAAGGCTTTCTTGCATGAGCTCTACATAATAATATGCCATTAGTGCTGCCGTAATTTCTCTAATGATTACTTCATGCATCCTTACATTACAATCTCAGGGAAAAAAAAGTGTATGTTGGGAAATTCACCAATGGATTCATTATTTGTACACGAGGTTTTTTTTTTTTTTTTCAAATCTATTTCCATTGCTTGATTCATTTTGAAGAGAGTTTTGGCATTTTATTATAGTGAAAACAGGCAAACCTTTCCAAGTTGCGTGACCAAACAGCAAGTACAAAGACAATGACTGAAAAACCTATCCTAATTTCCTCTCACTTCTCCAGTAAGATTCTCCAGAGACAAAGAAAAGCTTACAAAGAGATTGGGAGTGTTATATGAATCTCAGCTTGGGGAGAGTTATCAGAACAATGGGGAACACAATGATAAAACAGTTATAAGCAGAGGTTTAAAACAGCTGGTTAAGTTTTGGGAGTCTGGGTGGCTCAGTTGGTTAACCTCTGACTCTTGATCTCAGCTCAGGTCATGATCTCAGGGTTTGTGATGTTGAACCCCAAATTGGGCTCTGCACTGATAGTGTGGAGCCTGTTTGGGATTCTCTCTCTCTCACTCTTTCTCCCTCTCTGCCCCTCCCCTGCTTGTATTCTGTCTCTATATATAAAAATAAATAAATAAAATTAAATAAAAACCCAGGTGAATAAACCTGATGGTTTAATTACAACTCAAATACTTAATTATTTTAAACGTAACTTGTGAAAGTGTATCAAATTTGTTAACATGCAAACATATGACTCTGTGATGTTGGGTACTCCCACGAGAATCATGTCCCAAGAGTAAAGGTGGATGTTGCTCTGGTTTATCTTGATCCAGGCAATGCAGAAAAAAAACAAAGAGGTCTTCATAAACCTTCATTGGACCATAAGTTTCTGCTAAGGGAAGAGTGTATAAGAGTAGTTAGGTACAGAATCTGCGGAATCTAATAACCAACCTCCATCTTGTCACCCTGGACGTTTGGGCAAGTGGTTTCATTTTTCAACCTCAATTCCTGTGACCACATAGATGTCAATAGGACAAATGAAATAAAATTTTAAAATACATACTACATAATTTGTCTTATTTAAAGGAAATAATTTTAACTTGTTTATTATGATTTTCATGTGGTTTATTATCATGTAGATGATGTAAAATATCTTTGTGCTTTATCTTTGATTTGCCCCAATATTGGTGAAAATAGAGCAGACACTTAGCCAAATCATAACATGATTATCATATTTTATAGCATCGTACTTCCTCTCTTTTTCTGTTTTATTTTAACCCACTCCTACCACTCCAGCACAAACATTTCAAGTTACCTGCATCAATTTACAAAAGTTTAATTTGATTAAGGAAAAACATAAGACTTACTTCCTATTAACACACACACACACACACACACACACACACACACACACACCCCTACCTCTTTGGTCTGTTCTCTAGATTTAGTTTTTCCTTAAACCAAAAGCAATTTTAAGAAAAATAAGCAAGTCAGAGAAAGACAAATACCATATGATTTCATTCATATGTAGAATTTAAGAAACAAAATATTTTCTCCCATTTGGAGTGTCCTGTTCTCTTTGCTTAGTACATTAAAAGTGGAAGTGAGGGGAGCTTGGGTGGCTTAGTTGGTTGAGAGTCCAACTTTTGATTTCAGCTCAGGTCATGATCCAAGAGTTGTGGGATCAAGCACCGCATCAGGCTCCATGTTGAGCATGGAGTCTATTTAAGATTCTCTCTCTCTCTCTCTCTCTCTCTCTCTCTCTCTTTCTCTCTCTCTCTCTCTCTCTCTTTCTCTCTCTCTTTCTATCTATCTATCTCTCCCTCCCTTCCTCTGCACCTCTCCCCTGCTCGCACATGCACTCTCTCTCTCAAGTAAAAAATACAATAAAAAAGTGAAAGTTATGGTGATGAAATTCCTTAAATTTACTCCATGTCTCTAGATTAAAGCAAAAACTAGTCCAAAAATAGCCTAGACATGATTGTGACATAGATCACTTTATGGTTCCCTACTCTTCTTCCATGAACAACTCTCTTTCCATTTACTTTATAGCAACCCAGGAGCACTCACACTGCTGCCAAGATGCCCAAGTCCCTACCTCTCCGACTTTGATGAGCCATTCACTTCTGTCAACACCTAAAGCTTTAAATTTGCTTTTTCTCCTCTCCTACATCCAATGTAATCCAAGCAGGATACTCTTCATCAGGGATGTGTTTTAACTTATACCAAGATGTTGAGGAATCAACAGCTAATGAGTCACATTTCAAGACAACTTTATCATCTTAGCTTTGCCTCTTAGTGAGAATTTCAAAAATTGGAGAGAAGAATAAAGGAGAATTTTGGACAGATGCTTCAGAAGCATTCATTTATTCATGTTTATTTTTCAAATGCATTGCTATAGAGCATCTAAAATGTAGCATTGCCAGAAGAACTCATATGTAGAAATGCAGATTTAATGAACCTAAACTCTTACCTGTAACGCAGTGAGCAAAGAGTGAAAAGGGTAATAGGACCTTTTTAAATAGATGAAAGAGACCAAAGGAGAGAGTTCAAGTGGAAAAATATAGTCCAGTGAAAAGAATCACTGGGCTTTTGATTAGATAGATGATAGATAGATAAATAGATAGATAGATAGATAGATAGATAGATAGATAGATGATGGATAATGATATAGAGTCTGGATTTCTGTTCATTACTCATTAAAGACAAAATCTGAAAGATACTGGCTTTGAAATCTCTGAAATGTGTTCAGACTACAAAAGTAAGAAAGTATATCCTTAAACATTTTCCTATTGATGATATCCTCATAACTTTTTAAAATAATTATCTTTTCATCCTGTGAAATGCCTTGCGGACATCTTTAAGGTCTTATTAAAACCAAGTTAAAAAGAATTGCACACACACTGCACAAATTAAGGGGAAAAGCTTGGAGGTACTCATTCTATATTAGAATATCATTGTCATACTTTGTAAGTATCAAGAACAGTTTATCTCCATGATCCTTTCAGAATTACCCACACTCCTTAGGCAGTGACATTTTAAAGAGGGTTTTGCTGAGAATAAAAGACTTTTGATGAAAGAAGCTAATTTATATCACAACTGCGCCATTCCAAAAAGTAGCCATCTAGAATTCGTATTATTTTATCATTGATATTATCCATGCCTCAAGTAAAAGATTGTCCTTGGGGCCTTCATCTTCTAGTAATGTAGGTCTACATAAAAACACAGGATATTTTAAACACTTAATAAATAAATATTTAAGATGGAAAGAACTATAGTTATCATCTAGTCTAATACTTCACTTTACAAATTGTGACCAACAGATGGATGATTTGTCATCTGTCACAGAGCTTGTGTCAGAGCCACCATTAACACTCTTAGTGTATTCCTGCACCCACCCATACTCTGAAACTCATTGTACTTGACTCATGTCTTCATACTACCATGTTAGTATCATAGCAAAATGAATGTAGATATTTTCAGACATGGAAGGGGGGCTGTGAAAATTGTGAAAAATGTTAATGTCTGAAGAAAGATCAGAGAAAAAAAATTATGGTCGAGTGTACATTCCACATGTTTATTTTAATGTTTTGCCAATCTATTGATTTTTAATTGGTAAACAAACTGAGAAATGGTCATTGTATTAGTCAGTGTTCTCAGAAAAACAGAACCAATAAGATAGGATAGGTAGATTATAGATAGATAGATAGATAGATAGATAGATAGATAGATAGACACATTTACATGCCTGTAGGTATATATTCCTGACTGACACAATGATCATTTCCCAATCAGATATAGACATAGATATAAAGATAGATATAAGTTGAAGTATAGATATAGCTCCTTTTGGTTCTTTTTCTCTACATACACATATATATGTATATTTGTGTACATGTGTCTATATTATAACATATAATATGTAATTATTATAAATATATATTATGGGAATTAGATCATATGTAATTATGAAGTTTGAGAAATTCCACAATCTGTCTTCTGCAAGCTAAAGAATCAGAAAAGTTGTAATTCAGTCCAAGTCCAAAGGCCTAAGAACCAGGGAGCTAAAAAATGGTGTTTGTCTCAATAAGAATCTTAAGACCTAACACCTAGGATCACAGATGCCTGAGGGCAGGAAAGGTTGGATATCCCATTCTCTTCTCGGATTTGACCTTCAAGGGCACCTGGTGGCTCAGTCTGTTAAGCATCTGACTTCCGCTCAGGTCATGATCTCACAGCTTGTGGGTTCCAGCCCCGCATCGGGCTCTATGCTGACAGCTAGCTCAGAGTCTGATGCCTGTTTCAGATTCTGTGTCTCCCTCTCTCTCTGATCCTCCCCTGCTCATGTTGTCTCTCTCTGTCTCTCAAAAATAAATGAAAAACAAAAAAAATTTTTTTAATTGTGAAAAGAACAAATTTTTATTATCTGAATGCATTTTTAACAATTTTTTAATGTTTATTTATTTTTGAGACAGAGAGAAGCAGAGCTCAAACAAGGGAAAGGCAGAAAGAGAGGGAGACACAGAATCAGAATCAGGCTCCAGGCTCTGAGCTGTCAGTGCAGAGCCTGACAGGGCACTTGAACTCATGAGCCATGAGACTCTGATCTGAATTGAAGTTGGACACTTAACTGACTGAGCCACCCAGGTACCCCTCTTGGTACACATTTTTATAGTAAACATATATTAAGTAAGAATCTAACAATATCAAAGAGAAGTATTCCTGCTTTAAAGTAATAAGAGATTTAATCAGTTAATTAATTAATGTTATCTCTAGTTAATCACAGAAAGGATTAATCACTAGCGAATAAGAATGACTTGACTCCTGCAGAGGCCTATTAGGTTGTTTCCAACAAGCACCTAAAGCAGTTTGTGGAGGTAAAGGATTCTGTTCACTTGTGTAGACCCATATACTTCAATAGCTCTAAGAGCACTGATTTCTGACTCTTCTAAACAAGCTGAACATTTATAGTTTATTTTACACAGTTTCACAAAATAGAACGTAACATTGATTGCAAAATATGAGATAGTGTACCCTTCACAGCAGTATTACAAACTCCTTAAAGGCAGAGAGCATGCAAGGGAAAGTGGGAAAAAAGCCGGTCAAGGTCTCTGCTCTGATGTCCACTGAGTATAGACAAGAAGCATGTAAATTTTATTTATTTTTCAAAAGGGTGTAAAGATAAAAGTGGAGTCAGAGGTAAAATCTTCTACTTCTACAGCTTCAATCTAAAGTTACATTAAAAGTAAAAGCTGGATTTTTCAATTTTGTTTTTCTCTTTAAACAGTACAATAGATACGAAAAAGGAAGTAAAATGATTAAACAGTGCTATGATATATATGTTTCCCTCAAATTCACATGTCAAAATCCTAAAGTTCAATGTGATGGCCTTTCAGAGGTGCTTACTTCATGCGGATAGAGTCCTCATGAATGAGATTAGTATTCTTATAAAAGAGACACCAGAGAGATCCCTCACCTCTCACACTAGGTGCAGACATAGTGAGAATGCTCTGGTTCTGAATCAAAGATGGTCCACACCAAAGGCAACCAAACTTGTATCTTACTTTTGGATTTTCAACCTCTAGGACTATTAGAAATAAATGTATCTTGTTTATAAGCTACTATAATGAGGTTTTATGCTATTAGCCCATACATGTTTCTATGTGTTATTTGCCCAATATAGGACTCATCTTTAGTCCCAAATATATTTCTGTGGGGAGAAATTTTGCTTCTCACTGGTAAAAAAAAGTATACAGTTTGTTTTCTATTATGAAAGAAATGCACATGGAAATATGGCAATGAATCTTTAGACAGAATCAGAAAGCTGCAATGTCATTTAAATAGGGGAGGCAACATTTCTAATCACAGATGATCAGTAATAGGTGTTTGAAGATTCTTACAGGGAGAGGGTTTTTCCTTACAGAATTTCCGATTAGTATGCTGTTGTCTCAAGTGTAAACTGGAAGCACATGGAAGCCAAAGATGAAAAAGTTCTTCACTTATCCAGGCTTTTGGGTGTCTCAGTCAGTTAAGTAACCATCTCTTGGTTTCAGATCAGGTCTTGATTTCATGGTTTGTGAGTTCAAGCCCTGCATTAGGCTCTTTGCTGACAACATGGAGCCTACTTGGGATTCTCTCTCTCTCCCTGTCTCTCAGCTCCTCCACCACTCATTCTCATTCTCTCTCTCTCTCTCTCCCTCTCTCTCTCTCTCTCTCTCTCTCTTTCTCTCTCTCTCTCTCTCTCTCTCTCTCTCTCACACACACACACACACACACACACACACACACACACAAAATAAATAAATAATCTTAAAGAAGTTCTGCACTAATCAATAAAGGTCCTAGAATTAGTAAGTCATTTCAATTCAGACTTATTCAGAAAAAAACGATAGTGTTATGGAAATGAATTTGACAGGATTTGCTAATGCACAATTCTGTCTTAAACTTTTATTTTTTTAATGTTTTATTTATTTTTGAGAGAGAGACAGCATGAGCAGGAGAGGGTCAGAGAGAGAGGGAGATACAGAATCTGAAGACAGCCTCCAGGCTCTGAGCTAGCTGTCAGCACAGAGCCCTACTCAGGGCTCAAACCCATGAACTGTGAGATCATGACCTGAGCCAAAGTCAGACACTTAACTGACTGAGCCACCCAGGCACCCCTGTCTTAAACTTTAAAATAAACTTTCCCCTTATTCTCATAAACAGAGTGGAGTGGGATGGGACTTGTGGGTTACCCAAAGCTCAGAATGTTAGAATGATTTTTAAGCAATCATAAGTATTTGAATAATATTGAAAACATAGTGCTCAGTAATAATCCTACAAATGGGTATTGGCCAGTTCTCCAGAGTTCCATCTTCATACATTTCTGACTCAGAATTATACAAAACAGCAGGACCAGCAGTGACAGCAGCAAAAACACAACCCCTTCTGTGTCATTTTTCTGCCAATAAGCAGATGTATAACCTTGTACAAGATGGAGAGCATTGATTAATAGCAAATCCTCAAGTCCTCTGACTGCATAAGCATATGTGTTATTTCAAAGTTAGAAATGTCCATGCTTTTTGGTGTTTGTTTTTCTTAATCTCTTGTTTAAAAGTGACATTCTTAAAAAAATAAATTCTACTTAATTTTCATCTACCATCTGCTGCATGATTTCAATATGATGATCACTGTGGTTGCCTTCTACTGTTTCCCTGGGATGGTAGAATTTTTCCTATGCTTCACCCATATATTTAGTTTTAGCATCATAATAGTCTATCCTATGCCACATCTAGACCACATAGAAATTTTATTTGAAATTGTCAGTTATGTTGAGGTAAGACTGAGATGAGACATCACCACTACATTTTGTCTAGATAATAGCATTAATTTCCATTAACTTTAACAACATCATAAAGAACTTTGATCAAGGCTTCAAACTCTAAGGTTGTTAATTTTTTTTCTTGTTATTTTTGTTATTGTTTTCATTTGGTGGTGGTGGTGGTGATGGTGCGCGTGTGTGTGTGTGTGTGTGTGTGTGTGTGTGTGTGTGTGTGTGTGATCAACTGGATAGGCTAGTCAATCTAGTTAACAAGAGAAAATTACTTATATGTGTATTCTCAGTCAAAAACTCAATTTACCTTCAAGGACATAAAACAAAACATCAAATGAGAGAAGCGTGGAAAATGCATAAATAAATTTGACAAATTGGCCAAAGACCATTAATCATCTTGGGAAACAGGAAAGTCACATGATTTATAATGAAGGAAGCATTTTCAGAATGTGACATTCAGTTGTCTTAAGTTCAACAATATATTCCATTCTGATTCTTTTCATTTGAAAACAAATAGAAATACACCAAGTTTCTTTTCCTGGTAATTATATTGATAGAGGATTTGAAATCTGAATTCAGAAGTGAAGAAAAGCTATTCCAAAGAACTGTAATTGAAAAGAATGCTTATAACTATCATTTTTATTAAAACTTCAAACACTCCTTAAGCATTGAATTTCATGAGATAAAGTATAAATGTTTATATCTTGAGAGATAAATGACCTTGTGTTTCAAATCAGGAACAAAGAACTTCATACATGAGACTGGATAACCCCATTAATTTTTTCTAAAAATGTTGCATATTTGCAAATCAAATTTTCTCTGAAGAGGAAAAACACCTACATTCACCACAGATTTCTTTTTAATGGTCTTCTTTTTTCCAGAAAGTGCCTTAAGATGTTAAATTTTTTTATGCAAAAATTTATAAACATTAGCAGTCACAGTGAATACAAATGAATATAAGTGGGCTTAATCTGACACTTATGATCCTTTGCAACCCTAGCTAACCTTATTCTGAGAGGAAATGCTAGAAAACAAGATCCAGTCTAATTTTGGAGTAAAAATGGTGGACCAAAACATCTGCTAATGGTGGACCAAAACAGCTCACCTTTTTCAAGTGAAAAAACCCAGGAAATAATGGATCTCCAGGGGGCCAGGGATGGAAGGATTTGAAGAAGCTATCTGATAAATTATTAATTTCTATATTCACAGATGATGGAAAAATGAAACCCTGAGAAGAAAAGACATTTTTGTTTTTCCATTTTATTCCAGACTCTTAGAGTGATTTGAACTAATTGCTCCTTCCATTCTCACCCCATCCCATTACAAGGTCTGGTAGTCCGAGAGAAAATGATAGATCCTCACAGTGACACATTTTTCCTTAAGAATAATGTCACAGTTCATGATGTAAGAGAGCAAACTCCCTTGGTTCTATTAGGTAACCAAAAATGGCCATTTGAAAGATATGACAAAGCCATGAGTATTGAATCTGGAGTTTGCCATCAGTTGTCTTTTTTGCCAGTCAGTATAAACTTCTATTTCTAAAACAAGTTATTAATGAAATAAGTCATAAGATAGTTTAGTCTTCATGCAATCTTTGGTTGATTGAAAGAATCCAGTAAAGGGGAGCAATAATTAAAGATTCAGTGAGAGAGATGCCTGGGTGGCTCAATTGGTTGAGCATTCAACTGCATCTCAGGTCATGATTTCACAGCTTGTGGGTTTCTAGCCCCACATCAGGCTCTATGCTGACAGTGACGTCTCAGAGCCTGGAGCCTACTTCCTATTTTGTCTCCTTCTCTCTCTGCCCCTATTCCACTTGTGCACTGTCTCTAAAATAAACAAACATTAAAAAATAAAATAAAGACTCAATGAGAAATACACAGAATGTAAGCATAGCTTATGGACAAAAATAATATAAAGTAAAAAATCCATCTGAGGTCATCCAGACCTAGCAGGCAAAACCATAGGCAGGGTTTTTCCTAAGGGTTTTAAGCCCTACTATATTTGGCAGGATTCTCTCTGTTGATAAGAAACTCACATATCTGTACCATGGGTGCATCTCATGCACAATGCTCATCTCTCCTGCCATCACCAACAATTCTTTTTTTCCCAATAAATACCTTTAGGTCAGAGGTAAGCACTGGTGTCTACACTGTCCAAACCCTAGAACTACTGACATCACTTTCTCCTCAAATTTCTCCTCAAATTAGTCTCCTCCTAAGTAAGTAGCTCAGGAGTCCTTAAATTCTCTTCAAAGAAACCTTCACTATCCTGTCTCATGAATCTTTAGTCTTCTCTTAAATGGTCTGGTGGAAGATGCTATGTTAAAGCAACTGTCTGAAGTTGTCTGAAGCAACTTTATAGTCTTTTAATATGCTTTATATGAATGTGTCAGCACCAATAGTACGAATTTGGGGTCTCTATCAAAACAAAAAAAATTGGCTTACTTCAAATTTTAAATTGTGTAATAAATAGGTGGAACATTTTGCAATGTGATTTTACAAGTGATAATTTTATTTGGAATTAGAATCATCTCCTTGAGAGGGAGACTAATCTTAGATTTCATGAGTATTTTCACATTTATTTAATTGAATCACACATTCTACTTTTCTCTTATTCCTCTCTCATACCTTCATAAACATACTTAATTTATTGTCAGTGGAGAATAATGCAACACAGTAAGAGATCTCAGTTAAAGATATTTGATTGCAAACATAAAAAGAAGGTAGGAGTTGGGGAGAAGCTAATGAATAGACCCAGAAGTATCTCAAAGCACTTAAGGTCTGGAGGTATTTTTTTTTAATGTGTTAAAAAATAATCACACATGTTACAGGAAAGCCAGAGAAAAAAGTTACTCACTTTATCTACTCCAGTGTTTTTAATCTTTGGGTTTATGTTTCCCCTGGAGCTATGTTTTTTTGTTTTGTTTCATTTTGTTTGTTTGTTTGTTTTGAGGTTGTTTTGTTTGTTTGTTTGTTTGTTTTTAAGATGGCTTCTATGCTCATTCTAAACTGTGCACAAGTCTCCAATATGCTTGTTTATGGCAGCCTCAACACCTGAATGCCAAACATCTTTTCAAGTTTAGGTCTTCATTGTTACCTGACTCAGTTTTCATGGCTTAAATCCAAATTTGTGAGGCCAATTAATTCAGCTTGGCTCTGGCTCATATTATACCTCTGGTAATAGGTTTAGGAAGAGTTGGAAATGGAAGTTCTAGCAATTCTCTAGGAAGAGGGTCTCACAGAAGCATCTCTACCGCCTGTGGGCTAAGAAATTAAATAATATAGTATATTACATGGTACAGTAGCTCTTTTATAATACCAATAAGGTGAAGACATAGGTTTAAAATATGGTACTGGGCACTTGGATAGCTTAGTCAATTGAGTGTTGGACTCTTGATTTCAACTCAGGTCATGATCTCACTGTTAGTGGGACGGAGTTCCATCTTGGGTTCATCCCTGACAGCATGGAGCCTGCTTCGGATACTCTCTCTCTCTCTCTCTCTCTCTCTCTCTCTCTCTCTCTCTCTCCCCCTTCCTCACTCCTATAATTGCATGTGCATGCTCTCTCTCTCCCACTCTCTAATAAGTAAATAAAAACTTAAATAATGAAATAAAATATTGTCCAACTTGGAGTAATTATAGGTTCAAGTTTCACCAAAATATTTAATAAAAGTACATTGGATTTTATTCTTAGCTTTTAAAGCATGGCTGCCATCATTTTTCTTAATGCCAAATGTATCCATGGAGTTCTGGGATATCTTTTTTGCATGGACCTCAAGTATATTGTAGTATAGAGGTGGAATTTAAGGAAAGGTATTAAGCAGGCTGTGTTTTAGCTTATGGGCAAGTAATAAATTGTATCATTTATCTTGAATGTATCATAGATAAGCTGCTATATAAGGATTGCCACTTCAGATAGCTGTGAAATTAGGTGATTAACTAGTTATTACTTAACCTTCTAATTTCTGTATAAGTCTAATTACATGAAATAGAAGTGGGGGTTTTGATTGATTACTTTGCTTTTCTGTTTGGAGTGTCATTGTAACTACTGTATTGTAAATGATGGAAAATAATTGCATATGTTAAAAAAAATAAATTGTGTTATATTCAAAAAAAAAAAAAAAGAAAAGGAAAAATTATGAAGAAGGTCCATAATGAGACAGAGTTCTATCTGATTAAGTAGAAACTATTGCAAATAATAGATCACAATTTAATTATTAGCCACTTAGAATTTGTTTCCTATTAGCCTTCTATTGTCATAACTGCTTTCAATCAGAGCTTGACTGTATATATGTGTGCGGTAAGCTTAGGAATTCCCTGAGCTTGCACCAATGGGTTAAGAAAGCATAAAGAATTAGAAAGCCATAGGATGTATACACCCAAGTTTGGGTAAACAAGATTAGGTAAATAAGATTAAGTAAACGGGGCAAAGGCTCCCAGTAAAGGAATAGGAAATCTCAGGATGAAAACTTCCAAGATGAGGTAAACAAAATTAGGTTTTCAGGGAGAAATGCTCCTAGCTTAGTACAATAGCAAAAAGCTGCTTTCACAGGAAGGAAGGACCAAAATAGGTAAACAGGTAAACAGGTAAACAGGTAAACGGGACCACAGCAGGACCAAGTTGTCTAGAGCAGAGATAATTAACAAAAGAAAGGTTGTTGGCCTTGAGGTAGCATGCTCTGTCTGTCTTGTTCCCTTAGACTAGTTCAGGTAAACAATGCTTTACCAGCACCAGAATTTTTTTTGCATTGACCCAAACCCCTAACACTGCATGTCTCCAAAACCCCCTTTTCCCCAAGTTCATGAGTTAATGCTCATGGTTTAATTGTCTCTTTGTGCACACCCATCATGCCTGTAAGCCTTCTGATCCTAATAAAATGGAGCAAGGACCCTTACTCAGGGCTCTTGTCTTCTTCTGGACATTAGCCTCTCTTGCATTTTAATCCTCTGTCCCATTCGCTTGCTGGACAAGAGAGAACTCCAGACCCAGAGTCTATGAAATATATAGAAATATATTTTCTAAATTTTGCTTTCTCATGTAATATGCAACCCTGGCAACACTATGAAATCTGAATATACATTTTCTTGATGGATCTATTCAAAGGAGAAATACTCAGTTTAACAAATGGATATATTAACCTTCATTAAACAGAAACAATTTTGTGTGTGTGAAAATGTTCTCCCCTTCTGTTGGCATTAGCCACTATGTTGACAATTGTAGTTATGTACTAGTCTGTCAATCAGTCCATTCTTAGCATGTTCATGACTGAATTTTGGCTGACCTAAGAAGATAACAATAGTTATATATCCTGATGATGGCATTGTTTGAGATGTTGGTGGTTTTTAAGCTCATTAAAGGATAGGAGCTCATATTTACCTGCATATTTACCTACCACTTCAAACTTAACAATTTAAAAAAAAAAACACCAAAACCAATTATGTCTTCAACCAGTGTTTCTTCAGTAAATTTTTATCTCTCAATAAATAAACCCTAAACAATTTTTATATTCTATAAAATATTCTATCTTGTTAGCAAGATATATTTGTCATAAAAAATAAAATCTCTCAAAGAAAGCTAATGATGATATTAGCTAGTAATGAATTAGAATTCCGAGAATGATCTGATGAAAATCATACTTGTGTTTCACGAATCTGCTATGTATACACTGTGAATGGCACTTCAGTACTATTGCTAAATTTTATTTAATGTGTTCACATTTGTAAAATATGTAGGACAGTAGCTGGTGCCTAGAAAGAAAGCTATTTGAATGTGTCTTAAATAAATGAATTTAAGGTCCCCAAAATGAAAGACTAAAAAGGAAGAAGAGTCTGCAAATCTTGACTCATAAGAACACCATTTTAGAACTATCTTTTTATTTCTTTACAGATACTTTGCTTAGAAGGATGATGCAGCCTTTAAAAAAAAAAGTCCAGCTATAGGCATAGAATGTCTAGAAGCTGTTAAGAAAGGAAGAACAAGGAGCTGGCCTCTGGGAAAATCAAAAACTATTAAAAAGTTCATGTCCCATAACTGATGTACAAATCAGTAGACATAAAACAAAACAAAACAAAAAGTCTGGATGTGACCTTTTTGTCTAGAACTATATATAAGCTATAATTAATGAGTAAATTATAGCAAATATGCATGATAAGTCAGATGGATGAAAAAGCCCATGGATTTTCCCCTTCTTTAATGACAAATAACCTTCATTTAAAAATGAAAGAGTTTATAACTTTCACTTGATTAAATTGTCTTGATGTAATAAAAATTAAGGTGGTTTGCTTGTTACATAGACTATTTTTATTAAAAAGATTTTTTTAGGTTTATTTATTTATTTTTGAGAGAGAGACAAAGCGGGGGGGGGGGGGGGGGGGCAGAGAGAGAAGGAAAGGGAATCCCAAGTAGGCTCCGCACTGTCAGCATGGAGCCCTATGTGGGACTTGAATTTACAAACCATGAGATCATGACCTGAACTGAAACCAATAGCTGGATGCTTAACTGAGAGAGAGGTGCTCTAAGTAGACGACTTTCCAGAGTAATGGGGGGCGCCTGGGTGGCTTAGTTGGTTAAGTGTCTGACTTCGGCTCAGGTTATGATCTCATGGTTCATGAGTTCAAGCCCTGCATCGGGCTCTGTGCTGACAGCTCAGAGCCTGGAACCTACTTTGGATTCTGTGTCTCCCTGTCTCTCTGTCTCTCCCCTGCTCATGCTCGCTCGCTCGCTCTCTCTCTCGCTCTCTCTCTCTCTCTCTCTCAAAAGTAAATAACGTTAAAATTAAAAAAAAAAAAAAGAGTAATGGAACTCAGGCATAAGACCTTACTTTGATGGAGAAATAACTAGGCTTAAGAATTTGTGTAGATGCAAGCAGATTGCCAGCATTATTTCAATGTTAAGCGATGCTTAATTGTCTGCTCTGTGCCTGCGCTCTTTCTGAGACTCACGGCACATTGCATTTATAATAAACCCTCAACTTCAACAAGGTTTTATAGAATCGGGCCTCTTGCTGCCTTTCTGACTCTGGCCCTTAACACCCCTCCTCTAGCTTCTCATGCTGCAGCCACACTAGCCTTCTTTCAGCCTTGTAACTATTTGAATGTCGTCTCAAGTAAGACACTGCAATCTCCATATCTTTCCTTGCTTGCTCTTGTGGCTGCCATTTCCATCTTTCCGTGACCGCCCTACATACCACCACCTTCCCCAACCTTAAGGATTTTTATTATATGATTCTATTTAATGTCCTTCCTAGTACTTATCACTATCTGGAATTATTGTTTATTTGCTTATTTTTATTAAAATAATATTCATTAGAATCCAGTATTCATGAGAACAAAAATTTGTCTATTTTGTATTCCACTATATTTCTGGAACCCCAAACTATATCTGGCTCCTAGCATGTGCCCAATATTCATTAAATTAATTCAAAGAGGAATAAGACATAGCTTTTGTGATTAAGGAATCTGAAAATTATTTCTGCCCTGTTGCATAATGTTTGCTGTTGACCACACACAAACTCTAACCCTATCAAACACATAAAAAGCCACATCAATCCCAATTAGATAAGGTCTATGATTACTTTTATAAGGGCAGCAGCTTGGAGATTAAGCAAACAGCTTTCTCTGTGAGGGTCATTTTTCCTTTCCCTTAACCTACATAATCATTGCATATGCATCTCTGTAGGCATCCAGACAATATGTTTCTCCAAAATAAAGGAGAATAAATAGTTCCTTTTGGGACCCTCCATTTTCTGCTAATATCAGCCTAACTTGGTGGTAGTGTATTTTGAAATCAGGGAAGTGCCTTTCTTTTTCTGGCCATATATATTAGATGGCTTCTGATTTAGGGATATTTGGGGAAAAAATAAAATTATCATTTTCTATCCATGAAATAACATTCCTGACAGTGCACACTTTGTCTCATACTCCTTGTCTGTGTTTTTAGAGGATAATGAGACTGAAAAGGATTTACCTTCAGCCACATGAATGCTTGAGACTATGGAATTTCTCACGGGAGCTGGAAAATTCCCCACAGTTCATCTTTATTTATCTCAAAATCTCCAGAGATATCCTTCACAGGCATGTCTCATGTTCAAAATTCCACACAATGTTGTCCTCCAGGACTCCTGAGATTTTTCAGAAAAAAAGTATCTTTTTTGGCTGAGTAGATAGGATTGGCTTTATTTCCTTGAAAACTATCAAATACATTTAAAAGAAAATATACTACTGCTTTAGCATTATAGAAAACTTACAGTACTGCAGGTCACATAAATGATTACTAGATAATCATTCTGCTGCCTGTACGAGAGTTTTCACTTTTGTCTTTATATTATACTCTTCAATATGGAAATGTGTAAAGAATGACTACCCTTATGGTTTGCTTTGAAAGGACTTTGCCAGATCATTAATTGTTGGATGTCTATTCTTGAGAGAACATTTAATTGTGTGTTAACCCCTCCTAATATATTATATATGCTCATCATATATGTATATCACATATGATTTATATATATTATATATGTGATTTATGTATATTATATGTGATTTATATACATATATGATTTGTGTATATTACATATATTTGTATATATTATATATTATTTATATATCATATATCATATATACATTTTTCCCTAAGGAAACTGTTCAAATATTATTTGTATTTGAAATGAACTGAGAAACACAGAGGTCTGAATGTTTTACAGAAATTATTGCAGATAGAAGAGATGATAGCTGGGAATCAGAATAAAATCTGACTTTTAAAAAATCCTATTAAAGACAGTTTTGAGGACAATCTAGAAATTTTATATTAATTGTTGCTGCTAGTAAGAGCCAAAACATATCAATAATAGCCTACTGATATGTGTATTGATCATTTAGGATACGTAAGTATCCTAAATGACATGGCAAGTAATAGGAAAACAGATCTTTGGATCCTAACTACAAGGAGGAAGTTTGAGAATATTTATACCCTATATTAGTTATGGTAACAATAATTTTTATTGAAAGATGATTAAGTAGATTTGAGATATTTTGCATAATGATAAACAAACTATGTCTTGAAAATTAGAGTTGATTTGGGGGAAATTTTATTAATTCTATAAATTCTTCTGCCATAGGACTATTGCTATAGAAACCAAAATAATTTATTGAATGAATATGAAATGAAAGTACTTGTGCTAATATTTTTCAGGTCACCTGTATTAAAACCAAATCATGAGTAAAGCTGTAAACTAAAACAAGGTAGTTCTTCCATCTAGTTTTAGCACTTAAAAAAATGGTTGGTATATAGTAAATATATAGTAAATGTAAGATGCTAAGATCAGTAGATATTGAATAGATGAAAAGTGAAATCAAGGGACTAGTTAAAATAATGTAGTTCATGGTTCAGAGACTCTATATATGGATTTAAAAACTTTAATGAAGATGCCAATTCATCCAGGCAGAAGAAAAATAAACCAAGGAATCTGACTGGGATACTAAGAAAAACAATAAAGTTTTTTTAATTAAAAAAATTTATTTATTTTTAAGAGACAGAGAGACAGAGTGCAAGCAGGAGAGGGGCAGAGCAAGAGGGAGACATAGAATCTGAAGCAGGCTCCAGGTTCTGAGCTGTCAGCATAGAGCCTGACACGGGCTCCAACTCACTGACTGCACGATCATGACCCGAGCCAAAGTCAGATGCTTAACCAATTGAGCCACTTAGGTGCCCCTAGAGTTAATTTTTTTATTTAAAAATACCTGATCTAGAGGCTCATTTTAGTTATTTATGAGGAACCCATTCTCTGGTCATCATACTTGTTCACAATGGAAAGAAGTATTTTGAGAGAAGGTGAATGAATGCTCAGCATTCAGCTATGTCTAATTATATTTAAGTGAGAGCTTTTTCTCAGGAATGCCTAGAAAATATTCAAACAAACTATAAGACTTTAGACTAATTTCCCAAAAGATGGGATTTGGTAATCTGGTTTTGATTTTTTTTTAATGATACTTAAGAAAAAAAAACTACCCTCAGTTGTTGGAACATTTCCAGAGACAGCAGGACACTAGCAGTGGGACACTTGCTTTTTATTCTAGTTTCTGTACATAACAATGTGTGACCTTCCTCAAGTTGGTTAACTCCTTGAAGTTTCAATAATTTTTACTTGTGAAATAGTAGATCTGCCTGCTACATAAAGCTGTTGTGTGATTCAAGTGGCACATCAGATGTTAGAGAATTTGGGAAGTTACACATTGGTCTTCACATGGTCATTAAGAACACATGACCATTGGGCACCTTGGGTGGCTCAGTAGGTTAAGCATCCAACTTTGGCTCAGGTCATGATCTCACTATTCATGGGTTCAAGCCCCGCATTGGGCTCTGTGCTGACAGCTCAGAACCTGGAGCTTTCTTCAGATTCTGTGTCTCCCTCTCTCTATGCTTCTCTCCTGTTCACACTCTGTCTCTCTCTCTCTCAAAAATAAATAGACATTAAAAAAATTTTTAAATCACATGATTATTAAGTTAGATAAGTGTTTGTATCAAAGGCTGCATATCTGCATGTGCCTAGATAAAAAGAAAACTGCATAGTTTTGTAAAAACGATCTGTTTAGAAAGGGAAACTAGCGATGTGGTGGGTGTAGGATGAGAGACAGAATATCAGAGCATCTAAAAAATAATACTTTGTAATGTCAAATATTTAAGTTATCTTTTAAAAAATTCCTAAACACATTCAAGTTTATTCTACGATATATATTAAAATACTTGTTAAATAACTAAAAAAAAGTAAGGATACTACAATTTTTTCAGGATTTACTAATTTTCAGGCACTTTATAATTTTTTCTTATTTGCACACCTCTACATGACACCTGATGTCATTTTCATTTTACAGATGTGATTATCCAGGGTGCTACTATTTACTAGATCATCTTACTCCAAAGCTCATGTCCTTTCAGCTCTCAGTGCTGCAGTAGAAAGAGAAAACAACACCATTTGAGAATGTGGAAGAGACTATTAAATATTAACTAACATTTGTGTAACACATAATTGATGAAGCAACTGTATTCATTACCTTAGGATTTTTTATTTGATTCTGTTGATATTTTAAATAGTTTATACAACTAATTTAAGTTCAATGTATGTGTATGAATATAAATATACATATGTATGTATATCTTTAAAACACTTATGTCACTTTTGCAACAGACCTCAACAATACTTCTGATTAAACACTCTGTAGCCTAAGATAGTGTGTCACTTGCTATTTTCCTTCTTCTAGGTGAGTTCCCCTACACACCCAACCACCTTCCTCACCAGTTACTGGTTGCTGAGCTCAGTCCTGATCCCTTGCTACAGCTTCATGGCCAGATTCTGTGCTGAGGCTGGGTTCTTGGGCTCTCCAGTCTACCAGATTCTGGTGTGGTGAGAGTATAGTAGACTGAGAAGCTGGCCAGGACAGCAGGGGGTGCCCAAAGCAAGAAAGAATATCACTAGAATATCTGAAAAACAACCTAGTCTTCTCTCTGGACTTAGGAAAACAAATGACACAGATAATTGGAAATAGAAGGGTTAATAACTAAAAATAAGTTAAAAAAATAGAAAAAGGGACTCTGGGGCAGGGACTGAGATATAATTTCTAGACTGGGTAAGACCTGTAGATCAGATATCTACAAACTCTGTACAATGCTAACAACATCTTATAGACTTACAGTACAAACGTGGTTGTTGGCAATTTCAGGGTCAAGTACAAAACCAAGCTTTTTTGAGGCAAGAGATGTCTCTTTTCGCCACAGGTTCAAATGGAGATGACTGAGACTCTGAAGGAACTATTTTTCACCAAAAAAGAACCAAATTGAGGAGGGAAGTGTCTTCACTTCCATATTGCCAGCTCTGGACTGCCCATGGGTGTGATGCCCCCACATCTGAGGATGTCTGCATGAATATGACCAGTATCCAGGTATTTTGTGACTTGATATGAAAGACCAGGGGAGACTAGACAAGTGATTGATTAGGCAATTTGAGGAGAATACCATAGGGTTCATTTCTCAAACAATGGAAACAACACTGAGATGTACACACCAGTCTTTGGAGATTGACTTAACTCAATGACAAATGTGAAGGCCAGGCTAGAAAATAGCCTGTGGGAGATGAAGGCCTTCTAAGCCACACAGACACAACATCTTAATAGGCTCCTGTTGAATCCAGAGGCAGAGATGACAATCCCAGCACTTGCAACTACACATAATCCATCCACAAGAAAACCACCCGAAGGACCATGGATGACAATATGGTGTCTGGAACTAATGCCATCAAGGTTCTGAGACATGAGGGATGTTCTGTAAACTGAGGGTATTTTGGGGGCAGGTGTCCAGTAAAATTATTGAAAGTTAAGCAAAAATAATCTTATTAAATTAAAAAAATCCTTACATTGCAAAGATATTACACAGCTCACACCTTTCCAAAATTCCAAGTTGTGGCTATGTAAAAGTAAGATGTCACCTTAAATACATAGATTCTATGTCCAATACAAAGTTAATTAAATAATGAATCTCACAAATATTTCTTGTGATAGGTACTGTTGTAGATGCTTAGTATATATCAGCAAACAAATCAGGAAATAACCTTCTCTTTCTAACAGGAGGATCATTAATTTATGATACCTTTACCATTGAGGGTTTATTAAAATAAGAAAGGCACTCAAGAGGCAGGGAATTATAAAGCTAGAGATATTCTATTCCCTCACCAAACAGTTAAAGGCAAAGAATCCATGGTGACATTTTTGTGCCCCATAGATTAAGAAAAACACATGAAGTGTCTATGCTCTGCAAAGCAACCGCTTTCTGCCTAACAGTATCTCCGTATTTCCCAGCCAGATTTACTAGAATTATGACATTAAAAAATAATGTCTTTGTGCTTTGTTTCAGACTGGAATTATAAAAACCAAACTGTATTAAACTATGATGATAAGATCCGTTAATTCGTTGATCACTCAATCTTTTTAGGCCTACCTGTATCTGCAAGTTTGTCTAGGAGAAAATTCCTATGCTTGAGAGGGTGAGCTTGGTGAGCTTCCAGCCCATATTAGTCTTCATATTTGCCATTGTCAAATGATGAAGATGACATCTTCTTCTTGGTAGGTAAGAGAAGAAGCTAGAACAACCTGGTTTTCCCTGGCATCAGTAAAGCTGCTGTTTTACGGAGTTTTGTCACAATAGTGTTCCCTGTTTATTTAGCTCACAATCTACTGGTCAGCTGGGGTCTATTTAAGTGTCTCAGTATTTAACTATAACTCCTGCTCTGTTCTTCCAACTTACTTGATTTACTGCTTTGCCTTTAAATATGCCTCAGTGGTTTTTCTCCGATCCAGGGATACATTGGATGATACCTATTTCAGTAGAAAGAAAGATAATAAACCCAAATTAGAATCATGCACCTTTGAGCTTCTGCAGTTTTCTAGTGACTTCATGTCTACTGATGTTGTTAAGAAACAGACAAGAGGGAGACCTCTGTGCATGTTAATAATTTGAAGTTAAATTTTATCCAACATGTGACCTTTTTGAAAGGAAGTCTTACCTGCCGAGAAATATTTCAAGCTTGTTAAAAAACATGTCATTTTTAATTCATTAATTAATGTACCAAACTATCAGTGAAAACGCATTTCCCTGTGGCATTATCTAAATTGTTACTGTAGAGCCCTCTTTAATTCTCAAAAGTCCTAAAGAAATCAGTATGACACAATAATCTAAAACACATAATCAAATGTTCTAGCACAACCCAGAATATTTACATGAAAGATGCTCTAATCATGCAAAAGAAACTTTCTACTTAGTACTGATAGTTCACATTCAAATCTATTTAGCAGTACATTCAAGCATACAGATAACATATGAGCAAGATGAGAAATAATACTGTGATTTCAAGCTTCACTGAACTATGGTATAGAAATTTTGAACGAAACAATTGTTAAATGCTTGCCAGATAAATGACTATAGATGAATTGTTTTAACTCACTCTTTTTTCTTAGAAGCAGCAAATGAAAGCATGCATTTCTGTATGACACAGTCCCCATATTTTAGCTAATATGGTACTTGCTTTAGCCACTCAACTGACTTAGAAACAAGAGAATCAATAGGTTCTCTGTTTGAATATGTTCCAAGTGGGTACTAAAGGGATTTCTTAATCACCCAGATCCTGCCTGGTTCTTGCGTGTGTGAACTCAGGAAGGTGGTACAAAAGAAAGAAGACACCTCAGTGTTAAAGGAGACAAATCCAAAAATAATTATTTCCATTTCTTTTCTGTGTTGTAAATCCTATTTTAAGATTCAAAATCCACTATGACCGAGCTACACTCCACTTAACATAAGGATTGTGTCAAGGATCCCTCAGAGACCAAAACTATGAAACAGTCAATACCTATGTGTCAATATAAAGAATATACAATCTGATTATCTTTTTGATCTAATAAGGATTGTGATTGCCATCTACTAATGGAGTTCGGATGATTAGAAATCTATGAGGGAATATGAATAAAAGATTAAGTTGTAGCTGCAGTGGGAAAGGTAGTTGCAATGACCTATAAGGACAGAAACTGGCCATGACAATTATGACTGTTTAATCTATAGATGATGTCATGGAAAATAAGTTGTACATTCGAAGCTAGCTTTCCGAGTGATGACTTTGGGGGCTTGATTTCTGATTTAGATCCAGTGCTTGTGTATCAGAAAGTAGGACAATGAACACCCTAGAAACAGATATGCCTGATGTGTATTAGGTAATGGTGAGGGTTTCAGGATTTTAGTGACTCAAATGGGGGCGGGAGCTCTGTGGCTCTCTGCGGTGGCTCTTAGGTGCTAGGTCCTTGCCCACCACCCAAAGAAATGCACAGCACCTGTGAAAATATTCTCATATTGGATCCTACCCACTTCCTCCTTTCTTCCAGCGTGTTTTTTTTTTGTTTGTTTGTTTGTTTCTTTGTTATCAGAGCTTAGTCATTTAGGGAGGAAGAGAGAGAGAGAAGAGAAAGGAAGTGATTTACCAGAGATATTTTTATCTATTGTCTGTAGGTGGTCCAGTAGATTTACCAGGTAAGTTTTCTTCTGTTTTCTCCATTAACCCAGCACACTGTCACTGACACTAATAAATATTGAGGAAGTGGGTCAATTAAAATGGTGTGTAAATTGATCTCTTTCAATACATATTCTGTATTTGGTGCTGAGGACTTTATCTTTGAAATGAAAGGCACTGTGTAATTTATTAATAATATGCTGGTATTTTCCTTGGTTGTTTACTAGAATTTTTTTTTCCCTAGATTTATGGCTCTCATAAATCTCCTTCTTCTCAACTTAAAATAATATAAATGTCTTTTTTCAAAACAAGCTCTTTTAAAATGCCAGAGTGCAAATGCATTTATTTTAGAAGTAGTTAGGTACTTTAAATTGTGAATAATAACAACACATTTATGTACTTTGTATATCTGAGTACCCTAGGAACTATTTATTGAACTTTGTCAAGCCATCACTAAAATCCATGCATTCAGAGAATAAAATTTAGGGAGCTTTAAAAACTTAAGTATTTAATGGACTTGATTTGGTGTTTAAGGCCCAGGAGGGTGCTAGCAAAGTGCCTGAGATGTTCAAAGTTGCCATGATAATAGCTAAGTCCCTTTCTCCCCTCCCTAGGGAGCTACTATGAGCTCAGTCTTTGAAAGGGGATTTTAATCTTTTATTCATTATTCTTCAGAAAGCCCTTGCCTGATAATAGGGTACAACCTGACAGTTGGATGTCCCTTTTCTTAACTTCAGAAATCTGCTTTCTCCACTTCCTGCTTTTTCTCATTTAATGTGACTTTTTCCTCCCCAACTTCTACACACTTTAATTTGATCACTTTTTTTGTCTCCCAGGGTGGGGGCTCAGAGTGTTCAAAACCCCATTTCCACCATCAGTGTTTTTCCAGGTGTTGTTAGAGCTAAATAAACCGACGTCACCTTATGTGGGAACCATGTCTGCCCTGTTACCTTACAGAATTTCCTATAATTGATTAGGTCTTTTCTTGGATGGCCTGCTGCTCAGTCACAGAAGTGTTGAATCGTGTTTACTGAGTATTTAGGCTGTATATTTGTTATCTGACTCATAGAATCTTAAATGGAAACAACTTAGATGTCATCTGGTCAGTACCATGTCATGATCTTTTCACCAGTAAGTCTCTGGAGGTATTTAATCTGTTTAAAGCCTGTCTAAGATTGTGGGGCTCACTAAAATCCATGGAAGTCATTTGCATTGTTGAACAATTGTAAGTCTATAAGGATCTTCTTATATGGAGCATGAAAACCAAGAGCTATAATTTCCTCTTTCCGTGTTTAGGCAATTAAAAAAAACAAATCTAAATGCCTCTGTAAGATATAAAACTGTCCTCACATAATGCTTTATTAATTGCTGCATTTATATGGTTTAATAGGTGCATTGTGCATTTAGATTAGATATCTGTATGCAAACTAGTTCCTAATTCACTTGTGTACAGACAGTATGAAAGTGACATACAGTAGTACCTTTTCCTGCGGTTTTGCTCTCCACAGTTTCAGTTGGTAACGGTCCGCTGCAATCCAGAAACAGGTGATCCTCTTGTCACTGAATCAGTAGTATCCTAACATTACATCACAGCACCTACAGCATTCACCTCATTTCTTCTCATCACATAGGCATTTTATCATTTCACATCATCACAAGAAGAAGGGTGAATACAGTACAAGACATTTTGAGAGAGAAAGAGGTCATTTTCATCCCTTCTATTACAGTATATTGGTATAACTGTTCTCTTTTAACTCTTTTTTTAAAATTTTTTTTAATGTTTTATTTATTTTTGATATGGAGAGAGACAGAGCATGAGAGGGGAAAGGGCAGAGAGAGAAGGAGACACAGAACAGGAAGCAGGCTCCAGGCTCTGAGCTAGCTGTCAGCACAGAGCCTGAAGCGGGGCTCGAACCCACGACCGTGAGATCTGACCTGAGCCGAAACTGGAGGCTCAACCGACTGAGCCATCCAGGCGCCCCTGTTCTCTTTTAATTCTTAGCTATTACTAATCTCTTACTGTGTTGAATTTATAAACTAAACTTTATTATAGCTATGTATGTATAGGGAGAAAACATAGTATATAGAGGGTCCAGTACTATCTGCATTTTCAGGATCCACTGGGAGTCTTGGAACGCCTCTCCTGCAGGTAAGGGGGCACTGCTGTACTTTCCTAGTAAACAAAGGAGAGAAACACCTGAAGTAAAAAGTAAGGAATTAGTGTGAACCAAATAATGGTGTTCCGTTGTTATATTTAAATCTAGATAGGTCCTAAAGCTTTCATAACTTACACAAATGAAAATGAGCACAAAGGCTGTTATAATCCACGGTTTTGGTATAATTTCATCTAATATAAGTGCTGTGGTGTTGAATGTTAACAGTTTGCTAAGGGTGAGGCATTCTTTTTGTTTTTGTTATTTAATCACCTCCAAATGTTATTTATTGAGTCGCTGAAAATATTTTCTTACAGTATTTAGATTTTCCTTAGAGATCTCATTTGTGCACAACCCCTGCTTGGCTCAGCTTATGAGATTTGATATGATCTCATCTGAAAGTAATACTGCAGGGACTCATTTGTTTTACAGAAATAAGCCACATCATCGTGGAATACTGTGGGGCACAGGATGTGATTTTAGAGGGGAAAAAAGCATTTTCCCTTCGTAGAAGTGGAAAAGAATGAAATATATTGTACACATCAAATATCAAGTATAAAAATATCCACACTGAAAATTAAACCAAGTGAGAGTTCATGGAAGCAGTCAATCACTAATAAAGGTAGAATTTTATTTTTTCACAAGTTTACATATTTTCCACTGTTTATCTTTCATTTTTGTTCTATTTCTACTTCAACTTTAATTAGATTTTTATAGGAAAGCTCAGATCTGAAGGAAAAAAAAAACTTTAGAAACACACTGTAGCATCTTTGTTACAAGCTTTTGAGTTAAGCAGATTAGGGTCCAAAGACCAGAACTGCCACTTACCAGCTATATAATCCTGGCTGATGGTTACAATTCTGTAATTCAGAAATGCATAAAAATTTAACGATGTGATTTTGATAGTTACTAATATTGTTTCCCAAAGTATAGGGTAGGGTGGAGGTTTTTGCTCCCTCATATTTGGGTGGGGACAAACGGTTATCTCTGGCAAGTTGCTTATGAACAAAAGTGACAGGTATCACGTTCAGGCTAGAACATTTAATTGTCTAAGGACACCTGAATACCTTTCCCTCTCTTAAGGTAAATGTAGATTGTGGCTTCAATGTGGGGCTTGGTCCAGAAGTGAAGAGACCCAGGCTAGTATCTCATTTGACCCATGATGGGCATGCTGCATGAGGAGTAATGACATCCTAGTATGATATACTGTTTAGATTTGGAAGCTGTCTCCACTGCAGCATTATCTAGCCCACAATTGTGTTTTATCCATAAGAAGAGCCTAGTAAATGTAATACTGAAGGACTGTCTCTAAGAAGTATCATTTCCATAAATTTTTAAAATTTATACGACAGATAAAAAAAGGCTTGCAGGACTTACACTGACTTGGTTAAGGTCTATTAATATATTGAATCTTTAAAATTGTCAATATTATGCAACATTAAAAAAGGGTCATGAGGGGCACCTCAGTGACTCAGTCGGTTAAGCATCCAACTTCAGCTCAGGTTATGATCTCATGGTTGGTGGGTTCAAGCCCCACGTCAGGCTCTGTGCTAACAGCTTAGAACCTGGAGCCTGCCTTGGATTCTGTGTTTCTCTCTCTCTCTACCCCTCCCCTGATCAAACTGTCTCTCTCTGTCTCTCAAAAATAAATAAATGTTAAAAATGTTTTAAAAAATAAAAAAATAAAAAAGGTCTTAATACATTTCAAGGGGTCCACTAGAACAGAGTGTTTATGTTCATTCTATTTTATGGATTTTAAGGAGTTTTACAACAAATTGTTTTGAGTCAGATATAGTCATCTATCCTTGGTCAAGACTAATCACTAGCCAGTTTCAAAAATCTTCATATATATGTTTGGTTCCTCAAACAATACCACTTATTCATTCATAAGTTTATATTTTACTATTTTTCTGTTTACCAAGAGATCCAACTTAATGCTGTAATACATCATGTGAATCACAACCTGTCTAATGAGATTCCTAGAGCTGCTATAACAAAGTTCCACACATTGGGTGGCTTAAACAACAGAAAACTATATTGTCTCATAGTTCTGGAGATAATATTAGAGATCAGGGTACCAGAAGCATTGTTTTCTTCTGAGGATTATAAGGGACCATTAGTTATTCATGCCTTTTTCCTAGTTCTGAAGGTTTGCTGGCAATGCTTGACATGGCTTTATTCTGAGATGCAGCACTCCAATCTCTGCCTTGATCTTCATATTGTGTTCTCCCTTACATGTGTGTCTGTCTCTGTGTGCAAACTTCCCCCTTTTTAAAACTACCAGTCATATCCAAGTAGAGTAGAGCTTAATGCTCTCATTTTAACTTGATTAGGTCTGTAATAAAGAAATACCCCACCTCCAAAGAAGGTCACGTTCTGAGGTACTGGGGATTGGGATTTCACCCTGTCTTTTGGGGAAAACAATTCAACCAACAGCACAATTATCAGTTCAAATTGATTAGCATTTCTAGTAGAAATAGCTGAATGGCTCATTATGGACATGCCAATAAGCAGTGGTTATATGATTTTTTCTAAACCAAATTACTATTATTATTTTTTTAAGGTTTTACTCTTTTATTTTGAGAGAGAGAGAGAGAGAGAGAGAGAGGGAAAGAGAGAGAGAGAGGCAGATAGAGAGGGGGAGAGAGAGAATTCCAAGCAAGTTCTATACTGTCAGCGCAGAGCACTATACAGGGCTTGATCTCACCAACCAGCAGACCATGACCTAAGCCAAAATTGAAAGTCAAATGCTTAACTGACAGAGCCACCTAGGTGCCCCTAAGCCAAATAATTATTATAGCTAACTCTAGATTATGCACCTTGGGTGGATGGTCATTCACGGCACACACTCTCCTTTCCTTTCTCACTTGATTGAAGTGCCTGACAGATACAGGCATAGAATAAATTAGGTAGATGAACAGGATTCTCATAATTTTCAGTATAAAGTAGTGTGTGTGTGTGTGTGTGTGTGTGTGTGTGTGTGTGTGTGCGCGCGCCCACGCATGTATGTGCAGGTATGCATTTTCTGGCTACCTCATATTCAGATGGAGATATATGACTATTTTTCTTTATCTTCTCTTCATATTTTGAATAAGAATGGATAAACAAATTGTGCATTCTTTAGGAGAATTGCAATATCAAATTGTCTTACTCTTGCTTAACAAAAATGGTTTCCTCTTCAGAATAACCAAAGTTAAAGTCTCTTTCCAAAATTAGTTTTCTGAACAATAACAATCTTTCTGTAAGAGATAATGCCAGCCTACAATTTCATTGTAATTGTCAAAAGTAATCATTTTTTAATATCTCTTTCTCAATGCCCAATAAACTGTTGATTAAGGAACTTTAATAATGGGGAAATTGGGAAGTGATAAGTTGTATTTTTTCCTGCTGGTAAGATGATAAAAGATAAGAGAAGGTTAATGTAACTGCAAGGTCAAAATACCATCTTTCCAGCTGGCTTCTAGACATTTCCTAATGAGTATAGCTCTCATATGCAACTGCCCTGTTTAACTACCAAGAACACTTTTCTAAAAGTTACATGTATATAACTAATGGTTGAATATCCTGAATGAATTTACTTTTTATTTGGTTATTCCTTACCACTCAGTTTGACTAAAAGGGTGAGGTTCACTTTCCAATATGATCAACATACTCCCAATAAGATACACTTCTTTTTGTTCTTCCCAGCTTTATTGAAATATAATTGGTATATAACATTGTGCAAATTTAAGATATACAGCATAGTGATTTGTTGTATACACACATATTGTGAAATGATTACCACAAGTTTAGTTAACACAACCATCTACTCACAAAGTTACAATTTTTTCTTAGGATGAGAACTTTTAAGATCTACTCTCTTAGCAACTTTCAAATATGCAACAGAATATTGTGAGGTATAGGAATCATGCTGTACATTGTATTTCCAGAATTTATAACTGAAAGTTTATACCTTTTGATCACGTCCACCCATTTTTCCTACCCCTACACCTAACATGCATTCTTATAAAAGAGAGAAGAAGTGGGTTCATGGGCCATCTAAGATGCACTTAGGCAGGTAACCTCAACCACTATTCTGGGAAATGCAGTTAACAGATGAAAACAACATGCCTACAGTGTTTAATGACACTTAATAATACTTTTGAAAATTTGACCCTGAGCAATTAACTGAAGAAATCATTATTATCTAGAATTGAGTACTTCCCCAGTTAAGATTCAAAATAAAGTAATGTGCCCAGTTTTTAAAAGGAATATTTAAGACTTATCTTGTACTTACTATTGAAAGAATGAGAGAACGTGTTTCAGAACTGCCTGAAAAGATTTCTCTGCAGAGGATTGGAAAATTGTATGCACGAAATTACCCTAAAAAATTCAGAATTGAGAAAGTATGCTAGCATGGCTATTTTAGGCTTATAACTGACTAATGGATAAAAAAGCACTCATTTCATCAATGGCCTAAATTCATATTTACCAAGAATATTCAATTTTATCTACATTGCTTGCAAAATATTTCTCCTTCAAACCAATAGTCTTATGGAGTGTTCAGCTTAAATTGTATGTGTAAATGAAAGCTGAACTTTCAACCTTTATTCACTCCCTCAAGGAAAGAAAGAAATTGAAACCCGTTCTGTGAATGCAGTCATTTAAAACAATGCTGGATTTCAAGTGAATACATGTGATCCTAAGAATTCAGGGCTGGACCAAAACTAAGAGGTCAGGTAATCTGTTCCCTTATATTTGGAAAGGATGTGTTTAATCCACACCAAAATGATAAGATTCTGTGAGATAATTTCAAAATCTCAAAATAACAAGGATTCCATAAATTCTACAAAGAACATCACTTCTCAATTCTTTATACAAATACTAACTGATAACTTTTATTTCTCTGCAGGTTGAGTCTAATTTTTTGTATTACATCTTTCAATACAAGGATCCTCAAATTTTAAAGTACAAGCAGATTATCTAGCGACCTCATTAAAAATGCAGTTTCTGATTGAGCTGGTTTGTGGGGGAGCCTCTGGTCTTTTATTTATTTTAAAATTCCCAGTAATGCTGATGCTACCTGTCCAACAGCCACACTTGGAACAGCACCGGTCTGGAAAACACAGAAATATAGATCTAGAAGTACTTGTAAGGCCCACCTACTGTGACACTTTTGGTTATTAAAAGATTTCAGCCACTTTGAATGATAGCTCTCTGTCTTTGTTTCGTGTATTCATTGATTTTCTAAAAGTATAAGTCAGCAAACAATTTGAGTATTTTGTTTCTTTGTGCACAGTACAGAGACTGGAAAACTACCAATTAAAATATTATAAAGCAGTGCAATTATTTGGCCAACCACGTTTCAAATTTCACATTGAATGACAATTAGGCCAAATTTGCAAATTTAAATGAGTCAATGATTCTATCACTTCTTACTTATTACACAAAGTAGTTGCACACTTTTATACATTTACGTCCCTTGCTTAATTGTTGAAGGCATTTGAGTTCTGGACCCAGATTGATGGTTGGTAGTTGACAAGATAAGCATGGAGTCCTCCTCCACCTTCATGGCTCTGGCATAATGAGGCGCAGAAAGATTACGGATTTGCCTCCAGTTTGCATAACTGGTTTGATTCAAAGATGGAAACTTAAGGTGTTTGATTCTAAGTAAAATGCCTTAGCTGATCCTTCACTCAATTGGCTTTTTACTTGTCAGGTATTATAAACATATGTACCAAAACTGGAGAACTTTTATTTGATTTTTTAAAATACTGAAAGTATCCCCCAAACCTCTGAATATTACCTTACAAGGTAAAAGAGTGGATGTCACCTTTACGGCAAAAAGATGTGATCAAATGAAAGCTCTTGGGAGGAGGAGCACATCCTGGATTATCTTTATTTTTCATCAAGTAGATCAAACATCTTGATAAATATTTAACACTTTTACTTTGTGAACATGTTGGCATCTAGGCAGGACTATTAAAAAATGTATGTCATCCATGTGGATTTTGGATGGTTGTATTGTGGAAAATATATGAACAAAATGTGTGTTGTTGATGGAAATCCTGTCTAGTAACATGTTCCTGCATAACCATCTGGACCTTTTCCAGAAGCTTATTTTCTTCATAGTTTGAGAATTCATACCATGTTTTTCCTTTTTTTTTTAAAAGAAAACTCTACTTTTAACATGGGGCTCAAATTCATGCCCTCAAGATCAAGAGTCTCATGCTCTACTGACTGAGCCAGCCAGGTGCCCCTTAACTTTATCAATCTTTGTTATAAATTATTTTTATACAAGCATACTCTTACATTCCCTTTTCTTAAATTATTATTTTCATTTGAAAAATTGAGTTTATTCCCTTGAACTTCCTTAGTTACTTGGATATGTCTTTTAAAAGTAAGGCATGGAGTGTGAATATTTTCCAGGACTGCCTGCTGTCTCATTCTTTCATTCATTTCGTGTTTTGCTGTATCTAGGAAATATGTATGCCATTTCCAAATCATGGAACAAAATGACTTAAATTAAATGGACAATCTATCAAACAAATCTCAGTGGCAAAATTCATCTTCATTTTGTTCCATTAAAATGGGACTGTTTTTCTCTTCCACTTCATCCTATAGATATTAAATATGAATATAAATAATAATAAAATCTTTTTAACAAGCAGAATTTGATGTCACCAAAATAAAGACTTCAAAATCTATAATTTTTAATATGTATTTATTTTCTCTTTGAAAGCACCAAGCTGAATCTGTTATAGGGAAGGTATAATAGTTGTATAGTCAATAGAAATTGAATTTAAAGAATATCAAATATTTATCATAAGACTGAGAGATTACATACTCAGTAATCTGTATTGTTTTCAGAAAATAATATCAGAAAGATTAATGTGTACAGATTAGCTTATTTTTAATGGTTTTATATTGCTACATTTTAATATTACTGCCATAATAAATGTAGCTTAAAAAGCCCATATCAAGATAAGTTGCTAAAGTGAAATATAATAGCAGAAAGGAGATGACTTAAAAGACTAAATTGTGATCTTTAAAGTCTTTATTTCAGGGTTTCTTGGTCACAATGAAGAGGTGTACCTGATGATGAGTAACTGGTATATGCCACACACTGTGATGGGCGCCAGGGAGCTGCTGCAGGCCAGGGTGGACATGGCGCGTGAACTGACTGTATACTAGAGAGGACATACCAGTACCCAGGCACAGACACTGCACTGTGTAAGAATCAGGGTAAGTAAGCACAGAGCACACTGAGAAGGACATCTGCATCAGCCTTGAGGTGGGGGGAAATTATATCCTGTAGTTAAGGACTTGAACTTGGAGTTTGATGTTGGTTCAAACTCTAGGTTTATTGTTTTACTAGTTGTGTGGTCTCAGGCATGTTAGCTCAGCTTTCTAATATTTAGTTCGCTTATCTTTAAAAATTAAATATTAATCATGCTTGTGGTAGCCCTCGAAAAGATATGTTTGTGTCTTAATCCCTCAAACCTGTGAATATTACCTCACATGGTAAAAGTGGATGTTGCCTTTATGGCAAAAAGGTGTGATCAAATGAAAGATCTTGAGAGGAAGATCCCATCTAGGATTGTCCTCGTCAATCCGATCTGCAGTCACAGTAAGAAGCAGAGGGAATGTGGGGAGACACACACAGGAGAATGCAACGGGAGGACCTGCAGCACAAGCCACGGAACACTGGTGGCTACCAGGAGCTGGGAGAAGCAAGGAACAGAGTCTCCTTTAGAGCTTTGTGGGGACTGTGGCCATACTGATGCCTTGATTTTGGACTTCTGACCTCCAGAACTATGAAAGAACAATTTTTTGTCACTTTAAGCCACCACATTTGTAATAATTTTTTATGGCAGCCTTGGGAAATTAATGCAAATAGCATCTACTTTTGAAAATCAGAAGAGGTGCTATGAGCGCTAGATGATAATGCACGGAACTTTCAGGCGAATTTGCCTGTTAGCATAACTGGGAGGGGCTCCTGGGTGACTCAGTCGACTAAAAGCATCTGACTTCTGATTTCAGCTCAAGTCATGAGTTTGAGCCCTGACAGCATGAAGCCTATTTGGGATTCTCTCTCTCCCTCTCTCTCTGCTCTTCCCACCACTGTCTCTCTCTCTCTCTCTCTCTCTCTCTCTCAATCTCTCTCTCTCAAAGTAAATAAATACACTTAAAAACTGATGTAGGAAGTCCTAGAATTCAGCATTTCTAACAGAACAAAAAGAACTTGCAGGATGAGCAGAAGGCATCGAGAAAGGAGGGTGGGCAGAGAGTGGACTGAGCGGTGTTTGCCAACCCAAGAAGTGAGAAGAGAGAATGGCACTTCTGAGGTAGCGAGAGAGCTTCGGGAAAGCAGATCGATGACAGTTCTGTGACAACTTTGTGTTGTTGTTTTTTCCCCTTCTGACCAGAGTTCTAGAAGTTAGACTTTATTCCTTACAGATAAGTAATATCAACACACGATACAACAAAAACAGTCATAGGCAGTTTCCCATACCAACCAGAAATATAAAAAATTCACTGCTTTTTATATTGTTTTCGAGCTCAGTCTCCAGCTCTTTCAGAAAAGAACAATGCAGGAGGTGACAGTGAAATCAGTAGGTATTGTAGTTCCTCTGAAATTGAGCAAATTGAAAGCAAACCCAACTGAGTTCCTAGATCACAACTCCAAGAAAATAATTAACTAGGCAACTACAGCTCAGCAAAGAGCCCTTCTCAGGCAATCAGGGCAGAAAGCTTTCCAGGTACTTATGACAGGCACCAAATCCAGGTGGAACACCAAAGCTCCTGTAACCTACTGTTATAATGTGAACCTCAGAAATGACAATCTTTACTCCGGGAACAGAAATATCCTGATAAGCAGGGAAGGTACACACCAACTGAGCTTATATCTGAGTGCCTACATTTTATCTTTTCTTGAGTGTTTCCTAGTTGAAACATTGCTGTTAACAATTATAGTTGCCTCTTAGGTCTACTGTTCTGCTTGTAACACTCTCTGCTAATGAACAAAAATACTCATTTACTTTGGAGCATATAAGAGATGGTAGACATCAAGTATAAGCACTTTGCAAAATAATAAGGGGGAAGTAAAATGAATTTAAGAAGTTAATTACAACCTAGCTGACAAGGCAACACAGATGGGTTATTATTACTAGGGGTTTAGAGCCTCTTAATATTCTACTTTCTGATTTTCAGGAAGGGAGAGAGCTGCCATGGGCTTGCCATATTTTACAGGCATCTCACAGGAATTTCTTCCTGTTTAATATCTGGGTTGTAAACATACATGCTCTGCATAAGCTTCCATTTCCTAATAAAGAATGAGGGTGATTTCTGTTCTAATGATACACCTATTTCTCAAATGATCAGTAGGACTTTATGATGAGCCCTTAGAGACAGTCATTCCATGCATTCCTTCTATCAAGGGTGCGGCTTGATTCTTTAAATCCTTAACAGGTTAGCAAAACTTAAGGACACAAATTCCCGTAACATCCATAAAACAAAAACAAGACATAGTAACACACACATGTATCCAAATAATCTATTTTAAACAACAAAAAAACCTCTATTTTTTCACAATGTCTTCACTATCTCCTTTTTCTCATATTTTCAATTTTAGAAGTAGATGAACTCGTAAGAAAGTCATTAGAGGTGCAGTATTAAATTGCGTTAAGAATTTTTTTTCTAATCTTCAGATTTACTTCTTCTAATTATTGCACATTGTGAAGAGAGAGAAGAATCTTGCACAAATAAGGCATGAGAAGGTCTAGTTTTGATTGAGGGAAATTATATGGTTCCTCAAATCTGTAATAGTCCTCAAGGGGATGTTACCTGGTAGAATTTTATAGCAAACGTTGGGGAATTTTGTAGCAATATGAACATACTGAAAGCTGAGCATAATGTTGAGTTATCATGAGGATTTTCAATGAAAGCAAGATAGGGAAATTAAACTTACATAATTTGCCAAGGATGATATACTTTTCAAATATATCCAGTGGATTCATTTTCAAAAAGGTTTATCTACTTTCTAGAAAATCACAGGGCTCACCCTTCTGTTTGCTGGCTGAAAAGTGTGATTGGGTAGCTAAAAATACTTCGACTATGTTAAGGAGTGAACATGAGAGTAGGCATTTACAAGTTGGCATGTAGAATACATTCAGTTTAATCCTACTATAACATTCTTACTGCCACCAAAAATTGTAAGTGAATCCTGAGTATCCTGAGTCCATGCAGAGCCACAGTCACATTAGGCTGCCATCGCTTAGCTGAGTGTCCCACATGGGTACTACAGGCACCAAAACTAAAATTATCCTCTCCTTCACTCATTGATACTGCTCTATATCATTGGCTCAAAATTGTCAAATTTCCTTCAGCTGTGATATTTTCATAGAAGAAGAAAAGATATGGCAAGATGATATTCTGTCTACTGTATAAAGGCATTCTCAAAGTGGGAAGTTGAAGGAAAAATGATTGAGGAAGATGTGCAAAGGCCAATGACTTTGTTATACAGTAACGTACCATACACTTGGCCAATGCAGGTTTTTTTTTGTTTAGAGTCACACTATCAAAACCTATGTATATATATGTATATATAGATTTGTTTTCAGAAACCCAGGCCTCTCCTTTCTATCTCCTTTCTCTGATGCCCCATGTTCAATAAATCTCTACGTTCTGACAAGGTTTTCTTAAATATTTCTCTACATCTTCCTATGACACAAATTATATGCTCTTCATCCCTATAACTCCCACAATTTCTTTTGAAGTCATCTTTCCACATCTATGCCAGCCAGCTCTCCATAAGGTTGGAGTGAATTTTTTAAAAAAGTTAAAACCTGATGGGGCACCTGGGTGGCTCAATCAGTTGAGCATCCAACATTAGCTCAGGTCATGATCTAATGGTTTGTGAGTTTGAGCTCCACATGGGGCTCACTGCTGTTAGCACAGAGCCTACTTCAGATCCTTTGTCCTTCGGTCTCTGCCATTCCCTGCTTTCTCTTACTCTCTTCAAAAATAAACAAACATTTTTCAAAAAGTTAAACCTGATATTGGAGATCTCCTGTGTATAATTCTTTAACGTGCTTTCCACTGCTTTTGAGGTCAAGTCCAAAATTCCTCACACAATTAATAAGCCAAAAGGATATAGTCCCAGTTTTCCACTTCAGAGTGGAAACTATTGTGCGTGGTGCTTAGGAGGGGAAAATGTTACCAGAGGAATATTGATGTAGAATCAGGGATGCTGGCACACAAGGGAATGTTTGGGAAAGAAACATTGGCACTAGATAGATGTCATATATATTTTGTGTATTTTCTTTACTGAAATATACCCAATACTTAGAACTTTGCTGGACAATGTGAGTTAAAAGGAGAGAAACTTCTTAAGGAAAAAAAAATTTGAAGATGCCTCCCCAAATCTTAAACTAATATGAAGCATGATTTAATACAACATGTGGATGGTAGTCTTACTTAGGCTAGCTTTTGGCAATAGAGGTTTGTTCTTCATTTTGCCCTTCTCTGCGAGTCCCCTTGGGTAGTCATTCCAGCTCACCTTGCTCATTTATAATACTATGGATAAAACGCTTGCTTTCACCAAGCCGTTGTGGAAAATGAATGTTTGCTGTGTGTTTGAGATTAGGAGATAAAAGGCAGTGTAGGACAGAAATGGGGTGTTGAAAGGTTATTAATGATGCTTAAGGCTAAGGGGAGAGTGACGGGCAAATTCTCTTTAGGGCTCAATAGCATTTGGTACCGTGAAGGAGGAACACTTATTTTTAGGTATACATTTTCCTGTTCATTATGAACGGGATTCATAAAGAAAAACAGTATTTTAGGGACAGAATGGTGTCAAAGTTATAAAATAAATTAGTTAAAATCTTCAAGGGAAAAAGAAAACCCTGAAATAAACTTATTCATTGAATAATAAGAAGTTGTCTATGTGATCATTCAAAATGATTTTATTAATATTTGCAAAATAGATTTATATGGATTATGAGTAATTTATATATATATTATTTGTACACACACATATACACAAATACATTTATTTTGTCCACAAGAAGTATAATAATTAAGTAGCTTTACTTTTTCTCCCCCTCCAGTTTCTACAAATTACTCTTATATGCATGACTGAGTAGAAATCATTCTTACTAAATTTCATATAATCCATTTGGAATTATACCCAGATGATGTCACGTGATTCTATCCGCTCCATCCACCATACTCCATGTTGCTGCATGGAGACAACAGTGCATTTGTGTTAGTCACTATCCACTGATAAGAGTTTGCTCACCGTAGGCATGCCACTTTGTAAAGTAATTGGTTATCAAGAGAAATGTAGGACTACAGGACACAGTAGAGATTATACTATTTGTAGTTTAAATAAACTTTGGAGAGCTACCATATATTTAATTCTTACTCTGTGACAGATACAAGTAAAGAACTTAACTTACTCATATTTCTTAAATCTTATGCAAGTATTTTTCTTTTAAACTAATTTTATGTCTATATGGAGTAGATTTTAGTTTATTTGCTTTCATACCCAAGTATTTTAGTTTATTTGCTTTCATACCCGCTATTTCTAACTTTATAATCTTGACTAATATAGCTTTTAATTGATTCTAACTGCATTTAAAATGTATTATAAAAATGAGTATATTAATGGTTCTAAAAGATAAGGTTCTGGTGTCATTTTCTTGCTTACAACATTCCATGCTTTCAGAAACCCAATTTTAGGCTGCATTAAAGACCTTTGCCATCTTTGCCCTCTTGTCTTTCCTGTCCTTGCTGTCCAACATTTCCCTTAGTTCACAAACACCCAATTGAGGGCATATTATTGAGGATTTACTAATACATTTTGCTACCCACTTTCCTCGTTTGGCCTTCATGATTGACTTGCCTAGCAGACCTTTCTGTCATTCTCTACTAAAGGAAACTTTATTGAGATATCAGTGCCCAACTTTGGTGTCACTGCTGGTATGGAAATCTCCTCAGTGTAAATCCCAGCTCCTCTTTCTCCAAACTTCTGTAGCTCTTAACTTGTTACATTCTTATGATGTTGATCATGTGCTACCTTGTAACACTATATTTTTGTGTAGAAATTATTTCATACATATCATATAGATCTTTATGTGCAACTTGAAGCTCCATGTTTATTATGTGGAGGGAGTTCTCAAATATTTATGGGAGGAAGGCAACCAGAAAAATGGGAATGAGTAAAACTCATGACTTTTGGTGCACTGCCTTTTCTCTCCTTTCTAAAGAAAAATATACAATGATACTTTGCTTTTAGATGACATAATTACCAAAAGGGATGGGGTAGACCTTTGAATAACCATCTAATGATTTACTAGCAATCAGCAACAACTTTGGAATAACCAGTATGCATTTACCTGTTCTACAAGTAGTGATACAGCCTCACCCTGTGTGGATCCTGTGTTACGTTGGGAAGATGAAGAATCAGGTGAGAAATGGCCCTTGCGTTAAGGATCTTACAGTGCACTGATGAATAAATAATCTCAATGTGGTATCCTAAGTCCCCTAATAAGTTATCTACAGAGAGGTCTATGGAAGCACAGAGGAAGACACATCCAGGTTTGACAGAGGGCGTTTAAAATTTTTCAGAGAAGAAATGATACTTATTTAGAATCTTGAAGGCAGGAGATTAATTTTGCCAAGCAGATAAGAAGTAAAATGTGATTTTTGACACTTGAAAAAAAACCCCATAAACCTAGTTGGTAAAATGCAGAATGTGATTTATGGAGAGATAAAAGATTATGGAGTGAGAAAGCTAGGGGGCAGTAGTGTTGGGATGGGACCAGTGAGCCACATTTCCAAGCTTGGCTTTTGCCTAAAGTGGCAGGGAGAGCCCCTAGAGGTTTTATATAGGAAGATAACACTATCAGTTTACAGAATGTTGAGGAATAAATTAAGATGGTGAGCCAAAATTGGGAGGAGGGAGATTATTTAGGATACCATAGGAAATCTGGGAAATGCTAGAGTTCTTAACCCAAGCAATAGTAAGGGGACTTAGAAAAAAAAGCAAAGCAGATTATAGAAATTTAGGTTGGTGATGAGAAAAGGGAGAGAAAGAATGGAGTACAGCTTTTTTCTTTTTTAATAAGTGATAATGCCAGGAATCAAGATTAACAAGAAGATATAGTATGGGAAAGAAAAACAATTAGTTTAATATAGGCTTCTTTTCATCTGTCTCTGGAAAATTAAGAGGACCAGCCTAGCAAACAGTTATAAATATTTTTCTGTTGTGAGGTAAGACTCAGCTGGAGACATATATCCAAAAGCTGATGAAGTTAAGACCAGAGAAGTATATGAAATCAGCCAGAGGTGTCTCAGAGAAAGGAGAGACTAGCAAAGTCAGTAAAGAAGAGAGTGGCTTGATATCAGGAGAAAACTGTGGGAAAATTGTGTCATGAGAAAAAGAGAGGACAGAGTTTTTGAAGAAGTCTCACCAGTGCATGACAACGTGAAGGATACATAGAGGATCAAACAAGCGTTTGTTTTTTGTCTTTTTTTTAAACGAGGGGTATACGAAGCTTACTTGAATAGGCCAACAGGCATTTAACTTAGTCAGTGTAATCTTCATATCAACCAGTTACTCCAATTTTGAAAACTCAGATTATTTCCTGTGTCTGGACCAGGAATTCTTCATGAGACAAGATGTACAATTATTCATATTCTCATTCAATATATTTATAAAAATCTAGCAAATAACATTTATCATGTATTTCCTATAAAATTATAGATTAAAAAAAAACGAATAGTCACAACCCTATCCAAAAAGAAGCTATAAATTGATTGGGAAGCCTGCCTAGTTTTTCCATTGTGGCATGGTAATTTAGTTTATGTCAAGGAGCAATGATACGGAGTTCGTTGACTTCATATGACAATCAGTATAAACCAAACCCAACTAGCATCTAAAACCCGATGCTTTCTGTCCTTCACACAATTCAACTTATCTGTGGCAACAGTCAATCTTCCTAAGGTGGCTCTCAGGAGACCAGAGAGTGTTATATAAGGCAGAGCCTCAGAAGTCTTTGTGTGCCACTAGCTGATCAGATTATGTTATTTATTCCTGTCATTTTCCATTCCTTTCACCGCTACCAACCGTATAATAAGCTGGCAGACAGTCCTGCATTTATCACTCCTCCATCTATAAGAAAAGAGATCATAATTTAGTGTAACTCATGTAACCGCTATGATGAATGTCACAGGGGGGTCGGAAGGCTCTGTTTCAGTGATTCCAGCATTCACATAGGTCCCACCAGCCTGTTTTTCTCTGGACACCTCTCAGGGCAGGGGAAGGATTTTACAATTTTATTACGTAACATAAGTCAAGTCTGCACAGAGAACATGAAAGCTGTAATACATCTCTATTAGAAAATTATTATATTTTTTGTTGTTTATTCCAATACATTCTATGTTTTCTTTTTTCATTTGAGGATAATTTTCCTACTTTTCTGAGGCCAAAGAAACTCTCAACTAAAGCTTATAAAATTCCATTACTTCAGTGAAACTCATTTGTTCTTATTATTCCTCATTACTTTTTTATATTCTAATTGCTCTTCAGAGCTTTATACAAGATGCGCACAATCTCCCTCTACGTGTGCTTCTCCACTTACAGTTTTATAGCCAACACGGTCAACATGTACAAATTGTACATACCAATCTGATTCCTTAGCTGTGGTAATTGGATTCACCATGTAATTACAGGTGGTAATGACATTTTAAGCACCTTATACAGGTGCTGGGAGAGGTTTATTATTTTTTTTATGTGAAACAGCATTAAGAAAGTCTAAGTTCTTGGAGCCGTGCCAGACTACAGAGGTGCCTTTCAACTGTAAATAGCAGTTTTCATTAGAGCGTAATTACAGCCCTGACCGCCTGCACTACTCTTTGTCACATCAACCACCCCAGGCCCAGGAAATCCTGAGAGGGGAGTTAGTGTTTTGGGCTTTCAAAGCTAGAAAATTAAACATCTATTTATTGCCAAGAAACATTTGTGGATGTTAGATCAGAGTCTGTTATCCTTTTGGTTGCATATTCCCTCTTGGGTATAATGAACAGGTGACTATCCAACACCAACTGCAAAAAAAAAAAAAAAAAAAAAAAAAGAAAGAAAGAAATGAAAGCAATCCTGCAATCCTAGTTCATGCCTTTCTACATGATCAGGAATCAGACTCTGTAGTTAAGACCAAATGGTATAGTCCAAGTGTGTGTGTGCGTGTGTGTGTGTGTGTGTGTGTGTGTGTGTATCAGTCACTCCACAGCAAAGTGGCTGCTCTGATAGTTTACCTATACATTCACAGTATCATTAATGATGCTTCAACCTGTTGTTTTGTTCATGCATGAAAGTAAACTCAGGGGAACCTGGGTGGCTCAGTCAGTTAAGCATCTGACTCTTGATTTTGGCTCAGGCCATGATCTCAGGTTGGCCTTTGCACTGACAGCACAGAGCTTGCTTGGGATTCGCTCTCTCTTCTCTCTCGGCTTTTTTTTCCTGCTCACATGCTCTCTCTCTTTCAGAATAAATAAATAAAATTAAAAAAAGGAAGTAAACTCAGGCAGTCACTATATATACTAAGTACTCAGATGGGGGCAGAATTTGTGCTGGGGTCTGAAGGAGAGGCTGAAAGAAAGGAAAATTTGATTTTGTGCTCCAGAGACTAGTTCTACTACCTAACGTGCTATGCTTCCTTGTTGAACTTCTTTACCTTAATAAAATGATGGAGAGAACACGTATTGTGTAGAGTTTTTGCTAAGGATTAAGTGATAGAATGCATGTACAGTACTAATGCTGTGCCTAGCAGATATTAAGCAGTTGATAATGACAGCAGCTGTTGTTATTAAGAAAATAACATGGTTGAAGGAGACTGACACAGATGCCAGTGTTTACCCACCAACCTAAAATAATGTGTGGCATAACAGTGGAAACAAGTGGGCAATGTTGCTAGAGGAAAGCATAAAAAAAATATCAACCACCGTTGTATGCATTTAGAATTGTTGAAATTGTTAAGGATGCTCTGACAAATGTGAAAACTATTTTTAATTTTGAATTCTACGCACAATTTTTGCTAGGCTTATTTCTTAATGTAAATGGGAAAACACACAACTAGCTCATCATGCCCTTTTGCCTCATTACTGATGTATCTTTTCCCCTCTGGTAAATGTCAGACAGTAAGGTTGAAAATATCGTTTGTTTGGTGTTTGAAATACAGCCAGACCTGATTCCGCGTGTCTGTGGGAGGCACTGCTGTTCTTTAGTTCAGTCTGTCCCTTTTTTCCCCACATTTCAACAGGTCTGATTCCCAGTGCAGGTAATATTGGCTGCCCTTGTCTGAGGGTGGTCGTGCAGTCCCTGGACACAAGTGAGATTAAGGAATATTTGACCTGCATGCCGGGGAACTGATGGCATTTCTGTTGACATACTCATCTTTTATGGGAGAGCTTCAATTCCCCAATCAATGACTGTTCTTGTTTTCTGCCTTTCGTAACAAGAAAGGTTAGCAGAAAAGGAAGGCCTGGAAAGCCCGTCATTTTCACAGAACTCCTGTGATATAGTGGGTATAGCAAAAAGCAGATTCAAAGGCAATACAAATTTTTATTGCTTGCATTTTAATAAAGATTGAATTACAATATGAAGACAATAGCAAGTTACTTGGTTTCATATTTTAAATGCTCTGTCTTTGGAAATACCGAGTCAGGTTTCTAGGGCATATTTGAAAGGTGATTATTCAAGCTGCAGACACAGCTAGATATTAGGAGTCTCCTAGTCTACAAGTGTTCTTAGTATTATCCTACACAAAAATGACATCAGTAGACAATACTAATTCTCTGGTTTAGTATTTGCAATGCAAAGGAGACTTCCATACTTACTGTCTTTTTCCAAAGGACACAAATAACCAAGTAATTTAGAGAGTCTTCTCTGGTCTTTTCCTTTCTATCATATCTGTAATATATCCCTAAGTCTTACTTCCCTTGATATAGTAATTACTAAGATAGCGCTGAGAGCAAACACAGGCTTAGGACCTGCTGCCTTTGGACTTCCTGTTAGGGGATTTGAACACCTGGCCCTTTTCACTGAGCTTCAGTTCTTTTCTCAGAACAGGCATAACAACCTCCCCACCACCACCTCGCCAGGCACACAACTTGGACTTTTAGGAGCTGAACCAATTAATCTGTGTTCTGCAGATGAAACTACCATCAACTATCATTGGTCCTTCTCACTATGATAACTTCTCTTGTCTATTTATTACCCTGAATGGTATACTTTCTTCCCGAATGAGACTGACCAAGACCAGACTCCTTGGGAGAGGCATTTACAGATAGTACAATCAATTAACAAGTCTTTAGTTGGTGCTTAACCCCTTGTTAGACACACTAGGAGGGTAACAGATGTGTGAGAACCGGCTCTTGCCCCAAAGGAGCTTTTAATCTCATTAGGAGCACTAACTCTAATGAAGTATCCATAAATAATTCTAGACTATATAAATAAAGGTGTTTATTTTCTATGCTAGGATTGCAGGGGGATAAAGAACTATCAGAGTTCAAGGAATGAGTAAATCGTGGTCATGGGGCTAACGTATACATGCAAGGCAGACTAGAGCAGAAAATAAATATTTGGAAGAAGGGGGAGGTTAATTTTAGTAGCTAAATTGGGAACCAACTGTAGAGGTGTCTGAACACTCACAGGCTGTACTTTGGTAGAAGTACTCTGAGCCCGTGAAGTTTTCTGAGTAGAACAGTGTAATGCTGAGAATGAAACATAGTGGCTATGAATTTAGGGTACATCATCCAACTGAGGAAAACCTCACCTAATTTTACTTTCTCAGACAGGTGAGTCAGACTTGACCTCTATCTACCACAGGTGGCAAAAAATTCTAACTCAGTTACATTTATAAATTTTTTTTTTTTTTGCCAGGGAGAGTGTTCCTAAGAGTCATGTACGAATTGTAAAATGGGAAGAAGGCTTCCAGTTTTTAGGCCAAAGTGATGGCTCCTGACAGGCTCTTGTCCAAGCCCCCGTGGTCCTTTCAAAGCAGCCCGCTACCTTTCCCCTTTCTCCAGGTATGGAGACAGGCACCTTCTCTGTGCCTTCAACACCATGACCTTTTGTTTTTTGTCACCGGGGTTATTCTATCTTGATTGCTTTTGACATTTGAGGCACTGTGTGGGAGTGGGACATTAGTTCCATATCACTCGAAAACCCTGCCAACTCTGGCCACGCCGCCATCTTGCTGAAATGAACTATAGCTGCTTCATTACTGAGCCGGTCCTGCTTTCCTCACCCTAAGCATTAGCTCCCCCCTCAGCTCATTTCACAAAAACCCGGATATGGGGGAATGTGCTATGGATTTCTCCAAATTTCTATCTTTGGCCCTACTTCACAGAAATTAGCTCTAACTTAAACAGCCCAGGCTCAACACAGAAGGCTTTTGGGATTGGACATAAAATCTACCTCTAATTATTTCCCATCTCCAGTAATAGAAAGAATAAAGTAAAATTAACATCTCAATAATTACTCTGTCACAGGTGTTTAAGCAAGTTAATTATTGTCAGCAGGATGCACTGGGTGAGGGGCAACCTGGAAACTAAGAAGGTGGTTGAAAGGCTGTGGCAGTAATCCACAGGTGATTGCTGAGGGCCCAGCCCAGGATACGAGGTGACGTTCTGTGAAATAAATTAATGAGATACACTAACTGAGACCAAGAGCCATATTCGAAGACTGTCAAAGGTGTGGGTCAGACACATTTTTAAATTCTTCATCAGACAATGAGGTAATAATCTTATTAGGAGATTTTCTATAACAAAGAGTTTGACATCCCATCTCCTTGTTATTTCCCTTTCCTCCTCTCCCCACGGCTATTCCTGCTGTGAGACTGTCAAACAAACCAGTAAGTGCAGTGCTTGTAGCCTGGAGCAGAAGAGAGCAGTTTCTAACCCTCTAGGCAACTTCCACAAGGGAGTTACAGCAATTAGTTTCTTTTTTCTCAGACAAGCTGTATTTAGCATAGAAAAGAAGTGGCATTACCCTGAAGTAGTGGGGAGAAGACAATTTGGATAATAAGGCCGGTTGCATTGAGCTTGGGAATGTTAAAAATTATAAGGAAAATCAGTGCCAGTTGAGTTTGGAAGCGGGATTGGAAGGCATCATGAAGAAATTGCCAACTACATGATCATAGAGAATAATTATAAAGAGTTTGATATAAAATATTTCTCAAAAGGTATAAAGAACCTGAAAAGAGGGGATCTTTTTTTTCTAGTTACCATAATGTTTTGAAAAGATTTTTAAATATACTTTCTCATAGCCCCAGGCGTATAAATGGAAACTAATGAAAAGTTGAGTCCTGAGCGATATAGAAACATAACACTTACTCTTTGGCCTAATATAAAACTCATATTTTGTCTGTAAATGAGTATTAAAATATATATTTCATGGATATTATTGTTCTGTCATGTGATAGGACTTGACAGAAACAGAAGCCAGGAAAGTGTTCTCAGAAGTGTACTGAGTCCCCTGGCTGCTAAGTACCAGATCTGGGAGGCAGAATATTCAGTGGGGAGTTAGTAATTAGGGCTTTCCACAGACATTCTTGTTTTATGCCTATAGCTTGTACTTGTCAACTCTCTTTGAAGTTAGCTAGGATTTTACTTTGGCCAATGAAATAGGAGTGGAAATACAGAGATGGTTTACTCTCTCCTTTAAGATGGGCTACTTAATTGACCCTGTGAAGCAGGGCATGCTCTGTTCTCCCTTTCCACATGATAGAATCCCGTATTGATATGGAATCTGTGTTGAACTGGATGTGCAGTGAATGAGCAGAGACACATTGGCCCACATTGGAATATACACTAAGAGTGAGAAAAAATTTTTTGTGTTTTGTCACTCTGTGCTCTTTCCGCTGCATTGATTAGTCCGTCGTGACTTTTATCAGTAGTCTGCAAAACTGTTTTTCTCTTTTGGAGCTCCTAAAATCTTACTTTCTTGGTGAAGAGTTAGAAATTTTAAATTAGAACAAAGGTATCAAAGGCAAGAGCAGATCTAGAATGTTATAGGACAGTTATAGGACAGCATCCTTGGGAAACCCAAATATCCCACTGTGCGCTGTGAATCACAAGGGAACAGCGGACAAGTTTCACCAAGTATTTTAATTTACTTTTAGTATCAAAAAGGGCCAGAATTTGTGTTACACTTCATATGTGTGTGTGTGTGTGTGTGTGTGTGTGTGTGTGTGTGTGTGTGTGATTTATATTCCATCTATCATCTGCAGGTGGGAAACATTTCAGAGGCAAAAAAATTAAAGTTCTATCGGCCACATATATGCCTTTCTATAAAGGATTACAATAGTTTGGATATGACATCAAGAAAGAATGACATTGGGATGACTGGATGGCTCAGTGGGTTAAGCATCTGACTCTTGATTGAGGCTCAGGTCATGATCTCATGGTTCTTGAGATGGAGCTCCAGGTCAGACTCTGTGCTAACATCAGGGAGCCTGCTTAAGATTCTCTCTCTCCCTCTCTCTCTCTTTCTCTCTGCCCCTCCACTGCTTGTGCATGCAATCTCTCTCTCTCTCTCAAAATAAATAAATAAACTTTTTTAAAAAAGGACAGAAGGTTGAACTATCTAGATGGTTCTGACTTTATTATCAGTAATAGCATCAAACAGGAAACTGAATTCTTCTATAACAGATGTATTTTTATTTTTATTTTGTTTTATTATTTTTCAATTTATAGTTTATTGTCAAGTTGGTTTCTATATAACACCCAGTGTTCTTCTGCACAAGTGCCCTCCTCCATGACCATCATTACCTTCCTTTTTTCCCCCTTCCCCTTCAGCCCTCAGTTTGTTTTCAGTATTCAAGAGTGTCTCATGATTTGCCTCCTTCTCTCTCCCTAACTTTCTTCTCCCTTCCACTCCCCATGGTCCTCTGTTATGTTTCTCCTGCTAGACTTATGAGTGAAAACATATGGTATCTGTCCTTCTGCGCCTGACTTATTTATTTCACTTAGCATGACACCCTTGAGGTCCATTCACTTTGCTACAAATGGCCAGATTTCATTCTTTCTCATTGTCATGTAGTATTTTATTGTATAGATAAACCACATCTTCTTGATCTGTTTATCAGCTGATGGACATTTAGGCTGTTTCCATGATCTGGCCATAGTTTAAAGTGCTGCTATGAACATTGGGGTACATATGCTCCTATGCATCAGCACTTCTGTATCCCTTGGGGTAAATCCCCAGCAGTGCTAGTGCTGGCTCTTAGGAAAATTCTATTGATAGTTTTTTGAGGAACCTCCCCACTGTTTTCCAAAGTGGCTGTACCAGTTACATTCCCACCAACAGTGTAGGAGGGTCCCCATTTCTCCACATCCTTGCCAGCATCTGTAATCTCAATTTGTTGATTTTAGCCACTCTGACCAGTATGTAGTAGTATCTCAGTGTGGTTTTGATTTGTATTTCCCTGATGATGAGTGATGTTGAGCATCGTTCCGTGTGTCTGTTGTCCAACAGATGTACTTTTAAAGTGAATGTGATGATTTGCTGGAAAAGTTGTTACAACAAGTTATTTTAAAATACATTTCTCCCCAAATGGTGAATCTTTGACTCTTTTGTAAAACCAAAACATATTAAAGATTAAAGTAACAGTTTCCAGAACTTGGACATTTCAGAAGGGGAAATCAAGGTGCCTACAGATTAGGATGAGTTGAATCACTGGATAAAGTAAGCTTACTTTGGATGGGCCAGTCTCATTCAAATATTAAGCAGCCAAGAAATATTCAAAAGACAAGAACACTCTCAAGGATTTCATATTACAACAGCTGTGCTATTTATGGCAGAACATAATTACCATGAATTACATTTGAGAGACTGAGAGAACATGAACTCTAAGCATGAAGCCACACAAGTATTGTTTCAGGTATGGGTTTCTTTAGACATACGAGAAAGTGGACAATGCTCTCCATGCCTAATAAACTGGATCAAAAAAGAAATGCCATCTGGCTTCTCAGACTCAAAAAGCTTCTGGAATTAGTCTCCTGGATTAAAAGGAAAAAGAAAATGAAAGACTTGTCCACACCATGACCTGAACATCTGGACCTGGAGTTCAAAGATAGTGCAGAGGGAAAAGCAAGGGATAGGGGTGGTGTTGTTTCTGTATGAATAATCACTAATATTTATTGCATATTTATGGGGAGCGGCAAAGATTCAGCTCCATGGCCATTTGCTAGCTGGATATGTCACTCCCTGAGGGGAGTTGCAAAATAGGCAGGGAAGCACCACTCCCTGCCAGAGGAGAAGCCAGAAGAACAAAGATCAATCGCCTACAGGCAGGGTGGTATCAGCCCCTCAGGCGCTGTGCTAAAAACCTTAGTTTGGTTCCTCTTTTACTCCAGTCTTAATCCCTTAACCCTGTTTCCTAGCAACCGACCTAGGTCAGCTGCCTTGTTTTCCCACCTCAAAACCTTTATAAGAGACAGTTTTCTGAATAAAGCTCTCTCTTTTTCTTGCCTGATCAGAAACCATGAGTTGTGTCTTTTCTCTCTGTGCGTCCCCCTTCCTGCCCTTTCTCTCCCTCCCTCAGGAAAAGAACCCACGAGGACTCTCCGCCCTGCCGGTCAGGGTGGACGAGACAGGGGAACCCCCGAACGCCGGGGATGAGTGCGCCGGGACCAGGCCCTGGGTTAAGACACATATTGATGAAGAAATGACATGAACAGCAACTTTAAAATGTTACCCTTTATTCATTCTTTTATAAGGAATGTGCTATAGCATTATCACAAAACATCTAGAAAATATCTGATAACATCATGACATTGATTCAGTATTTATGGGTGGACACTAGAAGTCATCTTGGGTAGCAGAGCTAACTACACAAAGGAGGAGAGAGCTTCTTAGGACAAAAGATGAAGAGTACAATTTCTCATTATAATGCTTCTTAACCATTCCTGATCCTTGTCAAGTCATATAGGGAGAGGCAGTGTGAACTGAAGGAAGGAATCTCAAACTATACATTTGAACATTCTGTAAGTTTTAGAAGTTCCTCTCTAAGCTTGGGCTGGGGTGTCTTTTTGGTCCCTGTGGCATGGACTATGTCTGGTGGCCAATAGCATTTCTTAGGAGTCTGCTCAATAATCACTAATTGACTTTGTTTGTTTTGTTTTGTTTTGTTTATTTTTACTTTGCCCTTAAACAGTAGGTTTCCAGCTATTGGGTAGAATGGACTCTCACTCCATAATGAGAAAAGCACCCATTAGTGAGATGAGATGCCAGAGTCAATTGCTTCTTCTTTCCTCAGAGCATTGGATCCTCAGGTATTATGCTCAACAGTGGTACTCTAGACACTGCTGGGAAGCAACCATTCATTGTACAGAAGAGTCCTATGAATTGTGTTCCTGACCTTCACTCTACCAATTCCAGTGCCACCTCCAAACACCAGAACACTCCTGCAGGATTCCAACTGCTCCCTGGTTAAGAACAGTATCTGGTTTGAAAATTAATCTATACAGTAATGACTTATAATACCCACAGCACTGATTAACTGAAAATTTGCACAGAATGTGGAATATATCCAGCATTCCTAGAAGATAAAAAGAATACCAAATGCCAAATCTAATAATACCAAATAAAAATCAGGAAAAAAAATTCTCAAAATAGTCAAATTCATTCTTTGAATAAACTTTTGGGACTCTTCCATTCAATTAACACATTTGATCCAAGTTCCTTGTGGCTCACTTCCATAAGCACCACTTAGGAATGCTAACTGCTTCTTGCAGGAAGAAGTCACAAAGATTTTTATTTCTCACATGTGTGATAAGCAAATAAAAAGTGATGTTAGGACTGAAGAATGTTATGTGTGTGTAGAGTGAGTGTACACTTGTGATTTTGTATGTTAGCTCATGGGTTATACTTTTTATAGCTTAATATGTAAGCATATTTGGGCTAAGAAGCAAAATGCTTTAGTTTTATGGTAATTGATATACCATCTTCACCTTTTTTCTCTGAGGGCCAGGGTGTCCATTGGATGACTGTACCATGTGACTTCTGCATATAAATCACAGCCTGCCACCTGTTATTTAATGGGTAGAAGTGCTGAGTGAATAACAGTAAGATTCTATAAAATTGTTCCCTCTAGCCCTGGGTGTTCCCCATAGAGGTAACTGTCTTAGAAAATAAATTTCCTGAACACAGAACAAGAAGTTACAGACCTAGGAACATCTTTTAATGTCTCACAAGTTAACTTTCAATTGTGCTGATATGTCTGGTTCTTCAATCTTAAGAGTTATTTTTGTAAATTTTCATCCTATATAAGTGGGTTTACATAATTTGTTTTTAATTAAAGGACCCTGAAATTCTCATTGGGCATCCATAATGACCATAGAGGCCACCAGTTACTCAGACTTTTATTTTTTTTTTCCTTTTCCAGCAGGCTTTTCAGCATCCAAGCAATATATTACATACAAGGAAAAACACTTGCAAAACCAATTTGCTAAGGGGCTTGTAAAATCCAGCTTTAAAAAGGTACTGAGGCATCAAAGCAAAGGACCAAAGAACTAGATATTTTTATCAGTTTCTCAAGGTCAAACACATTACTAATTCATCAAATATCTCTTTCTGCTAAAGTTATTTGAAAAGCAAACATCCTGTTCTGTGCAGATGTTGTACTTAATAACTCTAATGCTTCAAGAAAAAAGACAGGGATAGAACAAACAGAATTTTCTACTGCTGTAAGAAATGCCTTCATGTCTTAAAAACACTTGCATCATTAATAAATACTTTGAATATTCTTAATAATAAAACCTGAGAAATTTTGACTGTGGTAGTTTTAGCTTATTATCTCTTATGTCAGTTATGTCTGCTGGTTTAGAGGACAAACCATTACAAATTCTAATTATAAAGAAGATTGAACTTTCTGTCTAATGTGTCTTGATTGCCTTTGTCTTAGAAATAGAAGTTGCTCAATTTATACCTTTATACAGATTAATTGTGACTGATCTAGTTCCTCAAATGGAAAGTGAAGTTGGCTGGGCAAGGGTGTGTGTGTCTGGAAATCTATTACAATTTCTTCACCTCCTAGCTTCTCAGATTCTGGCCATAGGACTTCCTCTCTCCACCCTTAAAAGGGAAGCCTTAAAAATTGATGACTCCAAAATACCCTTTAGTTTACATTTCTCTCTCTAAAGTTATTTAGAACTATTTCATAACAGCTCTACTCCATACGTATAATAAGAAAACCATGCTAGGTACTTGTTCAAGAAATGACTTCCCAAAAAGTTAGCATAAATTTATGGGTAGACTTTTCTATTTTGCATATGGAGATTGAAGCAAGACCTAAACAGGTGCAATCATTAATTTTTTGGGTCAACTTGACAAGAAGGGCCCAGATTAAACAATATTTCCGGGTGTGTCTGTGAGGATGTATCAAGATGAGATTACATTTGAATCAGTGGACTTTGTAAAGTAATTGTCCTCCCTAATTTGCATGGGCATCAACCAATCTGCTGAGGAACTGAAGAGAAAAAAAAAGGAGGAAGGAGAAATCTGTCCTTATTTGCTGCCTGCCTGCCTTTTGGAGCTGGGACATTGGGCTTCTGCTTTCAGATTGGGATTTATACCCTCAACTCTCCTGGTTCTGAGGCCTTCAAATTCAGACTGGAGCCACACCACTGACTTTCCTGGGTCTCCCGCTTGCAGAGAGCAGACTGTGGGACTTCTCCCTTCTCAGCCTCTATATTCATGTGAGCCAATTTCTCATAATAGAGTCCTTTATATATAATAAATAAATAAATAAATATACATATATATATATACACATACATACATATATATACATATATGTATGTGTGTATATACACACACACACACACACACACACACACACATATATATATATATGTTACATTTCTCTCCTTTTTTCATGCCTTCACCTCAGGACAAGGAACCTGGGCAGGCTAGTTAGAAGAAGCAGTGGATGATAAACCATAGTTGAGTACATACTTGTATATCACACATAAATCAAATATCAACAAACTCTACCCAATGGAGAAATCAAGTCCTCCACCTCATTGCTTCACAAACCAGCTGTTTTTCACTTACATTAATGCGAAAAATACGTCATTTTAATCTGTTCTATTAGGCTATTGTCTGCATATTAGTGCTTGTCTTTGTCTTTAGAGGCCTTCAGGGGCATGGATTATAAATGCATCTTGTTTTGTATGTCACCTGTAATCCTACCACATGAAGATAGACACATGTATTTGTAATTATAAGGATGACAATAAAGCCACCTAGACTTTGTGTTAGGACACTTTGACCATATATTTCTGAGCAACATTCATGAGAAGAGTTTCCAGATTGTACTTCCTGAAGCCTTAACATAGAGCAAAGGGTAAATAGTCACAGGCACCTTGGAATTCAAGAGAAGGTAAATGTTCATAATCAGTTCTGCTTTAAATCTCTCTGGATTCACTGTCTTTAATGAACCTGACAGAATCAAGAATTTGTGTGTACTGCAGACTTAATCTACATTCAGGGTTATCTTTCTTTGTGTCTGGCTAAGTCAGATATCTATTTTCAACAGACTCTGGCCAACATTTCCCATCATTTCTTACAACAGATTCTACTTCCTGTTAGTGCCACATTTGAATGTAATATCCAGACAGCCACTTGCAAAAGGGTAATCCACATTATCCTCATGGCAGTCCTGAAATTGCAGGAGAGGAGCACAGTAAGTATTGTATCACCAAGAGAAGAGGCAGAAAGGTTGCAGAGAGATATTGACAGGAATCATTTTTCTCAGTGTCCCTTTGAACATGGGGAAATCTTGAGTTAAAAAAAAAAAATGCTCACCCAGAATGTCCCCCAGTGAGACAAACAAACATTACTTAGTAAAGTAATTAAGTACTTACATACTAAGTAATGCTTGTTTCTGAAGTCTGAAAAAATAAAAAATTTCTCCTAGAATATATAAATAAATATATTTAGACAGAGCTATGATCATAGTCCTGATGGGTCTGGTGACTAGATCAGTAATTCTCAAAGTCAGGCTCCTAGACTAATACCATTGCCATCATCTGGAACTTGTTAGAAATGCACATCCTTTCTGATTCATCCAGAGCTACTGAGTCAGAAATTCTGAGGATGGGCCAAGTGACCTGCGTTTTAAGAAAACTTCCAGGTGAATTGGATGCACAGTAATATTTACAAAGCACTAACTATATTGCATGCCTTTAGCCTAATTTTTAAAAATATCTGAGCTATATCTTTATGATGTAAAATGTAACCTTAAAATAATAAAAGAAATAAAATTTAAAATTTAAATGTAGAAACTTGAAAAAGAAATAACCATTAAAGATTCACCAGCTTTATTATGTACTTCATACATTCAGTTATAGCACAGAATGCCATTTCAGTTTTTTATGTTTTTCTTTGATATTATTTGCTTCCATAAGAAGGGACTAGATTTGAAAAAGAAAGTGTTTTATCCATTTTTGTTCAGCCCAAGCCAAGGATCAATGATGGAACAACAGTTGATCTCAAAATTGTGGTTCTATTCTCTGTTTTGTCTTTATATTGGCCTGATTTGTTTGCCCATTGTTGGTTTTCTTCATGACCTTCACCAGTCACTGAGCTGCTGAACAAAACCATAGACTGCAGAATCCTAGACAGGTTTCCTCCCTGAGCTAAATCACCTCAGGGAATGGTATCAATAAGTACATGAGCACCTGAAATATTTTGAGTTAAAGGAGAAAAAAAATGCAAGTTAAGATATAACCCCTGACCCCACACAATCCCCAGATCCCAAATGCTTTCATGATCCAGTAAAATTCAAAACTGCTGTGAAGTTGTGGGGCACTGAGAAACCGCTGCAGGTGACAGGTCACTCAAGCTGCAAGTCTCAGAATCAGCCCATTTAGGCCCTCCTGCTGTGTCATCTACATGTTCCCTCAATCCCTCTCTTCAGAATGATAGCACTTCACCTTGTCCTGCAAGAATTTCCTTTTTATTAAGATTTTTTCATCATATCAGTGCCTCATATCTATTTGGTAGTTGGCTTTATCATCACCTTCAGTTTTAGTTACTTGAAAATTTCATTAGGATTTTAGATGAAATATTCCAGCCTTAATTGTCCTGTCATCTTCTATATAATGTTTTTGTATTTGTTCGATTGGCTGATTATTTTTGTTCTGGAGATTCGGTTACCTTCTTGTTTTCCCCTCTGCTTGTATCATCTTACCTACTTACCTGTGCACTTTCTTCCTGACAAATAAGCATTCTGCCTCATCTTTCTTGCATGTGCCTGTTCTCCAGCTTGCCTGGTTCGGACTCCAGCCTTGCCATGATATATGTACGGATATATGTAGTTAGGTCAATGTTAATACCATTCAACAGATTCCAGTATCATTGAAGGTGTCTTATTCCACCATGTATTTTTTCTTTTTGGATTTTCTTTTAATTAGGAACATTTTTGACCTGGTAACATTTCTTTACCAAACACAAATCCTAATGTACCCTCTGATGTGAAGAAGCTCTTTTGATTTGGGCTCACGTTCTTTTTATTTGACATTGTGTTGCCACTCATTTCTTCTTTACAGACTAATTTTCACTAATTAACAAAAAGATTAGTGAACCAAATCTGGATGCGGTTCTGGCTGCAATTCTTTTCTTCTCTGCTTGACAGATCTCAGGAGCCCTCTGGTTACAGTTGTACCAGCAGAGCTGTGGCTGTCCATGTTCCTGGCTAGCACCAAGGCTCGAGGCTGACCTCCTGTCTAAGACGCAGTTGTTTCGCAGCTCAGATGATAATAAAAAATGAATTCAGCTCAACTTACTGCCGAACGTATAGGCAGTTCTGTAGTAATTATTATTTTTAATCACATCCAGTTGTCTTGCCTTGGGAAATGAAAAAAGGAGAGCAAGTGTCAGGTTGTTTATTAAAAGCAAGTACTGTGATTAAAAATCAAGATCAAAAACCTCTTACCAGTCAGGAAGATCTGATCACAGAACTATTTTGGTTTCTAGTATAGCTAAACTTTATTTATCTCCCCAGTAAAGTTTTGTACCAATAATAGCTGGGCCCCTGATTCTCTAAGTGAGTCTTGGAAAAAAGGAGGGTAAGGAAAAACTAGAAATCTTTTCTGAACGACTAGACTTGTGAGGAGGGACCAGCATGGCTGTGATTCTTTGGGACATGAGAGGTGACGGAGAAAAAGTTTTATGAAGAGAGAACAGTTTTAATAAAGCTAGATTGCCAGCCACATATGTAGCATGATTAAATGGCTGTTTGAGACTGGATATGGTCTAGACTAGCACCATATTAGAGAAATAGAATGTGAGCCACATATGTAAGTTTAAATGTTCTTATAACCAAATTAAGATATATAAACTTTTGAAGTTTATTTCAATAATATGTTATTTACCCAAATACAAATAGAATTATTATTCACTATATGATGAATGTAAAAAGTTTTAAAAGAAATGTTTTCAATTATTTTATTTAAGCTAATTTTTTTGAAATCCAGTATGCATTTTAAACTTACAGCACATTTTAGCTCAGAATAACCATTATTCAGGTGTTTAATAAGACATGTGTCTAGAGCTTCCCTATTGGACAGTATAGGTCTAGATGTCATAGCTTTCTCTGTTGGACAAACAGCTGAAAAGAGGAGCCCAATTATGGTCCAAGATGAACATGCAGCACCACCTGTGTCTAATCTAATAATAAACAAACATACCACTTAACTATTATGATTTGGGAAAATAGTTAATTCCACGTCTTTGTTTTATGATAAGCTCAATAACTCATTATCTTTCTAATTTTATAATGCGTGATATCATGAATTTTGTATTTGCTTGACCATGTGGCTAGGTTAGAGAAAATAGGAGCAAACAGTGTCTCCAGAGCTAATTCTTTTAGCCAACTTGATTGTCTGGAAAAATATTCTGTGTCTTAAAAGCTCAAATGGGCTTTGCCTACATGTAATACAATGTGCAGTTATAACATTAAATGTAAAATCCACCAGTGGATTAATATAATCCCATTCAACTCAAATCAGCTCAATTGAACCGTCTATTCAGTGATAAAACTTTTAGTCATATTAGTGATTTCATTACCTAACCATAGAATTCAACAGATAGTTTTCATCTGATAGCCTTTTCAGTTATGATTTATAACTACAAGATTCCCATATAACAAGGGCTTTAGATCTACCCACTTCAAAATATTTGGCTTGACAGATTATTTCTCCCCTGGTTTGAGCAACTGCCTTGAAAAATAATAATGTTTCATTCATTCATTCAGGGACAGAATTGCAGAACTCTAGAATCCTTGGGAGTGGAATGGTTCTAAAAATGTCATTCAGTGGTCTTCAAAAGGGAGGTGTGGAATGCAGGGAGAACTCAAATATCGAAAGGTACTCAAAGAGTTTTCAGGACACAGTTTTTGAGAAATTTAATTTTGCCATCCTCAATAATAGATATATCCAACTAAAAATTTTATATGTGCACATTACTCTATTTTTTATAATTTTTCCTTTACAAAAGAATGATATTTTATACTGATTCTCAACTTTACTATGGTGCATTGTTTAGTGTGTAAAATCTCCAGATCACTAAAGAGAGGGGAATACTCCTTTCATGGGGATCCTACAATTGCACAGGACTTGGTTTCCTGTTTTAAGTTATATATTTTTCTTAAGAATGAAATGAGATGCTAGATGTTGGATGATAGAATGATGTGGTCCATGTGGTAGACAGAATTTTAGCCTCTGTGATTTTTGTCTCCTGCCATTAAGCATATGTATGTAATATTGTCAGACAAAAGTGACTTTGCAAGTGGAATTATGGTTAAGGACCTCAAGATAGGATGATTACCCTGGATTATTTGGGTGGGCCTAATATAATCTCTTTAACAGTGGAAGAGCACTAGATGCTCTTGGATCATAATTGGACTTCTTTTTTCAGTTGCATGTTGGAGGCGGAAGAGCCCATCAGAGATGTAGTGACTGAAGAATAGGCAGGAGAGTTTCAAAGAATGATAAAGACTCAGCTGGCCGTTACTGGTCCAGAGATAAAGGGAAATAAAGGTGCCTCTAGAGGTTGTGCTTCCTCTCTAGTGAACGGCCAACAAAGTAACCCTCAGGCTTACAACTAAAGGACAATAAATGGTGTCCCCAACCTAAATGAGCAAAGAAGTGGCCTCTCCCCTAGGGTGTCCAGAAAAGAAATTAGTTCTCAGAAACCTCAACTTTGGCCTTGTGAGATTCCAAACAGAGACCCAGTAGAATCTGTTAGATGTCTGGCCTACAGAAATTATGAAATAATAAATGGATATTGTTTTAATAATGTTATAGTAGAAATTTGATATTTTAGATATTTATCATAGTAGAAATAGAAAGCTAATTCAGAATGAAATTGATAATTTCCTTTAAAACCTTTGTCTTTTTCATCTCTTGACCTCTGTTAAAGGGTGAACTGCTTTTGAGGATAACCTTATGAAGACAAAGTTTGTTCTTATGCCAGTACTGGAATGGGGAAAATATTATAATCAGACTAGATGTCAGTTTTGGTATGGAAAAAAAAATGCATTTTCCCCCAAGAATTGTAAGGGTCCAATCCATCCAACCTAATACCAAGTGGCTGGCTGGTCTTCTTGAAGAATAATGGCACACAGAGAGCTCACTGCTGGTCTCTGTTGCTGGAAGGTTAGATATTCTTCAATGGCAGGAGCTACATCAATCTTGGCTAGAGGGAGACCTTGCTATTTGGCCTGTATATAATCTCCAATCATACCAAAGTGATCACTTTATTCATGGGACCATTTAATTACCACTGAGATGGTCAAGAAGAAAGACTTCTTGACTTCCACAAGATGAATTACCCTATCCGTCTGTTGTTAAGAAATTCTTCTACCCTAGGCATTCTTTTAAGGGCATTGCCTTGAGATACAAAAATCTACATACTTTAGGTTCATTGCCATGGGTCAGTCTTTCTTTTTTTAATTTTTTAAAATATTTATTTATTTTTGAAAGACAGAGAGAGACAGAGTATGAGGGGGAATGCAGACAGAGGGAGACACAGAATCCAAAGCAGGCTCCAAGCTCCTAGGTGTCAGCACAGAGCCTGACGCAGGGCTTGAACTCATGAACCATGAAATCATGATCTGAGCTGAAGTCAGAAACTTAACTGACTGAGCCACCCTGGTGCCCCAGCCATGAGTCAGTCTTGATAACTCTTTTCTAGGCCTCCTTGTTTCTAGTCTCTGAATCTTACTTATTCTTTCCAGGCCCCTGAGTAACCAGCCAAATTGTTTTAATTCCCAAGCGTTTATGTGTATACACAATTCAGGCCACTTTTATCTATATATAAAGCAGATGACTGAATATATTCCTCACAGCTTTATGCACTGGAAGGATTTCTCTTCACCACACTCTTTATCCCCATAAGTAGGACTGGAATGTATTGTGAGTCTATTTGGGACTGCTCCCACATCAACAGCCAGTGTGAATTCTTTCCTCCTTCAATAGCTAGTTCTTGTTAATCCTCAGTAAGTTTATAATAGTAAACTGAAGAGAGGCATTGATGCAGTGGTTGTAGGCAACATAAGATTCTGAAACACTTCATGGGATTCTGAAATACTTCATATAATTTATTCCTGTTTTTTGAAGTGCTGAGGCCTAATCCCAAATAAATCATTTCCTCCATGCTATGGACTGTGGCTTTGCCTGATTAGTATGGACTGAATGCTTGTTCTTTCTCCAAATTCATATGCTGAAAACTTTAACACCCAATGTGATGGTATTTGGAGGTGGGACCTTTGGGAGGTGGTGAGGTTTAGAAAAGGTCATGAGAGTAGTGCCTTCAGAAGGGATTTAGTGCCACTATGAGAAGGAAAGGAGGCAGGAAAGCTCTCTCTCTCTTTGCACTGAGAAAAGGTCACATGAGCAACAAAAAGAAGGTGGCCATTTCCAAGACAAAAGGAGAGGTCTCTCACTAGGAACTGAATCTGTGAGCATCTTGCTTTTGGATACTGTAGCCTCCAGAATTGTGAGAAATATGTGTCTGGTGTTTAAGCTGCCCAGTCTATGATATTTTGTTATAGTAGCCCAACTAAGAAACCATGGAACTGTTGTTAGTCAGTCAAAGGTGGGCAAACTCAGTTCATGCATTACTTGAGGTCAATTAATCAGCTTTACCCAGGTCCCAATAGCATACTAGGACCCATTTTTAAACAGAGTTGTCTCATGCATCAGAATGCATAGCTTTGCCCCAGAGCCTATGGGGTTCTTCACTGTGACTCTTCTACTAAGACTTGACAGACTATGTCTAACAACATCAACTTGGCTAAGATACCTGGCCTGAGTGGTAGAACAGTCTGATATTGCTGCTGCCACTTTCTCTGAGCCTGACTCCAATCTAGAAGTCTCCCATGTCACCCTATAAATGGATCAGAGCTATTTCCCAAGGGTGGTATATGCTACCTGTAAATTCAAACAAACAAACAAAAAACACCAGGGAGGCCTGTTTCATCGTGGTAGGTGGTGTGAGGGGCAATAACTTATTTTTTCCACTGGAGGGGCTAGCTAACCTAAAATACCTCACATGAATGGATTCTGCTTCTGGAAAACATGGATCTATACTCTGGAGTTTCCACTGTGTCAGCTGACACGAGCCTCTATTTATCAGCATTTAAAAAAACGATTGTTACTACACAAGTCTAACAACACAAAACTACCTGGGTTTATTGTCCATTTCTGTCTCACTCTTAGGAAAACCATGTGCCTTATTCATTGCCAGATCCCTGTGAGCCAAGGAGCCCTCACTGCAACTTAGCTTTGCTGCCCATTACGGTAATTGTGTTCATCTTTCCACTGAGAGTAACAGACAGACATTGGATCTCCACCAGTCTGGTGTCCACCACCTATATTGTTACCAGGGAGCACAGTTCCAAGGCAGTTTTTTTCATTATTGTGTTACAAAGAACAGACAATATCAAGATTTTCAAAGATGATGAAATTTCCTCTTTTATTTTAGTAATGAAAGTGTCTTTGAGCCAACAAGGAAACATAGACAGGTGGCGGGTTCTCAAGTCTAATGTAGTAAATCCATCATAATATGGCCACCTTCCCTGACCGTACTGACTACTTTCTCAGTTTTATGTTCTCAAAGTCTTTTATCACTATTCACCATCTTCAGAACTGTGCTTCAATAAATGTTAAAAAAAAAAAACACCTTAATATGAGCTTGCCAGAGCATTGAAGCCCAAATCATGGGGGAGCGACTCATGTAAATAAATTTTTCCATTGCCCATGTATAGTCTAGCTGTACTTGCTAGCCCACAAGACCCACTCCTACATCTGCTTCTGGTCCCTGGCAGTACAGAAAGGCAGTGTGTAATTCAATCACTGTGTGAGTGATTTCTTTTGTTAACAAAGATTGTATTTAAGTATTTGGATTTTGCTGATACCTGACTTTGGAAGGCAGCTATGCTCACCACTGTCTCACCAATGCATGACTGCTGATACCTGACTTTGAATGCTAGTCTGGAGTCAATAAGGGTGACATGTGAGGATTTCAAAAAGTACAAGTGCATTTTATGACTTGCAGTCAAAGACTTTTTGTCTTCCAGTTTGCCTTTAGTTGGCAGATGACTTTCAGAGATTTTAAAAAATTGGCATTTTCTAGGTAATTTTAAACAAGTTTTGAAAAAATCCTACTAGAAACCCTCAAACATGTCATTGTTCTCCTATGGCTCACATGGCACATCCACTGTGCATCCTCTTGTCACATTTCCCATATGTCCCTTATTCCAACTACTATCAGGATAAAGCCTTAGTCACTGTGATGCCACCAGTGATGTATATTTTTGCCATTCTACTGATGAGGAGTCTTTCTCCAAAAATCTCATCCTGAGATTTTTTAATCACTTCTCTGCTGTTTTAACCTGGGTTACTCAGAGAGCAGAGCCTGAGCCAACCTTTTGTATGTTACCACTTTATTAGTAAAATGCAGTCCCAGGAAGTGAGAGGAAAAAAACCATGAATTAAGGCTGTAGGAAGAGTGGCATTATCAAGCCCTGACATGACCAGGTACAATTAATTCCTCAATCCATTGTGACAGGTTTTCAAGGAGTGACATGGTATCTCAGGACTATCTGCCCATGGGGAGAAGGAAAGAAGGTTTTATTGATTGTACTCTATTTCCTGTTGGTCAGAATTTTCCCCAGGGTTATTATAATCAACACTGCCTCTTTCTTACTATACCTGTAAGGTTTCTGAGCAGGATTAACAAAAATTGGAAGCTCTGTGATGAAAGTGAGAGGGTAGCATCATGGGTATTTGGAAAGACACTGTCTGGTGCACCTGCATGAAACTGATTGGAGCTCACATGGAACAAGTAGCTGAAATAAAAGCCATAATGTAACAACAGACAGTGTAATGGTAAATAAAATATGTTTGGTGCAGTCACCAAAATCCATTTTTACACTTTAAGAAAGGGAGACTCACAGAAGTAAATGGCTTGTTCAACTCTCACATCTAGAAAAATTGGAGAAAGCTGATCCATCATATGGACTCAACAGGAACTAACTTTTGGGCTTTATCTTGTGATAACAGGGCTTTAGAGTACCTTGTGATTGGTCAGAGATCTTCTAGATTAGATTATAGTAAAGCGAAATCCCTGGAATTCATATTCTAAAAAGAAGGATGAAAAAATATGCCCCCCCCCAGAAAAAGGAAGGAGGGGAAAAATTGTGGACTTATTTGTGACTGTGTCATCAATTATGTAGATTCCTGGCTCAAGACTCTTTCAAGGATAATGAAAAGGTACAAGTCCTAAATGAAGTTGTTAATTTTACTTTAATCTGAGAATTCTAGGAAGGATGCTATCAGTTCATTTTGATGGCAAACCTGATATAATAAATCATCTCAGTCCACTGGAGATATGTGTTCTTATTTAAGGACTTCCTAAAGATATCCCGTTCATTAAGACGAAAGAAATCTAGCTGAGTACTTACTATATGCTAAGCAGAGATTTTGATCCTTTAATATAATTCACATAATGGCAGTTTCTTACTATATCTAAATTCCAATTACTTCAGGAGTAAAAAAAAAATCACCAATTTGTCTTAAATGACAACTTTCTCTTCTGCAAACCCAGAATGTAGTAGAGTCCTTGGTGTAACACTGGAATGAACGCAGACCTGTGACCCTTCAGATTGGAAACGAGCCTGAAGAAGCAATGCGCCTGCTGTAAATGAGTCCAGGAAATTCGGGTGGCACAGTAGAGCCTTGGAACACGGAGTCTGCAGCTGGCTGCACATGTTGATTGCAGCATAGTGCATCCACTATGCTAACAGCAGCCTGGTGAGCTGATGTATCTCTCTTTGACAAAACAAAACAAAACAAAACAAAATAAACAAATAAAAAACAAAACAGAGCTCAGATTTTTCAGCACCTGGACAAATCATTTAAAATTGAAGAAGAGAAAACATCTTTGAGAAAAAAGTAGTTATATTGCATTTACTAAGGCTTTTAGAAAACTTAAAAGGTATCATTTGCTCTCAAGTTTTAAATAAACATTTAACTACGGGTGCCTGGGTTGCTCAGTTGGGTAAACATCCAACTTTGGCTCAGGTCGTGGTCTAGTGGTTTTTGGGTTCAAACCCTGCCAGAGTCTCTGTGCTGACAGCCTGGAGTCTGCTTTGATTCTGCGTCTCCCTCTCTCTCTCTGGCCCTCCCCAGCTCATGCTCTGTCTCTCTCTCAAAAATAAACATTAAAAAATAATAAATAAACATTTAATTAGATTTTTCATTCTGAGATAACTACGGACTTACTTGCAGTTATAATAAATAATACACAGAGTTGGGGCATGTAAATGGCTCAGTCGGTTAAGAATCTGACTTAGGCTCAGGTAATGATCTCACGGTTCTTGAATTCAAGCTCCATATTGGGTGAGCTGGAGTCCTGTCTGTGCTGACCTCAAGCGCCGCTTCAGGGTTTTGTCTTTCTCCCTTTCTCCCTCTCTCTCCACCCCTTGTGGGATTGTGTCTCTCTCCCTGTCTCTCTCTGCCCTTCAATCGCTCATAGTATTTCTCAAATAAATAAATAAATAGTATACAGAGATCCCATATGCACTTTACTCAGTTTTGCTCAATGATAACATCTTACAAAACTGTCTTATCACAATCAGGATATTGTCATGGATGCAGTCAAGATACACAACAGCACCATTCCTACAGAGATCCCTCGTGTTGTTCTTTTACTAAAACTTTCTTTCCTGAGTATCCCCTTCCCTAACACTAATCCATTCTCTACTCATGTGATTTGTTGTTTCAAGGACATTACCTAAGTGGAATCATATCGTATATAACTATGGGGATTGACTTTTCTAACTCGGCATAGTTCTCTGGAGACACGTCCAGATCATTGCATGTTACAAGTGGCCCTTCCTAGTAGTTGATGGTATGGATGTACCACAAATTGTTGACTCATTTGCCTGTGGAAGGACATCTGGGTCCTTTCTAGTTCTTGTCTATTACAAATAAAGTTGTTACAAACATTTGTACACAGATATTTGTATGAACACAAATCTTTATTTATCTGGAATCAATGACCAAGTGTGCAATTGTTGGGTCATATGTTAAGTGCATTTTAGTTTTCTTTTTAATCATTTTCCTTACCTTTATGTATTTTTATTTATTTGTTTTAAAGATATAATAAGTTTCATTTTATTATTTTTCTAAAAAATGCATACTTTTAAGTTACTCTGTCCTTTTTAATGTTGGAGTAAATGGAATAAATGGAGTCCTGAAATATATATGTATATATATTTAAACAGACATACATGTATAGGTTTTCATGTTTCAGTGTTTTTTGTTCATAATAATGATTTCAGGAATAGAATTTAATGATTCATCACTTGGATATAACACCCAGTTTTCATCCCAACAAGTTTCCTCCTTAATGCCTCTTGCTCATTTCACCCATCCCCCAACCCAACACTTCTCCAGCAACCTTCAATTTGTCTCTTATGGTTTATCTCTCTCTCTCTTTTATATTATTTTTGCTTCCCTTCCCTTATATTCTTCTGTTTTGTGTCTTAAAGACCTCATATGAGTAAAATCATATGAAATTTGTCTTCCTCTAACTTATTTCACTTGGCAAAATGCTTTCTAGTTCCATCCATGTTGTTGCAAATGGCAAGATTTCATTATTTTGATTGCTGAGTTATATATGTATATATATATGTGTGTGTGTGTGTGTGTATATATATATATATATATATATATATATATATATATATATATACTTTCTTTATCGATTCATCAGTTATTGGACATTTGGGCTCTTTCCATTCTTTGGCTATTGTCGATAGTGCTGCTATAAGCATTGGGGTGCATGTGTCCCTTTGAAAGAGCACTACTGTATCCTTTGGATAAATACCTAGTAGTGCAATTACTAGGTCATAGGGTAATTCCATTTTTAATTTTTTGAGAAACCTCCACACTGTTTTTCAGAGTGGCTTCACCAGTTCACATTGCCACCAACAGTGCAAAACAGTTCCTCTTTCTCCGCATCCTCACCAACGTCTGTCTTTGACTGAGTTGTTAATTTTAGTCATTCTGACAGGTGTGAGTTGTTATCTCATTGTGATTTTGATTTATATTTCCCTGATGATGAGTAATATTGGGCATTTTTTCATGTGTCTGTTAGTCATCTGGCTATCTCCTTTAGAAAAGTGTCTATCCGTGTCTTTTGCCCATTTCTTCACTGGATTATTTGTTTTTTGGTTTGAGTTTGAGAAGTTCTTTATAGATTTTGGATACTAACCATTTATCTGATATGTAATTCGCTTAATATCTTCTCCCAATCTGTCAGTTGCCTTTTAGTTTTGCTGATTGTTTCCTTCACCATGCAGAAACTTTTTATCTTGATGAGGTCCCAATAGTTCACTTTTGCTTTTGTTTCCTTGCTTCTGGAGACATGGAAAATAAGAAGTTGCTACAGCTGAGGTCAAAGAGGTTGTTGCCTCCTTTCTTCTCTAGGATTTTGATGGCTTCAGGTCTTACTTTTAGGTCTTTCATCCATTTTAAGTTTATTTTTGTCTGTGGTATAAGAAAGTAGTTCAGGTTCATTCTTCTTCATGCTGCTGTCCAGTTTTCCCAACACCATTTGCTGAAGAGATTGTCTTTTTTCATTGGGTATTCTTTCCTGCTTCATCAGAGATTAGTTGGCCATAAACTCATGGGTCCATTCCTGTGTTCTCTGTTCTGTTCCACTGATTTATGTATCTTTTTTTTGTCAATACTATACCATCTTGATGACTACAGCTTTGTAATATGGCTTTAGGTCTAGAATTGTGATGTCTCTGGCTTTGGTTTTCTTTTACAAGATTGCTTTGGCTATTCAGGATCTTTTTTGGTTCCATACACATACAATAAACTTTAGGATTGTTTGTGCTAGCTCTGTGAAAAACGCTAATGTTGTTTTGATAAGGGTTGAATGCATATTTAGTTTTTAAAGAAACTTCCAAGCTGTCTCCCAGAATGGCGGTACTATTTTACATTCCCAACAGCAATGTGTGGGTGATCTAGTTTCTCTGTGTCCTTACTATCATTTGGAGTTGCCACTATATTATATTTTAGCCATTAATGATAGATATATAAAGATATTATAGTTTGGTCTTAACAGACATGTGGTTTAAGAATATTTTCTCATGCTATATAGCTTGTTTCTTCATCCTCTTAACAAGATTTTTTTTTCAGAGCAAAAGATTTGAATTTTGATTAAATTTGTCCAATTTATCAGTTTTTCCTTATATGGATTATGATTTCAATATCAAGTCTAAAAATGATTTTCCTAGTCTTAGACCCTGAATTCTTTTATTATTAAAAAAAAATTAGGAGAGCCTGAGTGGCTCAGTCAATTAAGCTCCTGACTCTTGGTTTCAGCTCCAGGCATAATCTCATGGTTTGTGAGTTCAAGCCCATGCTGACAGTGCAGAGCCAGGTTGGGATTCTCTTTCTCTCCCTCTTTCTTTTTTCCCTTTCCCTGGTCTCTCTTTCTCTAAAAAATAAATAAATAAACTTGAAAAGAATAAATAAGTTAGTTTTATATTCTACCATTAAGTCTATGGTCCATTTTAAGTTAATTTTTGTACAAAGCTTGAGACTGAGGTCAATGTTCCTTTTATTGTTTTCTTTTTCACTTAAAGACATCCAATAGCTTTAGCACCAGTTTCTGAAAAACATATCTTTCTACTATTGCTTTTGCACTTTTGTCATATTTGTGTGGAGCACATTATTGTTGGTCTATTTCTGGATTCTCTGTTCTGTTCAATTCATCTGTTATACCTATCTCAGCACAAACAGTCTTAATGCTGAAGCTAGATAATATGTCTCAAAATCAGGTTGACTGATTCCTCCAATTTTATTCTTCTTTTTAAAAAATGTTTAGCATTTCTCTTTCTTCCAGTTTTCTTACATATTTATATCTAGGGATATAGATATAAATATAGGTACACATATATACATTTATTTATATTTTAGAATTATCTATATCTACAAAAAACCTTGTAGGAAATTTAATAAGAATTATGTTAAATCTGTGTGTTAATTTGAGAATCTATACTGTTAATTTGACATCTATACTATGTTTAGTTTTCCAATTCATGAATACAATATGCCCATTCATTTATTTAAAAATGTTTATTTATTTATTTTGAGAGAGGGGAAGTGTGTGTGAGTGAAGGAGGAGCAGAGAGAGAGAGATAGAATCCCAAATAGGCGCCACGCTGTCAGCCACTTGGGGCTTGATCTCATGAAAGGTGAGATCATGACCTGTGCCAAAATCAAGAGTAGATACTTAACAGACTAAGACACCCAAGTGCCCTAATCTCTCCATTTATTTAGAAATTCCTTGGTTTCTGTCATCAGCATGGTATAGTTTTCGTCATACAAGTCCTGCACATGTTTGGTAAATTTACACCTAAGAGTGTCATTTTTGGGGGTAGTAATTATAAGTAGTATTTAATTTTTAATTTCAGCTTCATGTGTTTATTGTTAGTATATAGAAGTGTAGTTGATTTCTTATATTTGCACATAAGTGATTAAAGTGTCAATAGTCCTCAAAGCAACTTTATATGTTTTATTTATTTATTTATTTATTTATTTTTATTTGTCAGAGAGAGAAAGAGATAGCATCACAGGTAGAGGAGCAGAGAGAGGGAGAGATTCCCAAGCAAGCCCTGTGCCCAAAGCAGAGCCCTACCCAGGGCTTGATTTAACAACCCTGAGATCATGACCTGAGCTGAAACCCAGAGTCAGTCACTTAACCAACTGAGCCACCCAGGCTCCCCATTAGATACTTTTTTTTAAACATCAATTTACAGATGTGGAAACTGAGTAGAAGAATGAGTTACATTACGTATCACTTACTACTACTACATAGTGAACTTCAAAATTTCTTGTGCCTTAAAACAATGATTTCTTTTTTTTTTTCATGCATCTGCCAATCACCTGGGAATTACCTAGGAATCAATTGATCTAGGCTGGGCTTGATTCAGTTACATGCTAAATCCAGGTTTCTTCCATATTGTTTGCTTTTGATCAGAGGCCAGTAGAAGTATGTTTCATGATGATGAAAGAAGTACAAGAGGGCAAGCCCAACTATGCAAACACTTGTCAAATCTCAGCTGGTCTCATAGTTGCTCATATCTCATTGGCAAAAGCAAGGCACATGCCATAGCCTGGCAGCAGTGGGACAGAGTGATATACCCTATTTCTAGTGGTAGAGAATATAACTCTGCACAGGGGATGAATACAGAGACAGGTAAAGTATTGGGGCCAATAATTCACTCTTCTACATGTGCCCAAGATCAACTGTTAGCAAGTGGCAGAGCTAAGACAAGAGCAGAGATCTGTCTGAATTCAAAGTACATTGATAATTTTTTTAAACAACTGATTGTTTCCTAATCTATAGAATAAAATGTTCACAGGTTGGCAGTGTTTGTTGAATAAAGAAATGAATAAAAAATTCAATTCTGCCTCTTGCTAAAACATACGTTAGATATGTAGATGTGAATTTAATTTTTGCAATAGTAATACAAAATTTCTCATCCAGTAAGGAGACTTGTTAATTATTCTGCTTCATTTTTTATTCCCTCAATACCCTAAGGCCCTCTGATCATGTTGTATTATGGGACCTGAAAGCGTATTTTCCTCATAGTCACAGTGAAGTTGTTTTCAGACTTCGGTAACTAATGTTCGCTCTGACATTGTTCTGCCTTCTACTTCATACCATTCTCTAGCAAACAGCATAATCATCAAAGATTCTGTGCATTTTCATTACTTACTCATCTCCTGATGTTTTCAGAAGACCTTTCCAAAGTCCTTTTAGGAAGTTGTCTTTAATGCGTGCATTGCTTTTACAAGCCACTTGCGTGTTTTTAACAAGTTCTGTAATTGCTCTCATATGGAGGAAATCTCTACTTAATATTCAGGAAGTGCAATTAGTACCTACTAATGTCAGGAAGAGAGAATTGAATGACATTTCTCCAACCTGACTGTCAATTATGGACTTTTTCCAAAATGGATGAGTATCCCAGGGTTTTTTTGAAGAGGAAGTTGGCAGCTTTTGAGGGTAAAATTTGTGAGAGAATCCTTGAATGCTATGGAACTATCTGGTATGCACTTATATGTGACATGGTAGAAAGCACGCATTAGGTGTGCCAGGTGGCTCAGTAGGTTAAATGTCTGGCTTCCGATCTTGGCTCAGCTCATGATCTCACACATTGGGCTGTGCACTGAGAGTGTGGTGACTGCTTGAATTTCCCTCTCTCTCTGCCTCTCCTCTGGTCACACTCTCTCTCACAAAATAAATAAATAAACTTAAAAAACAAAACAAAACATGCACTAATGGTTGGGCAATATTAGGTATTGCCTGATATTGCCTTTAGAATATTACAGTGTCTTTTTTTTTTTTTTGCTAGATCATTATGAGTTAATGCAGAAAAGTCATGGAAAGCATATACAATTTAGATCTATGCATCTTTCTGTTTCTATCTCAATCAACTAAATGAATAATGTCTTTATGAAATGTGACACCAGATGAGGTGGGATGCAATCTTCCAGCCTGTAGGCATTAGAACTATTGGTTGGTTTGCCAGTACGGCCACTGAGCTTATTCAAATTGATGTGGGAGGATCTAATTTCAGCCTCATTCCTGTCTTGCCCAACATTAGATCCCATAAATTAGCAGCAGCTGAGAATATAAAATTTAGTGAGTTAAATTCCCTAGAAATACCTTGGTGGAAAAAAAAATCCTTACTTAGTGTTTTAATGCCCAAAATGGACTTTTGGTTGGTTTCACTAAGCATTTTGAACATTACTGCTAGTATTCTGGTTGCTTACTAATCATTTTCAGATGATGTGAATATTTGACAGGAAAAGAAAGAAGAGTACCCCTCCCTACATTCCTTTTAAAATAAGCAAGGTTATCACTTGAGAGTTTGTCTCAGGGAACTGATATTTCAAAGCCGTCACTGTAGTTCTAAGTCTTTTACTGTTTCATCATAAGGGAAATTGATTCTTTTATATTAACTCTAAATTCTGTATTGCCACTCAGTTGCCATCAGTCTGAAAAAATTTTTTTTTATTTCCAACCTCTGCCAGTTTATGCAAGTCACATTTAAATTTGTTATCCAAGCACCCACTGAGGCCATGGATTAGCCTTGTTTCAAATTAAGGGCCCCTGCCCTCTGATTGCTTATCATGTAATTGGGAGGAGTACTGCATAAAAATATATTAAATGATAGGTAAACAAATAAACAATCAAAGCATGTACACTTACATAAGGCTAACAAAAAAGGTTGACCAAGGAAAGTAACTTGATATTCATCATTATACCAAAAAAGGAAAGTTTTATTTGTAAAACAAGTTAACTGCATTCTTTAAACTTGTGTGCTGAGTGCCTATTCCTATTCTGTGATCAAACACATAACTAAAATCTGAAAATCTCAATTGCACATCTAATGAACATTATGTTATTGTTCATCACTTTTAGCCTGCATTTGGATAGATATGGCTATAGATGAGCAGTGATACCAAATTTATAAGACGTAAATAATTTCTTAACTTTTCAGCTGTGGTTTATTGTTCAGTGATATGTTGTTAGTGTCTGTGGAACATAGTAGGCTATCGACAAATATTTTTGAATGAATAAAAGCATCTCATTTGAGGCAGTTGGAGCCATATGATAACAACTATATACTTTGGTCTTAGACTGCCTTACTTTGAATTCCATTTTCAACACTTTTTAGCTTTGACATTTCAGGAAATCTACTTAACCTCTGTAAGCCTCTTTTCATCTGAAAATTAAAACAATATTTTTTACCTTATAAGTGAATTAATATACAACAATAATTTAGATTGTTGACTGGGGCATAAGAAGCACTCAAAATATGTTAGTTATTGTTATTTTAGAATTAATACAAACATGCATTTTCTCTGATTCTTGTGGGATTATTTTGATCATTTTCTTTTCTGAATGCTGGGAATTATAAGTTAATTTCCTCAGCAAAAGGAACAATATCATGAAAAATATGTAATAAAAGAAATCCAATATTGAACCTTAAATTCATCATAAATTATTATGTGTATAATTATGTGTCAGAATGCCTCCAACTCCATTATCACAAATTACCAAAAAATGCTTTTATTCATGTTTATTTATATATTTCGATTTTCTGCCCTACTTCCTTTCTATAAAATATATTCAGGCAAATTGAAACAATAAGGACATACAAGTAGTTAGCAAAATACAAGCATAAGTAAAAATTCAAGATAAAAGGAAACACAAATACAATACAATGGCAAAAGACTAATATAGCGTTTATAATTGTCTGAGTTGTAAGTTGACATAGATATCCCTTTGAAGAGCCGTGATCAGTTATCTAGTTCTTTTATTCACTCACAAACAGTTAAAATTCCTGTAGTCCAGGAGTGGTAAAATATTGATTCTTAGTAGACTTTGAAAAGTTAGGTATGTAGATTGTAATCCCTAGAGTAACCACTAGAAAATATACAAAGAGGTATAGTAAAAAAGAAAGATAAATCAAAATGGAATATCAAGACTGTTCAAATAATTTAAGAGTACAGAAAAGTAAAACAGGAACAAACAGAAAACAATAATAAACTGGCATATTAAAAAAAAGTATCTATCACGTGCAATATTGAAACGTAGGAAGGATAACAGTTCTCTGGGAGCAAGAATTTTCCTAACCCTGAATTCTAAAAATGATTTATTACAGAAGCTATTGAATAGAGGGCATGAAAGAAATGCAATCAACAATATCTTCAACAACATCTTGACTGTAAATGCAGTAATCGATTTCATATGGCATTTTCTGGAATGACCTTTGACAAAAGGTAAAAGCAATGATCAAAATTTGATCACATTCATATTATATTATGCTAATATTATAGGTGCAAGGGCATCATTGTAAGTGAAATTGAGTATTTAAAAGTAAGAAGCAAACATGATTTCTTGTCAGAGTACTTGAAGCAGGTTACAACAGAAATAAAACCCACTTCAGTAAACACTTATTGGTTGTCTACATGTACCCAGACTTGGAATAGGTGCTGAGGTTTTGAAATTAATGAATTAGAACACTCATCTCTTCAGGGTGGCTGGAAGGCTCAGTCAGTTAAGCATCCAGCTCTTGATCTGGGCTCAGGTCATGATCTCAAAGTTTGCGAATTCAACCCCACATTGGGCTCTCTGCTGACATGGAGCCTGCATGGAATCCTCGCTCTTCCTCTCTTTCTACCCTTCCCCTACTAGCAGGCACTGTCTCATGAAAATAAATAAACATTAAAAATTTAAGAAAAAGGAACACTCATCTTTTCAGCTTGATTAGAATGGACTTCATATAGGTCAATGATTTTTAAAAATTTTTAATGTTTATTTATTTTTGAAGGAGAGAGAGACATAATTTGAGTGAAGAAGGGGCAGAGAGAGAGAGAGAGAGAGAGAGAGAGAGAGAGAGAGAGGGAGGCATAGAATCTGAAGTAGGTTCTAGGCTCTGAGCTGTCACCAGCTGGCTGTCAGCTTAGAGCCTGACCTGGCACTCGAACTCATGATCCATGAGATCATGACCTGAGCTGAAGTCAGACGCCCAACCGACTGAGCCACCCAGGCACCCCTAGGCCAATGATTTTAAAGAAGCAGTCATTTTAATTCAATTTAACAAGCACTGTCTCATTTAAAAAATGAAATATTTCTTTTCTACACCATCGGTGATAATTTCTGAAATGCCACTTTGAAGAATTAAGTATAGATTCCTTACCCAAATATAGATTATATTTGTATCCATTATCTTAAAAAATAAACCTAAAAAAAAAAAAGACAGAAAAACAACACAACCCTACTCTTTGAGTCCATGAATCTTAGAGTTGCTCTTGTCAATGTCTTCCCTAAGGCATGAATACCTTCTAAGACATCCTAAATTATGGTTCACCAGTCCTTGAACATTTTCAAAGGAAAAGCCCATAAATTTGATTTGTTCTTTACATTTAGTCAATAATAGATTTTCTGTTTGAATCAAGTAGGATGAATTCAGTTCATAGTAACCTACTAACAATGGTATAAATAAGGTTGTATGGTAAACAGTTTAAGGTGATTGCTTTCATTAAAAAAACACTGGTTGTTTTTGTTTTTGTCTTTCATTTTACTCTACAGTGGTCAGTTTGACTTCACTCTCATATCTGTGTGCTTATAGTCAAAATGGCTGCAACAGCTCAAGGGGTTATTTCCAAGAGAAAAAAAAAGCTAATGATTATTTGCTATTATTGCTTGAAATACATTTACATATGAAGAATAATATTTATTGTATGCGGGCATTAAACACCTCTAATTTAGGTTATAGGCATCAGGGATCAGCATTAAAGGGAAACAAACAGTAGAATGTTTTAGAGCATTGATATCACATTCACATTCTCTGTTTTAGCAGCAATTTACTATAAAACTGATGCAAGATAACATATTTAGTCACTGTTCAGATCTACTTCTAACAGATTTGTAGAGTCTGGGCCAAGAGTACACACAGGTGCGCATCTTCCATTATATATAAATATTTAAAATAATGAATTAAGCTACCAAAATATTATTTAATTTTTTAATGTTTATTTATTTTTGAGAGAGAGAGAGAAAGAGAGATAAAGTGTACTTGAATCGGGGAGGGACAGAGAGAAAGAGGGAGACACAAAATCCAAAGCAGGCTCCAGGCTGTTAGCACAGGACCCGACGTGGGGCTCGAACTCACAAACCATGAGATCATGACCTGAGCCGAAGTTGGATGCTCAACCTACTGAGCCATTCTGGTGCCCCAAACTACCAAAGCATTAAGTAAAATATTTACTATCTTATTCCCCTTCTAAGCCAGGGAACCTCTCCCCTCTCTGATCTTGTAGGCTTCCTGACCTTACTCAAACTATGGTACACAAAACAGTTTCATTAATTCTCTTCTGGGCTGTTTTTATCACTCCTGTCAAATCATTGTATCCACAGGGTATGTAAAACAGGAACTCAGAAACAAGGACAGCTGATACCCTAGTTGTCTCACTGCTAGTTCTATAATTGTTAGGGAAACCTTATAAAGTCCCATAAATCTTTGCAGACTCTCCTGGATTTCAGAATGATAATACATGAATATATTGTATTTTATGTAACACTGCAAGTGGGATGTAGACAGCAGCCTAAAATCAAATATAATATTTCTCTAGTAAAAATATGAGCATTCATACTAAGTGGTATTAATAGGCTATAAATAGCCACACATCAACTGAGGTCAGGTCTCTGTGCCAAAAGCAGTTCAGGTCAAGTCAGAATTTGTCACTAAGAGAGTAATTGAAAACGAAGCAAAACAAAAACTTCTGTTTCCAGAGCTTTTGAATTTCAGAATTGCATTATAGGACATTGCAGATCTGTAGTATATTAGGTGCTTAGCTATGTACTTTAAATATATTTTATAATTTAACACACTACCTTTTTAAAGGACGTGTATAATTGCCCTTATTTTACCTATGGGAAAAGTAAGGTTGAGAGAGGTTAAGTAATTTACCAAAAGAGCTGTAGTTTAAACCCAAGTTTGCCTTCCTATTCCCACAAGGGTACACTAGACTGTCAATAATGTATAAAGAACCCGGGGTGCATTCCCCTGTAAGTTTCTGGAGAACTTTTCCCAGAATTATCATTCTGATACACTGAGACCAATCCTCGGACATTGTAGCATTGTCCATATCCCCTTTCACAGAGAGGCTACAGATAAGAAAATGAGAGATCTTAGAACATTTCTATGATATAATGTACCTCATGTCAGTATTCTTTTAAGAGAATTATGATTCACTAAAGATTCCCATGCAATGACACAAACTGTTGGACTAATGAGCCATTTTTCAGTAGGTTAAGGAATATTTGCCTGTCAAATCAGATTCCCATTGTGTTGTAAGTATCTTCCTCTTTCCAGAACGCAAATATGTTTTTTATGATCCTGCTCATGCTCTGCTGCTTTGATTTTGTGGGTTATTTCTATTCACACCCTTAATGACTAGTCTTGAGGAATGTATATTACTAATGAAATGCACATCAGTAATGTTTAATGTGACAGAATTGAAAAGGTCATCTTCTTTCTCTTCTTCCAAACAAATAGCAAATCATCAACTGTTAGGATATAATCTTATGTTTTTCATTTGTTTGTTTGTGTTGGTTGTCATTGATTTTAATCAGTGCGTTTTTTAAATGTTGACCTGAATTCTGTCCTTGGAATACACAGATGACATTTTAGGGTCACTGGCAGTGTGACATAATTGTTCTGTGATTCATATGCTCTCTCAGGACTCTTGCATGTTCATTGTGGCTCAGTGATCAGTTCTAACCAATGACATGTGAGTGACAGTGTCAGATGTCACCATTAAGCTGGTGTAACAAAAAGTTTACCTGTAATTCTCAAGTTTATCTTCTCCCAAGCTTTCCTGAGACTGATTTTCGTCTTTTATTTTACTCCGACATCCAGAATAATGTCTGAGACAAATAGATATTTTTATAAAATGAACGAATCCCTACTGTCTGTTTCCCAATCTATGGGTGGTAGATATAACCTTGACCTTTCTAGCCCTGTGCTGTCTTCTGATAACTGAAGTTACCTTATGGCCAAGGAAACAGCCTATTCATTTGTGAGATGTCACCCTGTGGTATTCTTATTTTAAAGAACAGGTAAAGTGAATTCCAAATAAGCTCTGATTTTGGTAGATTACAGAGTAGATTAAAATAAGAAATATAAAAAAAAGGATAATGTCATAATTTTCCATTTCAAGTTATTACATCACCCTTCAATTTCATGAGTAGAGACTTGAGAGAGGGGCACTATTTATCCCCAGATTTTATATTAGATTTTTCTCCATCATCTAACTTTCTCTTAATCTTCCATTTGCCCCATTCTCCTTACCTTAGCATTACTCACCCCCTCAAATCCACTACCAAATCTTTTTTCTGCTCTGGCCTAAATCAACATAGCTTATAGGGGCAGAGTCGGTATTTGGAGAAATCTTTGGGAGAGGAATTTATTTCTGGTTTTTTCCCCATAATCTGTGGAGGTTTTGTGTGTATGCTTGTGCATGTGTGTGTGCTCCTGTGTATGTGTATGTCTGATATTTATAGAATATAACATTACTTCTTTAGATTCAGGTTATTTTTCAAATTATATTGAAATTAGACCAAAATTAATTTTCATTTTCAAAGCCATTGTCACCTAAAGAGGGAATGGCTCAAAAGATTTAGGGCATTAGCAGAAATTATGGGATTAATACTTTCCCACAAATAAATCATCAGGTAGGAAATTCAGTTTGAATAACCAGGAATTTACTATAATTGTGTTTTAGTAATTTATTTCCATCTAGCACAAATTATAAAAAGAATTACTGAAGAATGAAAACAACATACTAAATTTATTAAGTCCAATTTATTGGTATTGATCCTTTTAAAGCCGAAGAATCTGTGTCAATCTTTTCTGCTTTTGAAAGGGTAAACTTACAGAATTAAACCACAGGCAAAGCCATTTAGGATCTTTCCCATAATCGGAACTACATGAAGCTAGAATTTTTTTCTAAAACTATTAGTCTTATATAAATAATTTTTGTTTAATCTTACCTTTTTAAGAGGGAAAATTATCCCACTCTTCCACTTTCAGACATGTATATTGACATTTAAGAGTTTTTAATAAAGATATAAAATTAATTTAATTTAATTTTTTTCTCTTAAGCATTTGAAGCATTTTTCTCTCACAAATGAATGTTTTAGGTCCAGTTCAATTATTATACATTATATATTGCTACAGTGTGCTATCTCAGAGGTATTTCTCCCGTGATACATACATAAAATAATTATAATTTAATTGCTTTTAAATGTTACAAGATGCGCTATAAAATCATCATCTTACCTTTTTTATTTGAGTTGCTAATGATGACTGCTTTTGGGGTGTGTGTGTGTGACCAAGCAACTTTTAAACTTCAGTTATATTATGAGAATACTGTGAATACACCATCAAATATCATAACCCTCCCTTATTTTAAATATTCCATCTCTTACATAAATTCTTAGACTTCATCCAAGGGAAAGAGCAAATGGACATACGATGAGTCCAAGTTAAAAGATCTTGGCTATATTTACTATACTTGGCTATAGGAGGATCTGAGAAACTTTGTGTCCTAGTGAAGTTTCTCTTTTATATTCATTTTCTCTAAGTTAGGAAGAAAAAATATTAGAATAGGAGAAGACTAACACAAGACTATTGATTTTTCTTAACTCTTTAGGATTTTACATAATTTTTCTTATATATATATTATGTATTACATAATAATACCTGGTTTCTTTCCATAGGTGATCAATTGATTTGATGTTTTGGTGTTTCTTTTTATTGGTCGTGGACAATGTTTTTTTAATTGGTCACGGACATATTTGCTCCCAAATTTGAACTTCCAAAATGAATCTGGAACAACATCAAATGATGTTGATTTGCACCAATATACCCAAAATCCTTGGGAAAAAAAGTTCATATAGAATGGCTGCCCATTGAATGAATGATCTGTCAGTAGTTTATAGACAAACAGGAATAAATTGAATGAGTGACTAGAAAGACCAAACTCAATGCCTCTGCACAAGGCACATCTTAAAATACTGATATTAAAAAAAAAAGCTTTTGCTTATTTTTACCCAATATACCTAAACAAGCCAAGCATTTTGTTATTACAAATAAAATAATTTTCATAACATACTACTAAAATAGGGGCACCTGGGTGGCTCACTCGATTAAGCATCCGACTTCGGCTCAGGTCCTGATCTCACAGTCAGTGGGTTTGAGCCCTGCGTTGGACTCTGTGCTGACCACTCAGAGCCTGGAGCCTGCTTCTGGTTCTGTGTCTCCCTCTCTCTGACCCTCCCTAGCTCACACTCTGTGTGTCTCTCTCTCAAAAATAAATAAATGTAAAAAAAATTTTTTAAATAATACTAAAATAAATATTAGCATTTCTTTTCAAATTCTTTTTCTCCATGTTTCTATTGTCATCTCTCTAACAGCATTAACTGTTGTCATCTGTATCCATGAATATTACTTGAATCTAAACCTCCATGTTCTGGCCTTCATGTTTTTTCTCTGCCTTGAATTCTTCCTTCTCCTTTATTTCCTTTCCAATATTTCCTGTATTTTTAATACAAAGTTATAGTTTACAGTGGCCAATAAAGTTATCTAAAAATGCTTAGGCATGTATCAACATTTTCTTTTTCTGTATTTTGTGGTTCTTGCATCCTGTATCTGATTTATTCATTCACTAGTTCCCTTTCTTTCTTTTTCTTTCTTTCTTTCTTTCTTTCTTTCTTTCTTTCTTTCTTTCTTTCTTTTTCTTTCTTTCTTTAGATAAAGAGAGCACAAGCAAGGGAGGGAGCAGAGAGAGAGAGATTGAGAAAGAGAGAGAGGGAGGGGGGAGAGAGAGAGAGCGAGGGTGACAGAGAGAGGGGGGAGAGAGAGGAGGGGGAGAGAGAGAGAGAGAGAGACAGAAAGAGAGAGAGAAGAAGAGAGAGAGAGAATCATAAGCAGGCTCCACACTCAGTGAGAAGCCCAACCCTGGACTCGATCCCATAACCCTGGGATCAAAACCTGAGCTGAAACCGAGAGTCAGACACTCAACTGACTGAGCCACATAAGTGCCCCTCACTGGTTCTTTCAATAAATAGTCATTAAATTCCAAGCATTATACTACACTTTGAGAATATAATAATGCAGAAAGCTCAATTTCTTCCCTGAAAAACCTCACAATCTAATGTCAGAAACATATAAAAATGGGCTACAGGCTTCCCAACTAAATAGAAATTTATTGAGTACGGTGATTTTTTCCTTTTCATCATGGTTTCATGGTATCCATAGCACCTACAACTCTGGGGAGGACACAGTAGGTTCTTAATAAACACTTGACAAAATGGATGTATGAAAATATGAATGAATAAGGTGCCATGATAAAGTGCTGCTACAGTATGGAAGTTTAGGTGGAAAGGAACTGGATGGGTGTGCAGGGGTGCAACAAAAGCATCTCAGGAAGAGATATTGGACTTGAACTTGATGCTCAAATGACAAGGGGCAGTGACTCATCGTATGACACCTTTTGGAACTCTGAGGGATTTGGTATCATTCTCTCCAAGCCCAAACCCACCCTACATTTCTCATGACAAACTCCCAGATCTCCTTAATATTGAAGGTTTTGTCATTGCTGTTGTTTATATTTAAAGTGTATCCAATTTCCTTGCTTGAAACTCATGTGATGTCAGGTCATAAGGAGTGAGTAGCTCTGGGTTAGAAATCAGATCATTCTAGTTATAACACACTATACCTTTAAATCACTGCATGGCCTTTGAAAGTTAACTTTTCCTCTCTATGCCTCAATTTTCACACAAACAAAATGAAAATGTTGCAGTAGATATTCTCTGAGGTCCTTTTCATCACAGAACACTCTATGACTCTTGACTCTTAACTTCTAAAATCACCATTTTCAATAGACCGAACAAGAAAGAAGAAAAATACAAAATGAAAGACATTAGGAACATATCGCAGAGATAACATATTAGGAAAACTGTAGTACTGCTTTCTCAGGAGAATTGAAGGAAAACAATAGATATATATCTGGTTATGAAAAGGACAGTACTTTTGGGAGACATGTGAGGTTAGACCACAGGACTATGCGTGTTTTGTTACTACCTAACTATTTTCCCCGAGGAAATGTAGAAGCAGCTACCATCCCCATGCACAGGGCTTAAATAAAGGAAAGAACTGGTGTAGTTAATGAAAAATTAAAAACGTTTAATTATTATAGTGCCTAAAAAGAGAAAAACAAACGCACTCTGGAATTTAGCAGTGCTCCTTGGATCCTTCCACTTGATTGCTTATTTACAGCTTTAAAAGGCAAGCTCTTCACGAAGGCACTGAGACGTCTGGCCTTGAAGACAAGGGCGGCCCAGGACATGTGAAAACACTCATTCAGCACCACACGCAAGCTGCCACCACTGTCGTAACCAGTCTGCGCATGTAAGAATTCTTACGATGCGCTCAGCCCTGTCTTGAGCTGCTACCATGGCAACAGACATGGATAAAAGAGGATAAACATTTGATAAAGGCAAATGGGTGTAATAAATATGGTGAGTTTTGTAATGGGAAGCTTTCACGGCATGATGCTTTGGGAAGAAAATCAGTGTTAGGCAATGTGCTCATAGAGTGTCCAGCAAGTTACCAAAGTGACTATGGAGCCCAGGAAGGCAGTTCATTGACTCATTTATACATGTGTCCCTGAGTAACCACTGTGTGCTAAACACTGCTTAGAGCCTTGGAAAATGTAGCTAACACACAAGCTACTTAATGCTGGCTCTCCAGTGGAAAGGAAAAAAAAAACCAGTCAGCTAATTAAAATACTAGGCAGTATGTGCTAAGTACGTAGAAGCTGTAGCAAAGCATTTGTAGATTTTAAAAGGAACAAAACATCATTTCTACTGAGGATATTAGGAGAAAAGCAGAAGGGAAATTATATTTGAGTCAGACCTTGAAATATGTTGTAATATTAAACCCTTTATAAAAATGTGCATTTTTTAAATTTTTTAAATGTTTATTTAGTTTTGAGAGAGAGAGAGGGAATGTGAATGGGGGAAGAGCAGAGAGAGAGGGAGAAACAGAATCTAAAGCAGGCTCTAGGCTCCGAGCTGTCAGTACAGAGCCCAACGAAGGACTCAAACTGCAAGATTATGACCTAAGCCGAAGTCAGACTTTTAACCAACTGAGCCTTCCAGATGCCTCCCAACAAATATGTGCATATTAAAAATCATGTATACTCATTAAATATAATTTCAAGAATATGGAAAAATAAGATGACAAACATTAAATGCTGACTAGTATGTTGGTATATTTACTTCGTCTTCATATATATAATAATATTTGATTATGTAGCATATTCTGATTTCTTTCCTTGCCATTCTTCTATAAGTATCTTCCCACATTTATCCACAGCTTTAATGAACCTGATTTCTTATGAATACATTATTAATAGACCCTGGAGTCTCTTCTCCATTAGTGGTTGAGGTCTCCCTGGGGGTCCAAAGGTAATAAAGAGAAGATAGAGACCAATTAGTCTTGAAGAACCTGAGAAAACTTTATGGAACTCTAATGCCCACTGGCATGAATGGGGCCAGACAATGTGACTTCTAAACGCCAGCTAAGTGGAGTAAAAGTTTTCCTAATAATATATCATCTGAGTTCCAGTCAGGACTTAATGTTTTCTGTTTATCAATTCAATCCCATTATAAAAATCTATATCCCATATTATTTAACAAAGACCTTAGAAGAGAAAAGAAGAGAAGAAGCTTTTAATTTTTTTTTGGATTTCTCATCTGATGCTCTTACTGTAGCATTGTGACCTAGAAAATACTGGATGCATTTCAGGACTTCTGATCATCAGATGCCCAGTACACTGAGGTATTATGTCTACTTTGTCTAGATGGGAATCTCAGAGTCAGTATCCACATGTTTAAATATGACTGTGCCAACTGCTATTCAAGTTAGTAATCTAAAGGCAATTTAAAGGGTCTGATCACTAATTCCAATGTGGTGTGTGTGTGTGTGTGTGTGCACATTGGAAGGGGCTGGGAGACATGTTCCCACACCATCCACCAAGCACTTCTCAGACACTAGCTGGATGTCCTACCATTTAACTCAATTCTGACGTGGTATCACTACGTAGGCATGATTGATTAAATTGCTGGTCATTGATAATTAATTCTATCTCTAGCTCCTTCATCCTCCCCAGAGGTCAGAAGAATGGGACTGAAAGTTCCAGTCTACCAATAACATGATTGTTATTCTGGCAACCATCCTCATCCTTAAGTGTTTCCCAAAAGTCACCTCATTCACACAGTAAGACACCTTTGGGTATCTTATCACTTCAGAAATTCCAGAGGGTTAGCAACTCTGTGCCAGAAAGGCATATGAAACCAAATATGTGTTTCTTTTTTTCAGATTTTTAAAAAAATTTTTGAGAGAGAGAATGAGTAAGTAAGTATGAGTGGGGAAGGAGCAGAGAGAGAGAGAGTGTATAGTGAGGGGTACGGTAAAGCAAGAGAGGGGCAGAGAGAGAGGGAGAAAGAGAATCCTAAGCAGGCTCCACACTATCAGTGCAGAGCCTGATGCAGGGCTCAAACTCATGAACTATAGATCATGACCTGAGCAGAAATCAAAAGTTGGACCCTTAACTAAGTGAGCCACCCAGGTGCCCCATGTATGTTTCTTACTATAAATCATATCATCCCACAATGCCACACTTATCTGCTCCAAAATCATTCTACTATGTATTACACAAGAATAAGGGTCAGAAGTTTCACATTTGATGAAGAGAAGGAGGCCTCTGTATCTTGCACTAAGTAGAATGCAAAAAAAGTTGTACATGGCAACAGAGAAATGAACCCAATGTGCTTACAAGAGAAGTACCAATGAAGAGATCATTGATTTCTCCTCCGGAATCCCTTTAGGATTTAGATATTGTGGACTCAGAAATTGCTGTTACTGCAGAGAATAGAAATGACACAAGGACTAAAAACTAAGCATTGAATGGCTGTGTATAATGAATCCAGCTGGGCTTCCAGTCTTTTTCCCTAACTATCTAGACTTCATTTTATTTTTCTTTATGAAACTGAATCAGATGGACTTCTGGCTTTGGCTATTAGGCATTAAAGGAGAGAAAATTGAAGACTTGTTTTGGAAACTGAGGCTCTGAATAAACTCTGCCTCCTAGCACTTTTTCCTGCACAACTCTAGAAAAGCAACAGCATGGTTGATAAATATCAGGAAGAAGAATTGGAAGCCCCTTTCTTAAGACTTACTGATATTGGAGCACCTAGGTGGCTGTTAGTTGGGCGTCCAACTTTAGCTCAGGTCATGATCTCATGGTTTGTGAGTTCAAGCCCCATGTTTGGCTCTGGGTTGACAGCTCAGATCCTGGAGTTTGCTTTGGATTCTGTGTGTATCTCTCTTTCTGTCCTCCCTCTTGTTCACATTCTTTCTCTCTCTCAAAAAGAAATAAACATTAAACCTTTTTTAAGAAGCCTTAATGACAATGACATTTGGAGGCTGCTGATCAAAAAGCTGCTGGCCATTGAAATTCTGCATAATGAATCTTTCCTGCTCCCTTGATTAGCACCACCAAGTCATACAGAGATTTCAATCCCAGCTTTTTACAGTGACTTTTTCTTGCATTTGACTGGACAGGCTACTCCCAGAAGGAAATAAAAGTGTCCCTGTGCTTCTTGGTGGTCTCTCCCTTTGCCTGGGATAGTATCATAGGCAGCTCTAACCTCCTAGGGCAGTTTGGACATGGACAAAACTCTAGTGGGAAAAACTTGAAAGGTGATTGGATAAATCATTTACAAGAGGCTCTATGCCCTGGGTATTAACTCCAGGGGTCCAGATTGTGAGCAAAGCCTTTGGAGAGTTACAGGATGAGTAGACACTGAGAAATTCTTGCTAGGATAAAACTGGTAAGGATGGAAGGTAAACATTCATGGAAGTTACAGGAAAGTGATGATGCCTCTGTCAGTGGCCCTCCTACTTACCTCTGCCTCCTCTCCCTACCACCTCCCGACCCTTCCCCATTTTATTGCTGTATTTCTCTCTATTTACTAATATTGTATTGTTATAATAAAAATTCAATTAATAAAGATTTAGTGGTTAAGTGCAAAAAAAAAAAAAGGCAAAGTCATGCCTTCATCTGGGAGCATCCTGTCATGTCTTCTGTTTTGTGAAACTATCTTCATAAGTTCCCATTAAACATTTCACTATCTTCTAAGTAGGTTAGCATTTCTCAATCAAATATATCATGATTCTGTCTTGACAATCTCATAACAGTACACATTTACTATTTATAGTATGAACATGTGTATCTGAAGAATTGAACGTTATTGCATCTGAAGAGTGGGATGCAGTAGGGAGGAGAGGAAAGACCATTGTTTTCTGCAAAAATATCTTACAGTTTTATGATTTTTTAAAAATAATTTGTGTCTAATGCTTTCATTTGGGAGAGTAGGAGACAAAAAGAGAAGGAATTAGCTCAACACTGTAATTTAGGCTCTTCACAGAAAAGAGATTAGTGGACAGGGTAACTGGGGGCTCAATTGGTTGAGCCTCTGACTCTTGATTTCAGCACAGGTCATGATCCCATGGTCATGAGATCAAGCCCTGAGCCTGGCTTTGTGCTGAGTGTGGCTCTTGCTTGGGATTCTTTCTCTCTGTCAATCTCTGTCTCTCTCTCTCCCCCTCTGCCCCTTCTCCCTGGTCACATGCTCTCTTTCTCTATAAAATAAAAAAATAAAGGTTAAAAATGATTAATAATAAATAAGATAGTTGTAGGTGACAATTTAAAGGATCCCATAGTCTGCTTTAAATTCCAAAACAAAGGAGAAAGCTATATGACTTCAATTGATGTTATTTTTTTTAATGTTTTATTTATTTTTGATACAGAGAGAGACAGAGCATGAGAGGGGGAGGGGCAGAGAGAGAGGGAGACACAGAATCTGAAGCAGGCTCCAGGCTCTGAGCTAGCTGTCAGCACAGAGCCTGACGCAGGGCTCGAACCCACGAACATGAGATCCGACCTGAGCCGAAGCCGGCCACTCAACCGAATGAGCCACCCAGGCGCCCCCAATTGATGTTATTTTTAGAGAAGAAAATTGGAATGTTAAAAATGAAGATTTACTAAATTTAAAGCTTATCTAAATTATATGACAATAAGCTTTATATTCATTTTTCTCAATTTTGTGAATTACTTTATTATAAAGTTGCAGTGAATTAATGTATACATAAATCTTTTGTTCTTTGGCCTAGAGATTTTCCTTTCCCCCTAAAATAATTAGGGTTATTTTTCCTGGATAGATTTGAAAGGGAAAAAATTCTGGGCACAAAAGAAATGAAACTTTGCAGATTCTTGAAACTTGTCAAATTGCTTTCTGAGAGATTTATATTCACACTTACCAGGTAACAGCTGAGATGAGTGTAGGGAAATTCTATGAATTTGGAGACTCATAGATAGCCCATTGTGGATTATACACATAATGGAAAATAGCAGAAAAAATAATTAGAAAGTTGTATGGATCAGTGAAGGAAGGTTTGGCTGACACATTTTAATGTATTCTATTGGCAGTAGGAAATTTTTTTATAATGAGGGACAAAAATGAGTAAAGGACAAGGACATGATCCAATTCAATAAGTATTTATGGAATTTCTACATCATTTTATGCATCATGCAGTGCACAAAATGAATAAGACATGCCCTTTGCTTCCCAGGGCTCAGAGTTTAGAGGGAATGACTGACATAATGATGAATAGCTTTTAAAAACAATACAGACCTGATAAGTGCTATAGAAGGTTGAGGTACCAGCCAAAACACAGGGGCAGAGTACCTAAATCTTAATGGAGGTAACTTAGGAAAACTCATAAAATGTCCACTTGAAGTTTGATCTTGAAAACTCATGACATCAGCAGATGGAGATGGAAGTTAAGGACATCCAGGAGGAGACACAGTACTAATCATATCCTGAGAATGCATACATTTAAAATATTACTTAAATTGATAGATTAAATAGATGGAGAAAAGTATAAAATTACTAATAGAAAATACAAGTGAGTGTAAAATTTTACATGCTAGAAGTCTTATCATAAAGAGCATCAAATCAAGGTGCTCCCCAAGTATTCAAAACCTCTATTCAGTAAAAATATCAACAATAAAATTTAGATGAAAACAGCAAATTGGAGCAATGTTTGCAAACTATAGGTCAAATAAAAAGGAAATAGTCTAGATGTAGGAACTTTTTTAAATTTTAAATATTAAAAAATAAGAAGGGTAGAATAATTTAACAGTGGAGTAATCTGGCAAACAATACTATTGTCTGATAGTGAGTAAACATAAATTCCAATAGAGAGTATCCCACAAAATGCCTGACCAGTACTCCTCAAAACTGTCTAGGTCATCAAAAACAAAGATAGACTATGAATGTGCCATAGCCAGTCAAAGTCCAAGGGAATGTGACATATGCACGTGGTGCAGTATGCTGAATAGGAGCCTAGAGCACAAAAAGACCACAGTAAAAATTTAAGAAATTGGGTGACTATGGATTTCAGTCAATAATAATAATTATATATCCATCTTTCTTCATTTTGTGTTACAAATGTACCATAATAATGTAAGACATTAGTAAGAGGGGAAAATGATTGTGGGTGGAAACTCTCTGTTTTCTCCTTAGGTTTGCTACAAATCTACAACTTCTAAAAACCAGTCTATTTAAATTTTTTTTTTTAATGTTTATTTATTTTTGAGACAGAGAGAGCCAGAGCATGAGCAGAGGTGGGGAGGAGAGAGAGAGCGAGACACAGAATCTGAAGCAGGCTCCAGGCTCTGAGCTGTCAGCACAGAGCATGACGTGGGCCTCGAACCCACAAACTGTGAGACCATGACCTGAGCTGAAGTCGGACTCTTAACCCACTGAGCCACCCAGGTGTCCCTAAAAACCAGTCTATGTTTTAAAAAACAATAAGAAGATGAAGATCTTAACTGGAAAATTGGTAACAGACATGAACAGGCACTTTATTCTTTAAAAAGCATATTATATTTGAATAAAATATTTAATTTTAGTCCTAACCACAGAAATGAAAATTAAATTTGGTTGACTTTAAATGAAACAACAAATACCTATCAAATATACATAGTTAAATGATGAAATATGGAAAACAAGGAGTCTCTTCCTTGGATAATAAGACTGAATTCTGGAGGACAAACCAGCATCTAAAATACAAATATTCAATAATAGTCTTTCCTTAGGAAAATAAGTAAGGCTGCATTTGTGGACTCAGATGTCAGTGTATACTGAAATGTATTCACTGACAGTATTCACTGACATGTTTTGTGTGATTTGGGGATATTGGAACATACATTAATTTTCAGGAATGAAGATTTGCGTGTTTTTTGTGAGGTGTTCAATTAGCGAATTTCCATCTATGTCTGAGTGAAAATGGTTATGTGCATATATAACTACGAATTGTGTGTGCACTTTCTTGTCCTGAATCCATTTCCTTTTTTTTCCCTAGATTAAATTTTCTTAAGGAAACTACTTTTTTCTAATCTTCAAAGTTGTTGATGGATGATGGGGGTATTCTGTTCTTTGAAGTCAAATCTTAGGGAGGAGAATCTTAAGCCATGGAGTGATAAATATTTAATCAGTGACACACCTTTCATCTTTTCTTAACCAAGTGTCTGTAATAAAACTAGGTTTATATAGGCTGATTTATGTGAGTATTATCTCAATTCTTCTAAGGATGGTACACAGCTAATACCATTCTAGATACAGAGGAGAAAAGCGAACTTATTACACATGGTGGGTATTTTATGCTACTAGGGTCCAACTGAGAAGAACAGACATGTGTTCCTGCTACACAGTCACCCTGAATTGTAAGGGTTCTATCTCTTCTGTCTATGAATCTTTACTCATTCTTTCACTTTTCTGAGCTCCCCATAAATATCCAGTAAATGTATGTTCTATTTAGCTTAGCCAGAACTTGTTTCTGTGGTTTGAAAAGACAGAAATTGCACTTGTAAATGTGTGTTATTCACAGTAATGTGCCTGCACAGTGGGGCTATGAAGTATGTTGTACTCTCACCAGTCTTGTATGCTTACAAAGCTCCACATACATGGAATTTCTTTCTGTTCTTTGAATTCATGAAGTTTGCTTCTCTCTCAAGGCCTTTGTTCTTTCTGTTCAATGTGCTAGGGATATTTTCCCTCCTTTTCTTCTCACGGAGCCTCCTTCACATTCAACTATCACCCCTAGGAAACCTTTCTTTACTAACCTTTTGAAATATCCTTCATCTCTCCATGTCTCCTTACCCATTTCCACATTGTCCTGGATTATGTGTTTGACAGTCTTCAATTCTCCCTGAAATTATCTTGATATTTACTTACCCTATCATCTATTTCTCTCAACAGAAGATAAATAAGATCCATAAAACTGGACAATTCATAATGATAAAGGGGTCAATTCTCTAAGAAGACATAGCAGTTCATGATGACAGTTGGAAATTTCAGTACCCCTCTATCAGTACTTGACAAACCCAGCAGGCAAAAATTTATAAGGATATGGTGGAGTTGAACAGTGCCGTCAATCAACTGATAGAATTGACATTTATAGAACACTTCACAAAATATCAGCAAAATACATATTCTTTTTAGTTCATATGGAAGATTCATTAAGACAGACCACATTCTGGGCCATAAAAATCACTTAATAAATTTAAAGGAATATGTTCTCAGACCATAGTGGAATTAAACTGTATATCAAGAACAGAAAGATAACTAGAATATTTTCAAATTAAATGACATACTTTAAAATAGCACATGTGCCACAAAATAAGCCTTAAGAGAAATTTTAAAATATTTTTAATTAAATAAAAGTATAATGTATCAAAATTTGTGGGATGCAACAAAAGCAGTGCTTAGAGGGAAATTTATGGTTAATGCATTTATATTAAACATGTGTTTTAGGAGCTAAGAAAGATCTAAAATCTATAACTGAAATTACTTCCTTTGGAAACCAGAAAAAGAAGAGCAAATTAAATCCAAATTAAGCAGAAGAAAAGATATAATAAAAATTACAGCAAAAATCAATGAAATTGAAAACAAAAATCAATATAAAAATCAATTAAACCAGACATTAGGTCTTTGAGAAGTTAAATAAAATTGATAAGCCTCTAGTCAGTATAACAAAGTGAAAAAAAAACAAAGACAAGACAAAGTGCTAATAACAAATGAAATAAAAGATAAGTCCCATTAGAATTACCCCATTATATAGTTGGGCAATGGTTATATATTACTGTGTAGAAAAATACTCTACATTGGTAGCTACTCAGTAATGTTGTGTAAAAATGAATCATTTTGATTATCTGAATTTTTATTTTTCTATAATGAAAATACATTACATTTAGAATTTAAAAAGTGAAAGATATTCTATCAGTTAAAAAACAATAGTTAACAATGCAAATAAGAAGCAACATTTAAGCAAAGGAAAGATGAAGCACACTGACAATTGGTAAATAGAATTTTTTTTGTTTTCAGAAATGAAAAAATTGATGGGGCGCCTGGGTGGCTCAGTCGGTTAAGCCTCCGGCTTCGGCTCAGGTCAGATCTCACCTTCGTGGGTTCGAGCCCCACGTCAGGCTCTGTGCTGACAGCTAGCTCAGAGCCTGGAGCCTGCTTCTGGTTCTGTGTCTCCTTCTCTCTCTGCCCTTCCCCCTCTCATGCTCTGTCTCTCTCTGTATCAAAAATAAATAAAACATTAAAAAAATTTAAAAAATTGAGAAAATTCATGTCAAATTGCGTTGCAGGAAAAAATTGAAAAGTGAGGCTATTGGTTTATCAATAAGTATGGAGATTAAAGTAATGAAGTGACTAGTGGGAGGAATATCTGCAAATAGAAAGAAAAGGAAAGAATAAAAGTATTTTACTGTTTTGTCAGGGAAGATGCAGCTAGAAGGTAAATAAATTCTATTCATAGAGATATGAATAAGAAGAAGGTGAATTAAGGTTATTAGGCTTGCAGTAGAAAAAAATACACTATGAGTGCTACTCTGAGGGTGAAGATTACCGTTGTCTTTGGGTAGAATATTGAGAATCTAATCATTTCCATGATGCCATTGGGTGTATCATTAAATTATCTAGATACAGAGCTCAGACAAAGTAAAAAATGGTAACCTGGGAAATTAGATTAAGGTTATAAAATTTAGAAAATATAATAAGACAAAATAAAATTACAGTAAAAGGGTAGCATGTTTGTGGTGAGAGGAAAATTCGGTCTCTTGACCACTTGTTAGTATCTATGTAGACTCATGAAGACACCACAACAGTACCTATAGGCAGGTAGGGTGGGGGAGGTGGAGAGGGGCTTGGGGGGGTGGGAGTGGGGGGTGAAGGGAAAAGGCAGAGGGTCTTGGTGAGGAGGCTGTTTCAGCCTCAGAGCCAGAAGTGCCCTTCTATCTTTTCCTTACCTGGGCACACTCTGCCCCAGGCATTTTCCTCAGGCAGCCAGCTGAGACTTCACAGTGTCCAAAAACCTCCAGAAAAGTTTAAAATTAATAGTCAGACACATAAAAGTAAATATAAAATGAACTTTTAGCACCTCTGCAATATTTCTGGTCCCTTTATTTGGTCCTTTTGTACCATAACCATATCCCTTTACAGTCTGCTTTGGTGTGGAAAGGTTCAGAATTTTTATACATAGATTTTTTTTCTCTTTCTTTAAACGTCATTAAAATACTTTTCCCCTTGAGGACTTTAAGGATTTCGGTGGGAAACAGACCATTTATTTTAATTTTCATACAGTGAAATGTAACAAATTTAAGTACAGAGTTTGGTAAGTTTGGATTAGTGTAAATACCCATATAACCAGCAATGCTAAACAAAATATAGAACATCTTCAAAACCCGAAACTTTCCTTGTGCCCTTTTTCAATTGATCTCCTTTTCTACCTGCCTCTCTCCCATTCTAAGGTAAGCACTGCTCTGATTTGCATTAGGATGTATTCGTTCGATACTTCTAGAAACTCATGTAAATGAGACCATCCATAATGTAAGGCTTCTTTCACTCAGTGTAATATTTTTGTTTTTGTTTTTAAATATTTGTTCTTGTTGTTTATGTGTCACTGGTTGATTCTCCTTTTTTGATAATGTTTTTTTTTTTAACTGAAGTATAGCTGCCACACAATGTTATATTAGTTTCAGGTGTACAACATCGTGATTCAGCAACTCTATACATTACACTGTGCTCATCACAAGTGCAGCCACCATCTGTGGCTATACATCGCTATTACAATACAATTAACTACATTCCTCGGCTGTACCTTTAGCAACTTTATTTCTGATAAGTGTGTTCTATTATGAATTTAGTATGATTTATTTTTGCACTTACCTATTGATAGACATTTGTACTGTTTCCAGTTTGGGCTGATCATAAATAAAGATTTGATGAACATTTTTGAATGAAACTCTTTTTAAAAATACACTTTCATTTATTTTTTTGAAATATATATTTTTTTCTTAGAGAGAGAGAGAGAGAGAGAGAGAGAGAGAGAGCAAGCGAGCACAGGAGAGAGGGGCAGAGGGAAAGAGAGAGACTCTCAAGCAGGCTGCATGTTGAGCACGGAGTCCAACAGGGGGCTCAGTCCCACAAGTCCGGGATCATGACCTAAATGGGAAATTAAGAGTCAGTAACTCAACCTACTGAACCACCCAGGCACTCCTAAAAATATGTATTCATATTTAGGTGTAGAAATGCTGAATCATAGGATAGATATATATTTAACTTAATAGTACTCTTAAATAAATTTACATTTTATGCTTTCTGGAGGACAGAACAGTGGACCTTTGAAGACGTGTACATTCTAATCCCCAGAATTTGTAAATATGTTACCTCGTGGTGACAAAGATTTTGCAGAGATAATTAGGTTAAGGGTCTTCTGATGGGGCAATACCCTGGATTATGCTGATGGGCCCAATGTAATTCCAAGTAATAATTCTAAGTACTTGCTTATAAGAGGAAGGCAAGAGAATCAGGTAGAGGAGATATGGCATAGAAGAGAAGAATGCACTTTAAAGAGGAAAGGAGAAAAGGGCCATGAGCCAAACAATGTAAGGTGTTTTTAGAAGTAGGAAAGGCAAAGAAGCATATTCTTTTCTAAAGCCCCCAGAAAGAACACAGCCCTGGCAATTCCTTGATTTTAGCCTTCTGACCTCCGTAACTATAAGAGAATAAATGTTTGTTGTTTTAAATCAAATGGTACTTCCTTAGAGCAGCAAGAAAAAACTAATGCACACTGATGTCAGTAATACATGATGGCTGAATTACATCCCACCGAAATTTGAAACTGACATTCTATGTAATTTTAGCCATCCTAGTAAATACATAGTTTATCTCACTGTCATTTTAATTTGCAAATTTAATTTTCCTAATGACTATTAAATTTGAATATCTTCTTAGTATTTTATGAAAATTCAAATTTTCTTTTGTAAAGTGTCCGATAAGTTTTTATTCATTATTTTTATGTGCTATTTATCTTTTTATTATTGAGTTGAAAGTGTCCCTTGTATAATCCAGGTACTAGTTTTTTTGATGATAAATGTATTACAAATTTTTCTCTAATAGTGGCTCATATTTTTACTTCCTTAATGATGTATGTTGATGAGCAGAACATTTTAGTGATGAAATTCAATTAATCTTTAGATTTTATGGCTAGTGCTAATTCTGTTCTAAGGAAATGCTTATTACTTCAGGATAAAAATATGTTTCCTATGATTTTTTTTTGCTTTGAAGATTTATACTATCAGCTAAATGCTTAGGTGTCTGATTCATCCAATTAAATTTTGTGTATGTTTTGATGTATGTTTTGAGGCATATTATTTTTTATAAAGCTTTTCAGTTATTCCAGAACCCTTTGTTGAAAAGACTTTTTTTTTTCCTTTCTGAATTACCTTGGCACTTCTATTAAAAATCAATTTATTAAAAAGAGTGTGGTTCTATTCCTGGACCCTCAGTTCATTCAATTAATCTATTTTTGTCTATCCTTAAATTTTTAAATATTGATAGTGTATATTATTTTTGGAGTAATTTTGATGAGCATAATATTTTAATTATGTAGAAGTACAATTTATTAAGGTTTTTTCTTTAGGGATACTGCTTTACTATTTTATCATATCTAAGCAATGTTTTTCCAGCCTAAGGTTGTAAAGATACTCTTCTGTTTTTCATAGAATTCCTTAGAGTTTTCTATGTGACATCTCATCATTTATAAATAAGAGTGTTTTGTTACATCATTTCAAAACTAAATTTTTTTCTTATTTTATTTCATTGGAGAGAATTACATGTACATGATTGAAAAGAAATAAAGGATACATCCTTGCCTTGTTTCTGAATTCAGAAAACCTTCAGTATTGCAGGTTTAATTAATGTGTATGTGCATTTTTTTAAAGATGAATAAATTTTTTTCTACATTTCTACTTCTAACTGTAGGAATGTTTTAAAGATGAATAAGTGTTGACTCTTTGTCAAATCCATTTTTCAGTCAAGATTACCATAATTATGTTCTTCTTTATTCTACTAACATGATAAATTACATATGATTTTGAAAGTTAAATAAACTTAACATTCTTTCAGTCAACCACACATAGACCTAGCACATTATTTGTTTATACATTGCTGAAATTAATTATTTAATATTTGTTGAGAATTTTTTTGTATTTTTATTTTAATTATTTTTGTATTATGTTTTATATTCACAAAGAATATTGGTCTGTAATATTTATGTCTCATGATATTTTTGCTATGTTTTGTTTATGTGATATGGCTTCATACAACATGTTTACAATAGTTGTCTCCTATGTTTTGGAAACAGTCTGAATAAGCTTGGTATTTTTTATCTCAAATGTTTGATAGATTTCACCAAAAAAAAAATAGGGCTGGATCTCGAATTTTATTTTTGAAAAGTTTAATTGTGCATTCAATTTTTTAAAATAGTTATAAATTTATTCACATTTTTAAATTTTGTGCATGTATGTTATTTTGGTAAATTGTATTGTTCAAGGATATTGCCCGGTCCATCTAAGTTGTCGAATTTATTGGTATAAAGTATTTTATAACTTTTATTGTCCTCGTTAAGGCCTGTATAAAATTTAATGCTCTTTAATATATCTCTTTTTTTGATACTGTGAATCTTGTATATTGTGTGAGAGTGTATTTTCTTTCATCAGTATTGCTAGATGTTCTATGTTGTAAATGTCAGTTAGATTGTTAATTTAGAGTGCTATTTAAGTTATTGATCTTCTGCTGTTTTGATTTATTGATTAGTAACAGAATGAGATTAAAGTCTCCAGAATATTTGTAATATCATCTTTGTGTTATTACTGCCAGACTTCAAAAATGTTTACTGTTTTTTTCCCCTTGTCAAGGCCATGTGGAGCTCTTTCCAGATCCTCACTGTGAGAACACATTGGAGTTCTGGAGAAAACACTTATAAAAATGTATGCCCTCCCTAAGGCTGCAACCCCCAGGGTTTTCTCTCTCTTACTCTAATCTACACTCAGCCTCCAACAAGGTAAAAAAAACAAAACAACATGTAAGTGTTTCTCCCATTTTAGGTTTCAGCAGTTTCCTTTCCAGGTAAGCAGATTTCAGCTGCTGTATTCCTCCAAATGACCTGTTTCTCTAGATGTAATGGTGAGGTATTCCCTGTGGCTTCAGTCCTCTGAGGAGTCCATGAAAACACTTTGGTTTGTAATTTATACAATTTTTTCTTGTTTGTAAGGTTAGGTGTGACATGTTCCAAATATTTACTTGTTAGAGATGCAACTACAAGTTCTTAGTTATCTTTTGAATCATATTTTTAATGAATAAATATTTGATATTTTACATGGATACATCCCTCTGGCACTCTTCATTTCTTTGTATAAATTCAAATTTTTAATTGGCTTTATTTTTCTTTTGGATTTTAAAAAATTACTTGATATACTATAGGTCAGCTTGAGATGAATTCTCTTAGCTTTTGCCTGAAAGAATTTTAGATTTTTCTCATTAATTTTTTCCCTGGACATAGAATTGCCACTTTAGAGTTTTCTGCTTAATGTCTTTTTTCAGTGCTTAAAAAATTTTCTCTTTATTATTAGTTTTCAGAAATTTGGTTTCAACATGATTTTATATGGTTTTCTTTGTGTTTGTTCTGTCTGAAGGTCATTGAGAGTTTTAAATAAGTACATTTATACTTTTCATTACATTTGTAAATTTTAAAAATGTTTATTTTAAGAGAGAGTGCATGTACCTGTGAGTGGGGGAGGGATAAAGAGAGAGGGAAAGGAAGAATTTCAAGCAAGCTCCATGCTCAGTGCAGAGTCTGACACTGGGCTTGATCTCATGACCAGGAGATCATGACCTGAGCCAAAATCAAGAGTCAGATGCTTAACCAACTGAACCACCCCAGGTACCCTTGACATTCAATTTCTTAAATCTTCTCTCCTGTCTTTCTTGAAGTTTGATTATACATTTGTTGGATTTGTTCATATTACTATATGGGTCATGAAAACTGTTTACTTTTTGTTTGTCCTTTTTCTGTTTGTGTTTTAATTTCTATTAATAGAAAATTTTTAAGTTTCCTTAAAATTCTTTAAGTTTGCTGATATTTTCTTTAAAAGCTTATTAACCTTTCTAATTCATCTTATACTTTACATATTATATTTTTATTACTATGCTTTATGTTCTTTTTAAGCTTCCATTTCTCTCCTTATATTTTAGTGCTTGAACATATTTTAGTAGTTGTTTTAAAAAGCCTTTCTGTTAATTTTATATTTCTGCCATGTCTACATTTGTTTCCATTGCCTGACTTGTTCATGAGTTACATTTCCTTATTTTTACTAGAAATTTTTTTTTACTAGACATTGTGACTATTACATTATTAAGTGATGAATGTGGTTATCTTTTCTTTTTTTTTATATTAGACTTTTTTCTGACAGGCGATTACGTTATATACCAAGCAACTTGATCCTTTCAGATTTTCATTGTAATTCAGTTATGGTGAGCATAGGAAATCTTTTAATTCAGAGCTAGTTTAACATTACTATAGCATGATTCTTCTGGAGTCTTTACTGGGCACCCTTTATAATAAGGAATGTCCACTCTGATGAATTAGAACTGTTTCCCCAGCCCATGGAAATTGTTTAGTTTATTGCTTCCTGGTCATTCTTTTCTTGTCCTTACGGAGTTTCATTCTGAACATCCATGACATACCATTTAGCAATCACTTCAAAGGGAATCTTGACCAGTTTTCTTGACCTATATCTCCATTTAGCAACCTCATTTCATTACCTTGAAATTGTAAACCACTTTGTCCTCCCTGAACACTGATCTCTCACTCCTAAACTTAGTCAAATTTCCATACATTACTTGTATTACCCTGCACAGTATTCTAAAATGTAGTTTCAGGAAGAATGCTAGGGTGATTGTAGATTTGGTTTCATTTTTCTATTCCTTCCAGGGATCAAAGTTCTGCAATGACTATTTCGCCATGTCTAGTTTTTTAGTTGTTTACAGCAATAGGCAGGACTATTGCAGTTACATCAAGATGGTCAGTAACAGAATTAGCATAACTATGTTGAAATTCCTGTTGGCCAATTCCAAAATCTGGGTCATTTACCTGCTTCTATTGACTATTTTCTTCTGCATCATACATTGTTATATTTTTCTGTGTATCTTCATGTCTGCTAGTTATGTATTTTAAGTGATGTGCTAGGAAGACTGAGGTTTATTATTTCCCTCCAAATCGTGTTGAATATTATTTTAGCAGACTATTACAAGTGAGTTATCTTGATTTTATGGAGACTGGAATTTAAGTTGTACTTTATATAAGTCAATCTATTTGTTTGTATTTTTTCTCTTAGTCCTAAAGAGAATTGCTCAGTTCTGGAATATGGGTTTAAGTATGAGACATGGCCTTTTTGAGAATTCAGGGGGAAGTCTGACATGGTTACCAAGGCCCTCTAGTTTGGCATGAATTGAACTTAAAATTGTGTCTTCCAAGCAGCCAATAATAATTCAAATCTGGTCATATCCTCCTTTCATTAGAGTTGCTGTTTCTCTTAAACCGTATGGAATCCCATCCCATGTGCAAATAATTCAGATGTTAGTCACAAATGTATGTGAGTTTATGTGTGCACTTTATAGATTCTTCTTTTCCCAGGATTTTTTCCCCTTAAATTTCAGCTACAAAGCTTGTCTTAAAATTCAATATCTGACTTCCCAGTTCAAGGGGACTGCAGCATTCTGCTTGATCTTTATCCCCTCCATGCTTTGTGAACTGGGGCCTTTCCCCAAGATGACTTCACCTTCATTTACATTCTCACTGTCTCAATTTTGCCTATTTTTCCCTATTTTGATTTTCTCCAGTGCCTTATAGATCTTGTCTTGCATATATTGTCTTGACTTTATAATTGTTTTTAGAAGAAAGGTTAGTATGATACAAGCTATACAAGCTATTGCTAGAAAGAGAAGGAAATTTAGTTATTTGTTTATTTTAGGTTGGTTGAACTGTTTCAGATAATCAAATGTATGGATATATCTTATACTTCATTTGCTTTATCTTTTTTCAGACATGTAAGACTCCTGACAATGGGTACAATGGGACACCTTTCACATTGTATTCGTGTGCACATGCTTTATATCTATCAGGCACTGGCTTTGCAAGTTTTTTGTTTTTTGTTTTTGTTTTATTTTTTTAGGAAATAATGAATAGTAGTAATTTAACACCACATCTCAAGATGAGGATGTGATAAGTTAGTTCACAAGTTAAAAAAAAAAAGGTATCTATGAACAGACTAATGCCATTAATGAGTTTACTAACTTTATGTAGATCGTGAGCCCTGAGAATACTCCCCAGGCATCACTGATTGTGATTGGCATGTTCAAAAAATAATTAGAAGACAAGTGGGATTGAGCCAGAATAAATAAAGGTTAGAGTGGTAGAGACCATAGAGGTAATCAAGGCTTTGATTATGTTAGGCCTGGTAAGATATTTAGATTCTAATAAGTGATATGAAGTCATTGAAACACAGAAAACATGGCAGTGATATGATCTTAACCACATTCTTAAAAAATTATTCCGTCTGCTGTATGAAGAATGAACCATACATGAATAGCATGAAAAAAAGTAATTTTCCTTAGAAAATTATCAGTTTTATAGTAGATTTGGTCAAAGTGAGAGTAGCAAAAGATGTAAGTTATGGTTCCCCTCCACCACCCCCATCAGCCCCCCAAAACCCACCACAAACCTTTAGCATGTTTCATGGGGCTGCTTTTTTTATTTTTTTATGACATCAAGTGAGAGTCAAGTCAATGCATGCCCTATTTTAAAAGCACAAAAGCACCAGAGTTCTAAATGCATAATAGCAAATTGCATCTGTGAATATGTAAAGTTGCTTTACCATTCACAGAACTTTGAGCGGGTCTCTAGTTAAAATAAAATGGCAACAGAAGAATACAATTGTGTTATTAAAGATGCAACTTGCATTTTAAAGCTAATAACATATAATGAAACACATACGAAGATTGTTCTAACAGCACCTTTGGTTCAGTGAGACAAGAAAAGTCATCTTTTTGCATTGTAAAAATTACAAGGTTTCCTCATGGATGCTTTATTTTCTCAACCGGTCTTTGTTGAGAATCTCATTGAAACTTGACCCTGAGAAGTCTGAATCTTGGGTTTCATTTAGTTCAGAACCTAGATGGGGTAGAAAGTCCAATTTGGAGACATGGCATCTTCTTATTTGGGGATAAATGATTTTTGCAAGCAAAGGAGACAAAGGAGGAGACACAGGAAGCTTGTTCAGTTAACCACTTCTGGGAGAACCACTGGTTCTAAGCACAAGAATAGTGTCTTAAGGAAATGCAAATATTAATTAGAAGAAAAACAAAGTCTTAATTTTAAACCTTAATAAACAGGGATTCTCCTATGTAGAAAGTCCAGGTGGTTGTTTAGCACCATATAAAATATGAATGTTGGGGACCCCTATTTTCCCCTTTGTTTTGTTCTTCTGATTTCCATCCAATACGTGGTAAGCTATGTTATTTGGAATCATCTTCTAATTATTGGTTTATGCAGCAGATTAGATGTTTATCTGTGAACTTTATTTCAAAGAGCTTAAACTGCAGAGTGGTGAAACCCTCAGCTATTGTGAATGGTAAAGACTGCTATGGGGAAAAGAAGCTGCTGAGAGGAACTTTTACAATGCTTCTCCTCCAGCTACCCTGCTGAGAGCCGAGGAAGCATTAGCTCATCCCCAGGGAGAATCTCAGATAAGACTCTTGGGGTAAGGGTAGGCGGTGCAGAATTTTCTATCTTATCTTTTCTCTCAGATACCTCATCCAACTTCTCATCAAAATGTCTCTTGAACATTTCCTCGCACAAAAAGGAAATGGCAGTTGCTTTCTTTGTGGGAGTGGATTTCATAACAGAGACACGGTTTGGTTATTTGTCCTGGGTTTTTATTCTCTAGACTGATGGGAAAAATGTGCAAGTTTTACATTTTCATAAAACGAATAGAACTGGGAGTTTTGCAAATTACATAGCAGATTTTATGTAATTTTTTCAGTTCTATTAGATACTTCTTGGTTCCATTTTTTTTCCCCTTTAGAGTACATGAAGGAGAAAAGAGAGGTATTAAAAGAATACCCTCAGAGCCTAATAAGACAGTAAAATAATGGAAAATTGCCACAGGAAATGCTGGAGAGGATGCACTACAGACGATCCCCAACTTACGATGCTTTGGCTTACAATTTAAAAAAAATTTTTTTTAATTTTTTATTTATTTTTGAGAGACAGAGAGAGACAGCACAAGCAGGGGAGGGTCAGAGAGGGAGGGAGACACAGAATCCGAAACAGGCTCCAGGCTCTGAGCTAGCTGTCAGCACAGAGTCCGACGCGGGGCTCAAACCCACCAACCGTGAGATCGTGATCTGAGCTGAAGTCGGATGTTTAACTGACTGAGCCACCCAGGCGCCCCATACAACTTTTTGACTTTACAATGATGTAATAGCAATGTGCATTCAGTGAAAACCTCACTTCCAATCTTGAATTTTGATCTTTTCCCCAGCTGGTGATATGCATATGATTCTCTCTCCTGATCCTCTGCAGCAACAGAAAACCCACAGCTCCTAGTCTGCCACGCGATCAAGAGGGTACACAGTGGATCCTTTTATCCTATACTGTCTTTCTTTTTCTTTTTCTCTACACCATTCCATGCCCTACAACCATTCTGTTTTTCACTTTCAGCACAGTATTAAAAAAAATTACATGAGATACTTAACACTTTATTATAAATAAGCTTTGTGTGATTTGCCCAAATGTAAACTAACATAAGTGTTCTGAGCATGTTTAAGGTGGGCTGGGCTAAGCTAGTTCAGTAGTAGGTTAGGTGTAGTAAATGCATTTTGACTTATGATATTTTCGTCTATGGTGGGCTTATCAGGGTGTAACGTCATCATAAGCCATGGTAGATCTGTTATATACACACAAAAAGTCAAATAAGAGAACAGAAGAGTGAAAGAAATTAATATTTATATATATAAAATTTGTTTTTGCATTTGGCTAGATATCTGTTCCTGAACCCTTTCACATTTCTACAAGATAAAAGAGAATAGCTCTTTGCTGCATGCTAACTAGGCTATGATTTTTGGAAGGAAGTAAAGAGAAATACATCCTTTCCTCCCTCTTGTTCAGATAATTTTTAATTATCGGGAAAATCAAGCAAGCAGACAAGCCCAAGTTTTAAGCTTCTACCTGCCTTACTAAGTCAAAATGTGGCCCGTAGATAAATAGCATTGGTGTCACCTGGGAGCTTATTAGAAATCGAGAACCTCCAGGTCCACCCCAGACCTAATGATTCAGAAGTTCTGGAGTGGACCCAGAAATCTGTTTTACCAAACTCTCCCTGGGATTTTTATGCACTCTATATCTTGTAAAGCTCTGTTTATGTGTGTAGGAGCCCAAGATTCTGCATTTCTAACAAGTTCCCAGGTTATGCCAGTGATGCTGGTCCATATGACACATCTGGGTAGTAAGGTTCTAATGGCTGCAAACTAATTCTGGGTAATTTTTTCCTTCTCTTTTTTCCTCTCCCCTCTCCCATTATTAGTTTCCTACTTAACATCAGTGTGTCCTCACTCCATAAATGTACAGCTAGTTTATTGAATGATTAGAAGCCAGCAGGCTACAAATATATTAAATAGTTTTACTTTTTCATTAACTGCTGCCTTCAGATAAGCTCTTCTGAATCTCTCTCTCTTGGATCTATAATGGCATTCTGGTTAGCTACTGTAGCTTTCCGGCCATTTTCAGCTCTAGAAATGACCACGTCAAAACTACTTAAAATTTCATTGTTATCTCTCACTCTTCCAGCTCATACTTGACCTGTATCCTGGGTCCAAGGTATAGGAGAATTAATTTGATTGTCCATTCCATTTTCTAGTTCCCTGGCATTGGAGACGAGGATGAGAAAATAGGCAGAATGGCCTCCTATAATGTGGTTCCTTTCAGTAATGTTGAAGAATCTCTGGTCTCATGTGTCTCAGTTGAGGACATCTACAGGGGGGCGGGGCGGTCATTGGACTGCTGAGCCTCTCTTCTGAGCTCTTCGAAGTTACCAAGATTCTCAGATGCTATGGATAGTTGTTGATGTCTTCTTCCCAGATGTACGATAACACGGTTCCTTACTGTTTGACTGGTGTGGCCTATTCCTACAGGCTTCCTCAGGTCTTTCCTGGAGGGAATCAGACATGAGAACTATGTGTGAACCCAGTTCTAGAACATAGACATGTCAGATACACAATAATTCTCTCACTGTGCAGTGTTTTGGCACTAGAACCTTGGATAATCTGGGGCTTTCCACAGCTTGCCCAGTATCCACCTCATCTCTCCATCCCTGACTATCTGGTGAATCTCTGAGGGTTGATTGTATGTATATAAATTCAATGATTACTTTTTTATTCTTTTTCCTGTACCCACTCAGATTATATATATATATATATATGTGTGTGTGTGTGTGTGTGTGTGTGTGTGTATTATATATATATATGTATTTTATATATATATGTGTGTATATTATATATATTGATGTGGGGGCAGGAAGATGGAGTGATGATGGAAGATAATCAAACTCATTTCAATAGCTTCTTAACAAGCGTGGAGGGACTCAAGCAGGTCCTTGTAAGCTCCCCTATAGAGAATATGGTTACTTTATATTTGATATAATTGTTAATAACAGATTGTGAGATAACTGGAGCTATCCAGATCTTTTCCAGTCTTCTCTTAGAATACAATACTCATTTTGTCATTTACTCTGAGGATAGCTTCCACTTAAGTTTCATTAGTTAAGGAGAGAATTGTAATGGAAGGAACTACATTCATGAACCTTATTTTAAGGTACTACAATTTTAGAAGACTATAAAGGAGACAGTGGCAGAAAGAATCCTGGGGACAGAAGACAAAACCAATAATGATATCCCTTCTTTGGGAAACTATTCTGCTTCTAGCAAGAATAACCACTGTGCATAATTTTGGTTATACACTGAAGGGGGCTACTTCCTTTTGAGCATTTATAGACAGCATGTGAGAGCAGAAAACTGTATCAGACATTAAGTCAATCCCCGTATTTAAAATAGAAATTAACTGTATTCATATATTAATTTAATGGACATTTATTCAGTGGCTTCTATTGGCAAGAGACTCAATTTTAAGAGACTTTACCCAGAAATCTTAGTGGTTAATGAAGGAGTTTACCACATTGACTCTGCCTCCTTTGTGGTTTCAGGTTTACAGAATGTTCCCAAATGACACTCCGTAAAATTGAGACCCTCGTTTGCAAAGCAGACATAACCAAGAAAACTAAACAGCACATCTTAAATATTATTAAGTGAATAGCTCATGTAAATTAGTCATCTGAAATAAAGCCATTTCGTTTAGAGAGAATAATGGGCTTAAATTGGAGTTGATATGCATATTTCAAAATACACCAGATTATTTCCAAATGTGCCATTTATCACATAGTAGTAAGTCACATTGAGGCGCCATTTCTCACTTGATAGCATTTCCGGCACAGTTGGGGAATGCTGCAGCCATTATGCATAGCAACCCACATTATTCGTGACAGGTAGCTGTACCTTCCAGGAACCAGGGCCCTCGCTGCCCCTAAAAGTGGCCACAAGGGTGCTCACTATGATGTAAACACCTGCCCACCATGCTGGCAATGAGAGCTTATCACACCTGGCATCCTTTTAACAGCTGTAGGGTGACCTGTCAACCATGGGCCAAATCCAGACTGATTACCATGAGGTGAGAAGTCTCAAATCCAATCAGCCATCCCATGAGCTACTCAGCCACCTGTACATGGTTAACATCTGCTGTTTTGAAGTTTGTGGTTGTTTTCTTTCCAAGCGATGCATTTTTTTCATTGACCAATATGAAAAACAGAAGAGGATGATCAATGTAGAGAAACATTATTAAAACATCTCTAACAGAGTGAAATTCTCACTGTAAATATTGCTGCTTTTAAAGTGCACATTTGGTGAGAATATCAACTATTCAATAATAAAGATTTTGGTAAGCATTGCATGGGAAATATTGAAGGGTAATTGAGTGGAACATGGAGTGACTGAGGAAATATTACAAAAAAGCTACAACCATGGTCTGTATCTTAGTTAAGTCAAAAGAAGAATTATAATACAAGGGAAAATAAATAGTTGAAGATTAGATTTGTGCTAATTGAGGTGACTATTGCTTCAAAGTGCAGTATAACTTTGTGAGCTGATATAGTTGAGGAAGGCATTTTAAGGACAGGGGTGATTTGAATTGGACCTTAAAGGGCAGAGCAGACTCTATGTGAGGCAAGAAGAAAACAGAGCTGAGCAGCAGATCCACATAGCAAGGGAAGCTGTACCATGAAGAATTGTTTGGTTGGGAGCACCTGGTTGGCTCAGTTGGTTAAGCATCTGGGTCTGGCTCAGGTCATGATCTCTTGGCTTGTGGGTTTGAGCCCTGCATCGGGCTCTGTGCTGACAGCTAGCTCAGAGCCTGGAGACTGTCTTTGGATTCTGCATCTCCCTCTCTCTGCCCTCCCCTCCTTGCGCTGTTTCTGTCTCTCAAAAATAAATAAAAAAAAGACATTTAAAAAATTTAAAAAATGAATTGCTTGGTTATTTGTGTTCATGAAGAGATGGGTCTGAAGAAAAGAGCTCTTGCTCAAGAGCAGTGGAAAGACCATCTCTGTAGGGTAGGGGCAGTTAGAGACTTCAAAATTAATACAACTAAATGAAAGTCATTGTGTGCTCCCGGCAAATGTGATGCTTCAAGAAAGATGAATACAGAAAGTGGGTGGGGAGAAAATGGAAATCTGTGGTGCACTTCATAGTTCCTTAACTGAGAAGGTGGTAAGCAGTGTATCTGAAGTGCTGTAATGTTTCTTATATTGTGAGGAGCCATCTAAACTAATGTTTTCACACCTGTCTACCAAAATACTTCTAGAAGCAAAAAGATATGAGGGTATGACTTGTCCAAATGAGCCTGGAGATATGGCTTCAAGCAGCATATCAAAAGCATGAAATGCATGTAATGTCTCAGATTTTACTGTAAAGATATAGCAGATTTTTTTCCCGAATCTATAATGTATCATGGCTATCTTTTAAAATCTGAAAGTCCCAAACAACAATGCAAAAATTAACCCCAAAGCCCTATCTTTACCATAAATTCGAAATAATAAAGCATAAATATGTTCCTTCGGGGCTCTGCGTCACATGTCACCAGCCATCTTATCATCTGAAGCAGGTTTGGCCGTTAGTCTTGCGCGGTAATGCCGCTCCTCATAGGTGGTTATGTTATCTCAATGCGTCTCCCTGGCGTCGAGGAGGGAGAAACCTCTCTTGGCTCTCAAACCTCGAGCGAGCCTTAGCCGCGATTATCTGTAGTTACTGCAAACAAAGCAATGGGGATCTACCACCGTGGTTAATTTACATTGAACTCTGATGATTAGTGGGGACAAGTAAGGGAGGGACAAGGGGCTATTGGCCTATAATAAACCAGATGATGTTTTTAAGTATTTTTAAAAAGATTTTTAAATTTATTTGGAGACAGAGAGAGAGAGAGAGAGAGAGAGAGAGAGAGAGAGAGGGAGAGAGGGAGAGAGAGGGAGAGACAGAATCCCAAGCTGTCTCCCTGCTGCCAATGCAGAGCATGATATAGGGTTCAAACTGATGAACCATGAAATCGTGGCCTGAGCCCAGATTAAGTGGGGTGCTTAACCCACTGAGCCACGCAGGCACCCCAAATTATACAGACGTTCTTAAACACACATGTGAAGCTTATGCAAACTAAAAACGTCTTTTACCGTTATTGCTGTCAATATTGCCTTTTCTGATTCTTTCCTAATTTCTTACCAGTGGCTTTCCTTTGGGTGGTCTCATATTGTGCCCACTTCCATTTACAAATTATAACATGATGTCCTCTTTATATGGTCCCATTTTTGTAATTTGGGTCCCATATTTCCTTGTTTGTCTCCTGGGCAGTCAGTCCCTGCAAGAAAGCGAATGATAATTTTTCCCCCTTCAGGGAAGTGAAACTCATACTATGTGCTTTTTGCCTAAAATATATAAAGAGTTGGCATTTTTGTCTTCAGTCGGTATTAAATTGATCTATGTGTGTTTTAAGGATCCTTGTGCTTGTGGTTGTTTTGGTGCAAGCTTCTATTCCTCCCATGGACAAGTCTACTTATTTCTGCAATACCACTTGAGCTTCACATTTCTAACCTCTTTTATTTTAGATTATGGGATGAGAGCATGAGAACATTTTAGAGGAACTGCCAGGTTATCCTCTGAAAAGTTTACATCAATTTACAGTCCATGAAAGTGTATGAAAGTGAGAATATTTTCCTAAGTGTCTCTTTACTGGGTATCATTTCTTAAGAAGTTTTTGCAAACCCAAGTGTTTTGCAAAAATACTTAATTTATATTTACCAACTGGTGAGTTCCACGTGTTTATAGCATTTAAAATTCCTTTCCTATGAAAGTTTCATCAGTAGTCTTCACTACCTATTCTAAGTGATGCTTGCCATTTTCTTTTTGGTATATCAAAAAGATACACTTTTTGGTATTTCTGTCATATTTGCTCTAAGTGTATTGTTTCTGTTGATAGTTTGTTAACTTTGTGTATAGATAATTTTCGTCATGTGGATTAATTAAAAACATGGCTATTTTATTTTTTTCCCTTTTTAAAATTTATTATTGAGACAAAAACAGAGCGTGAGTGGGAGAGGGTCAGAGAGAGGGGGAGACACAGAATCCGAAGACAGGCTCCAGGCTCTGAGCTGGCTGTCAGCACAGGGCCTGATGCGGGGCTCGAACCCACGAACTGTGATATCATGACCTGAGCCGAAGCCGGCCGCTTAACCAACTGAGCCACCCAGGTGCCCCAAAACGTGGCTATTTTAAAAATTTTTCCTTGATTTTGTGTCTTGCTCAGGTGTGTTATCCTCATAAAGATATTTTAAAGTTGTGTGGTTTTTTCTAATTAATATTTTTTTAAGTTGATTTATTTATTTTGAGAAAGAGAGAGAGAGAAGGGAGATTCACAGAGAGGGAGGGAGAGAGAAGGGAGATTCACAGAGAGGGAGGGAGAGAGAAGGGAGATTCACAGAGAGGGAGGGAGAGTGAGAATCCCAAGGAGGCTCTCTACTGTCAGTGCAAACCCCACTGAAGGGCTCAAACCCATGAACCTTGAGATCATGATTTGAGCAAAAACCAAAAGTCAGATGATTAACCAACTGAGCCACCCAGTCATCCCTTAATTAATATCTTATTTATTTTAAATATTTACACATTGAATCCATTTGGAACTCATGCTTACGTATGAGCCTAGGAAGAGATTCTAGCTATACATAGACACACAACATTGAGATTCAATCAGTAAACAAATAATTGATTGTTTCCACATTATATTGAAAAAATCATCTCTTTTAGGGAGATTTGAGTCACCTTTATCGTATCTAAATCATCATATATGCATGGTTCTGTTTTTATCTATTTGTCTAGCCCTGGTAGAGTTCTAATATCATTGAAGCAGATACCACTGTCTTATTGTTGACTTAAAGAAAACATCTTCATACTTGAATAACAAAATGATATTTGATAATGATTTCAGATAAGTATGTCTCATAATGTTCAAATGTTTCACTTATTTTAAATTTCTTGCCAATATTGTCAGGAGTATTTGCTATATTTTATAAGGAGCCTTTTATTATCTCATATATTCAGAGGTTCTTCCTTTAATGCATTAACTTGGTGACAAATATTTATTTGCTTCCCCCTCACCTTTATTGAGTTTTAATTGACATAGAATTCTGGGTAAGTATAAAATTGAAACATATTGACTTGATACATTTATATATTGCAAAATGATTACCACCATAGCATTAGCGAAAACCTGAACCTGTCACATAATTCCTATTTCTTCTTTGTAGTGGGAACATTTAAAATCTACTCTCGTAGCAACTTTCAAATATATATCACAGCATTATTAGCTATTGTCACCATGCTATACATTAGATCCCTAGACTCTGTTAGTATTCTAATTGGGCATTAGTGCTTTTTGATCACCATCTCCCATTTTCCCCACTCTCCAGACCCTGGTAACCACCACTCTGCTCCCTGTTTCTCTGAGTTTGGGTATTTTAGATTCCAAATATAAGTAAGGTCATACATACAGTATTTGTCTCTCTGCTCTGGCTCATTTCACTGAGGGTAATGCCATTTAGGTTTATCCAAGTTGTTGCAAATGGCAGAATTTCCTTCTTTCTCATGGCCGAATGATATTCCACTATTTATATGTACAACATTTTCTTTACCCATTTGTCTATTGATGGGCACTTAGGTTGTTTCCATGTCTTGCCTATTGTGAATAATGCTGCAGTGAATATCAGGGTGCAGTAATTTCTTTAAGACAGTGATTTTATTTTCTTTGGGTATATACCCAGAAGCTGGACTGCTGGATCATATGGTAGTTCTATTTTTAATTTTTTGAGGAACCTCCCTCCTGTTTTCCATAGTATGCGTGTATATGTGTATATATGATTTATATGTAATATAAGCACAGTAGTTATCAAAGGAAATAGATTAATGGATAAATTTTTGTAGAACATGATTCTCCTAAAGTTGTATAAAATGTGAAATTTACTTGGGTACATGCATTTTAAAGAATAACAGTAAAAAAAGTATCCTAAAATATTAGCTTTGTGCTTAGACTATTCCTAAAAGGAAATATCCTAAGTCATGTTTCTTTGAGATTACATTACAGTTGTGAGCTCTATTTGCTTTTAGAATGCTTTGGTGATACTCCTTTCCTAAATGAGCTCTCTGAAAGGGGTTAAAATTTTTTGTCCTTTTCCTGCATCTTGTCTGTTCATCCTTTGTTTATAAAATCATGTGTGCTTTCATAATCTGATTCTGGGAAGTATAACCACAGGCAGTAATGAGTCTGGACTCTAAAAACAGGTTGTGAGTAGGGCCCATTTGAAGCCAGTAGAATGGGTGTGAAGGCCCATCTTGAGATCATGATGTCCTGTCAGTGACAGACTGTGATTGAGCACAGTGAGAAGAGTCGTGACACAGAAGGATCTTCTCTAGGGCATAAAGGGCCAGGAGCATGATCTTCTTGAAGCATCTCATGATAGTGATCTGGTGTTGCTGGTAAGTTGGCTCATTTATTGTCCCTTGGATCAATTTCCCTCTGCATGTAGGCTTTAAAAACCTGAGCCCTAATGTGCTAGCAAACATGATCAGTTTTATATGCTGAGCTTCAATTCTGTCTCTTGAGGCCCTTTGTCTTACTGGGGAAAATTTCACCCAAAGAAGAATAAGACATTTTTAGAGTATGGTAGAGTAATTTTCTCACAGAAAATTACTTTTCTCTTTTCCAATTTTCACCCCTGAATTCAAGCACTGGAAGTGTCCTCTTGTCTTCAAGGAAGAAACCTTTACCAGCATATAAGACCTTTGTGTTTCACTGCTTATTCTTGAGACTTCTAGGTATTCTGAAATCTTGGAGGGGGCAAAATAACTGTGATAACCTGAGTCCATTAAAATAGACCACTTTCTTCTATTTCAAAAACAATATGCAAAGATAAATTTATGCTTTTCCATTGGAATGTAATTTGAAGTAAAATAATAATGTTTTTACATTCCCCTGAGACAAAGTATATTCTTAAATGTGTTTTCTCTTCCTTCTTTTTTGCTTTCTTCTACCTCTCCTCTTCTTGCTTCCCCTCAGTTCTCTCTCTCTCCTTTTTTTTCTTTCTTTGATATGCTTGTCAGTTCAACTTTTTGGGTAAATTATGATAATATGCATTTTAAAATTTAACTAACTTTTCAAATTAATCATTATGAAATAATATCACATATTATTTTTGTGGTTACTTCACCTCATTCATTGATCCTTTACTCTGAATTCCATCATGTATTCATTTTCTATTTTTTCCTTAAACAAATTTGTCAGCTATGGCTGTTTTATTAATCCTTTGGGAAGCATTGGAGTTTATTTTATTTATTAATTTTCATGCCTTTTATTTTCTTACTCTTTCTTTTATCTTTACTTCTTTCTTTTATATGTTTTCTTTGACCTCAGTTTGTGTAACTTTTATGAAATGCATTAACCCCGATGTGTAATTTATTTTTAGTCCCTTAAAAAAATGATTCTAAGACTACCAATTTTGCTCTATGTACACATTAGCTGATTGTCAGTGATGTACTTTCTTCAATGTGTGTTCCTTGAACAACCTGGGTATTGTTCAGAGAGAGATGGCTGGGACTCAGTCAAGAACTACTGATTCAGAATTTCTGAAGCTAAACAACAGATTATTGCATAAAAAATACAAGAGTTAGCTACAACAAAATCTCTATATATTTTGAGTTTAATAATTTCCATTATTTTCTAATTACTTGAAATTACAATTTATATTTTTGTCTAATATTAACTTTAATAAGTGTTAAATATTAAAAGGCAGTTAAAATTGCATTTTAAGACACTTTCTTGTAATTTACCTTTCTTTTGTTATGTTTACTTATTTATTTTGAAAGAGAGGAAGAAAGAATCCCAAGCAGTCCCTATGGTTTCAGCATGGAGTGTGACTCAGAGCTGGATCTCAAGAACTGTGAGATCATGATCTGAGCTGATATCAAGAATTAAACACTTAGAGATCTGAGACACCCAGGCACCCTTGTAATTTACCTTTCTATTGTTAATTTTTAAATTATTTTATTTGGAAAGAAAATACAAAAACAACCCCCCCTTTCTTGTCTTTTATCAAGTATACTATAACTTTTTATTTATTTAGCTAAAAACTTCTATGTGTTGATATTTTCTATTATTGTCTATTGCCAGGGTCTATTGGACTTCAGGTTCCTCACAATTTTGAGGAAATATTCTATAAATTCAAATATGTCATTAAAAATTTTATCCTAGAAATATATACTATAGAAGCACAAATGAGGAAGTGTTCCACAGAGATGACTCTGATATAGGGCATGAATAATGAGACACTGGAAAATAGTATTTCAGGGAGAAGGATTTGTATGCATTAAATGATAAAATTTTCAAGTTTTTATTTAAATTCCAGTTAGTTAGCATCCAGTGTAATGTTAGTTTCAGGTGTACAATATAGGATTCAACACTTCCCTTCATCATCCAGTGCTCCTCACAGCAAGTGCACTACTTAATCCCCATCACCACTTTTGCCCACCCCTCTGGTAATGATCGGTTTGTTCTCTATAGTTAAGTCTGCTTCTTGGTTTGACAAATAGGTGAGTATTGCTGAACACTACCTGTGGTGTGGGCAGAATTAGACCTACCATGTAGGACAAATTCAGACAATAATGAGCTCTGAATGGCATACAGAGTTTGAATTTTAGAATGTAAATTATGAGGAATCTGCAGAATATAATTAATCACAGGAGTGACATGACCAGATAGATTTTGAAAGAGAAAGAGAGAGAGAGAGAGAGAGAGAGAGAGAGAGAGAGAGAGAGAGAGAGAGAACATTAGCAATATTGTGGAAGATGAATAGAAAGAGGAAAAGATGGAAGACGATGAGACACAGTTGGCAATAAAAGGTGGTTTTAAATATGACAGACAATTTGCTTAAATTAAACCATACATGGCTTGTTTGCCATTTGGATACTAACAATGAAAGACAGGCAAGTTTTCAAATAAATTTGATTGATAACCTACTTAAGGGTTATTTCTTAATACTTAAAACGACCATAAAAAATGGATACTATTATCATCATTTTATGAAAGAAGATCCTGAATCTAAGAGAGCTGAGGTAAATTGTTCTGGTACATATTGCTTGTAAAAGAACTGTGTTGTGTCAAAACCTCACTGCTGCAGAGGTGGTTGGAGTTGGGGTGCATGGTAATTCCTGAACCAGCTTGGGAAGTGGAGGAGAGAGATGTGCATGATAGTGTTGTGAGGAAGCCAATATGTATTTCTATAGATAAATTCTAATCAACTCTCATAAACCCAACAAAATTGTGTGAACCGTTTTCATTTTTTATTTCTCTTTTTGAATGCTAGTAGAAGGCAAATTGACCTTCCTCTTTTTACATGTAGAGTAGGAGGAAGTGAAAGGTATAAACACATTAGTTTATTTTCTTCTCTGAACTAAAACTGTCTTCATTATATGGGTTGGCATTTCATAAGTTTACATTTTTGTGACAAGCTTTCTACTCATTCTTTGACAAGGGTTTCTTTACCAAAGATCAAGAATTATCGTGCTCTAAATCACAGCCATGGTGATGAAATATACAATCTTTTTTTTTTAAGAAAATAGAGAATTCTTAAGTGAAGTTGACAGAATACATAAATATTTTTTTAACTTCTTAAATCAGAATTTAACTCTAAAAACATACCAGAAGTTATAGTTGCACACATATCACTCTGGGCTGTATCACTATGAAGTAAAATCATTTTAGTATTTGGCTTGAAGCTGGTAATTAATTTTTAAGAATCCACACTTTATGACACAAAATGGTTTAATATGTATAATACTTATAAGTAACAATAAAGCTTATCTTTCCCCTTCCTCCTCAACTTGTTTTGCTAGGTTTGAAAATGCTTCATTGAAAAGGCATTTTGCTATACAAGAAAGTGCACTTTCAAAGCTTTTGCCAGTGTAATTAATGTCAATGAACTTAAATTTATCAACAAGCTCAAATTCATAAAGCTTGTCCTATGAAAATGGAACATTTTTTAAAATTATCAGCCACTTCCTTTGGAAAAAAATCAAGAGTTATGAGTTAAATGTCCCCATATAAATTAAATGTATTTATCAAAGGGCTTGGTACAATCTAAAATGGATCTTCTGCCTTCAATATAAGCAAATAAAAAGATTACGCAGTGACACTAAAGATGTGTGTTGGACATTCTCTCTGATTAATGTGTTAGTGTTGGGAATAACATTAAAACTGTAATGGTCTCTGGTTAGAGTAGGTGGCTGTCTACTTTTCTTTTTTAACATTTACTTAAGAGTTTTTAGCAAGGCAAACTACAAGTTAACATATTTAAGCACATTTCACATGACCTATATCTTTATCAGTCTAACATGCATACTTTAAAGCTCTTATATGTTCAACATTTTGTTCATCTTCCTATAAAATTTCATATCATTATAATCATAGTATATGTACCATGTGATAATTTAATATTTTCTAATAAACTAAAACCTCATTCACATTTCTATACATTCTTCATATATTTTAAATTCCTTTTTCACGCACGAGTAATTAAAAAAAGCAATTTTAGGAGAGAAAGAGAGTTAAACTATAAAAACTTTGTGGACTTTGTTGCTATTATTAATGGATAGTTTTACTCAGTGAAATATCTTTAACCTAATTGTTGGATCAACTTTATGGTTGTCATTGGTTTTGCCTAGTTTGTTAGAGCCACGACTCACATTGAAACTTTCATCTAGTGAGAATGACCCTGTTTGACCTTCAAATCATTTTTACCCCTTCCCATAAAACCTTAAAATTTCTAGCCCAAAGTCAGTTTTTTCCCAACCATTTGCAACATATGTCCTGTCTAATTACAGACAAGTTATATAAGATAGATTTGAGCACATGTATTTTGTGTTTGCCTAAGAAAACATGTACATTATTCTTGGAAACTTCTTGGTGAATTACTAGGGAAGTGGGTTTAGTTTCTAAATATATGTGAAATCATAAAGGACTTCACGTGTCTGCACATACATATGCAAGCACATACCCCTTGTGAAGCTTCCTCCACCCCCACACACATGTTACCTTTTTCATGTTTTGTTATTGACTCCCTGGTTGTTTTGTGTCATCTTAAAAAGGCTAAGTTGTTTGGGAAAGTCTAGGATGTAATGGTTCATCTATCTTCACAGTGCATCTGAGTACCTTAACACCAAGTTTGGGAAACAGTGGCCCAGATGAAATATGCAGATGTAAATTTCTCATTAAATCTCATTTAAATTCATTGTTCAATTTAATATCATTTTATATTCATTAAGATTTACATAATAAATTAGACCCAGGTGACCAACTTAATATCATTTCTAGTGCCATAACAATGACCCCCCACACCCACAATGCCATCAAATGTGTTCCCAAACCCTTCAATTCTCTCATGTCATTTTCTAAAACAGATGGTCACACTTGGGGAGTAGTGATATTCATTATTCATTCTAGACAGTTTAGCAGAGCATCTTCTAAATACTTAGCAGTTTTCATGGCAGCATGGGAAATGCAAAGAAGATGAAATTGCTGACCTTAAGGGACATAGAAATTAGTTGAGGAGGCAAGACATATTGATAGGGACACTTACATAACCAGACAGGGCAGTAAAGTGAAGTGCCAGGTCTACAAATATATATATACTGGAGATTCACCAAAAAAAAAAAAAAAAAATTGAACTTCATGCATTCTAATGAAAGAAAGATCTAAAGTCTGGCTCAACCCCTTTAATAATTATCACTTCATTATGTGCTATGTAGAAACACCGTGTACCTCAATCATCCACTAATTCTGTAGATCAATGATTGGCTAAGTGTCAGATCTACCACAGCCTTCAGAGGCTTGTTGTCCCATCAGCTTATTCATTTGCTGCCACTGCAGGCTCTCAGATTACTTCCGGAATAGTGAGAGGAATATCTGACCCCTCCTGAGTTCCAAATGGTAGCCTAATTATCATGTAGTGCCCTGCATTTTGTGTCTCAAGGCCCTTGCTCCAGCTACTTCCCTAGATCCCGGCTTACCCTACTTTTTCATTAAAAAGTAGTCTTTTCTTTGATGTGCTCTCAGGTGACTGTGGTCTTACTCTACTCACTCTCTTCCTCTAACTGCTCGATTTGCCTTGGGGCTTTTGCAAAGAAATCTAATCTGCTGAGCTCGCTGATCTGATTGAGTCTCAGATCTCCACGTGTTCTCTGCTCTGTACGCAGGTCTCTATTCTTAGCTGCTCTACTCTGCAAGCTCTAAATGTCTTGGTCTGCCTGGAATCTTAGCTCCATCCCCTCAACTCATGAATTCCATGAGCTCTGCCTGAGATCTTCTTGAGCTGCAGTTGGGAGACTTTTCTGGGCCATAAGCTCAGGCAATAAGTAAGCTGGTTTTCATGGAGGGGAGAGAGGAGGTGCTACTTGCATCTAACAGAAAGAGGCCAGGAATGTTGCTAAGCATTCTGTAATATACAGGACTGCCCCCCACACAACAAATCATCCAGCCTGAAGTGTCAATAGCATTCTGAGGTTTTAGAAACTCTAGTTGAGGCTCATGAAACAACCAGAGTGTGGGAGCAGCAGTATACTCAGTTTTCCTTCCCTTTCTGTTTATCTTAGTTCTAAGAGCTGATTTTGTGTTTGGTTTCAATTTAATTTCTGCATATTTTCTGTTATATCAGTAAAAGTACTTTCTGCTCATGGTTGAAAAAAGATCACAACCAGATCTTAGAGGAAAAAGGTAACAAGAGGAAAACAATCCACAAGATACAAAGACATAGACAGTGAAAACTACTGTTACTCCCAAAAACAAATTCAATTGAAATTCATTAAGTAATGAGATTTACTTAGATTACCATATTTTAACACTCTATGATGATTCTACAAGACCTATGAGGTAGTATTATTTTCATTTTACAGATGAGGGAACAGAGAATTCGAAGGACTTGTCTGAGGTTATATGAGTAATGAACAGAAGAAATAAAATTTGAACTCAGATCTGTCGGGTCCCATGCATTTGTCTAGCACTTTCTAGTCTTTGTGAAACAGCAAAGACAGGTTAATGGAAGGTATCAAGCTTCTGATTGAAAAGATTTCATTTTACTGTGTCACAGCTAAGATTTTTGTTGGTGGTAGGTGTTGCTCTGTTCTGACCTTGGGAAGAATGGAGCAATACGGACTGGCCCTGAAGAGCCGGGGGGAAGGTTTTCATCTCGAGCATCTGTACCGTTCTTAGTAGAACATCTATGGGGAAATAAGCCTTATGAAGACAGCCTTTAAAGAATAGGAAAACATTTGACTTTAAATTGATATTCATAGTGACAATCTCAAGAGCCATGTGACCCAAAGATGCCAAATAACATTTTCAATGGCCAGTTGGGGGGGGGCAGGGGGATTTCATTTTTCTGTTTAGGACTTTTTTTCCAACTTTTAAAAAAGTTTATTTATTTATTTTGAGAGAGAAAGAGACAGACAGAGAGACAGAGACAGAGACAGAGAGAAGGGCAGAAAGAGAGGGGGAGTGAGAATCCCAAGCAGACTCCATGCTGTCAGCTCAGAGCCCAACATGGGGCTCCATCTTACAAACTGTAAAATCATGACCTGAGCCAAAATCAAGAGTTGATCACATCACCAACTGAGCCACCCAGTGACTCCATTTAGGGAACTCTAAAGCAGAGAAATAATTGCCTTGTGAGTAACTGAGTTTTCGTTATTCTAAATTTGACAAATATTTGAACAAATAAAAATAATATGCTAAAATGAACACAAAAGGATTTGCTTGGGATTGTGATATTTGCCCTTTCTTTTTTTTAATGACACAATGGTTGTCTGGAGTGATAGAGGGGAGATACAGCCTGTGAGTGTCTTGCCCGCCCTGGCTTCATCTCATGGATTTCAGGTTTCTTGTATTTGTTTCTGGCTGACTCCTCCTTGACACCATCTGGAGCTAATGAAGTGTCCAGGTTGTGCTTGTGAGCTTTACAACCAGTCCCAGGGAGAGTTTGGACTTTGCTTATGCCCTTGTGCAAAGTCTAATCTTATGTAAGACCTTGTCATTAACAGATTTATGGGGGAATATTTTTCTTCCCCCTCAGATTTGCTCTATAAAACCCTGCCTGCTTTGTGAATTAATGAGATAGCTATTTAGAGCTGCGATGTTGGATACCTCTGTCTCTAACTGGAGTACATTCTTTGATTTAATTTTTGTTTCCTTTGCTAGCTGTGTGCTCCCTGGAATACCAAGACAAAGAGATCATTTTATCCTGCTTCTTTCAATAGAAAATACTTCTGTATTAGAATAAATCACTTGTCAGATATAGTGGACTGCTGTTTAATAATTTCACACGTGCTATGCTGTAGGTAATAATGACACAGTCAAATATAAACCTGTATTGTTTGGTTAAAAAAGTATCACGCTTGAAGAAACATCAAAGTCAAACAAAATGACTGACAAACAAATGAGGACAATTAAATTTCCTGTCAAAGGATATGGTCTCAGTATTCTCACTGACATAAACATGTGCTGAAATCCAGGTTATTTTCTCTGGAACAGTTGTGTATAGAGTTCTCATTCCCAAAATCCTTCAGTATTTTAGAAATATGGAATCCCATTCACTGATTACAAAGAGCAAATGTAAAGGGTTAATGGTCATTTAAACTCAGTCTGACAGTTCCTGTGAAGATAAAATAATTTCAGGTACTTGGTTAGGCAGGGACGGGAAGTGGCAGTAAATTAGTACTGAATGTATAGGTCAGCGCTTTTCATACATTTTTTGATCATCAGCCACAGTTAAATATAATTTAGGCTTTTCATACATTTTTTGATCATCAGCCACAGTTAAATATAATTTAGGCTCACTGACATATTCTGCTTACTTCCTTCATTTCCCTTCCCTTCCCTTCCTTTCCCTTCCCTTCCCTTCCCTTCCCTTCCCTTCCCTTCCCTTCCCTTCCCTTCCCTTTCCTTTCCTTTCCTTTCCTTTCCTTTCCTTTCCTTTCCTTTCCTTTCCTTTCCTTTCCTTTCCTTTCCTTTCCTTTCCTTTCCTTTCCTTTCCTTTCCTTTCCTTTCTTTTCCTTTTCTTTCTTTTCCTCCCTGCCTTGCCCTTCCTTCTCTTCTCTCTTCTCCTCTCCTCTCCTCCCCCCTGCCTTCCTTGCCTCTCCCTTCCCCTCCCCTCATCTCCTCTCATCTCCTCTCATCTCCTCTCCTCCTCTACCCTATCCTTTCCAGTCCCATCCCATCCCATCCCGTCCCATCCCATCCCATCCTATCCCATCCCAATCCATTCCATTCCATTCCCTTCATCCCTAATTTATCATATTCTGCTTCATGTTGAAAAAGATTCTAGTAGAGTTAAGAAACTATATTGAGATTGTGACCCAACAATATCAATCAATCAATTGGTATAGACTGATTCATACACTTGCAGTTATTTTTAATAAGCAGTTAAAAATCAGTATACTCTGTTGTTGCTAGCATGCTTTTTAAAAACAACATTGTTGAGGGACATCTGGGTGGTTCAGTTGGTTAAGTGTCTGACTTTGGCTCAGGTGATGAACTCATGGCTGATGCATTCGAGCCCCACAGCAGGCTCTGCACTGACAATGTAGAGCCTACTTGGGAGTCTCTCTCTCCTTCTTTCTGCTGTTACCCAACTTGTGCTTTCTCTGTCTCTCAAAATAAATAAATAAACTTAAAAAAGAAAACAGCATTGTTGAAATATAATTGATATGCCATAAAATCCATTATTTAAAGTAATGGAGTGATTTTTAGCATAATCTTCAAGTTGTGCAGCCATCACCACAATTTAATTTTATAACATTTCATCCTCTCCAAAAGAAATCCTTTATTTATTAAGAGTCATGACCTATACAACTGCCTTTCCTTGTGCCAAGTCCGGATAACCACTAATTTAGTTTCTGACTCTGTAATTCAGTCTCTCATGGATATTCCAAATGAATAGTCTATAGTCTTTTATAACTGTTTATTTTTTCATGTCAAATAATGCTTCCAAGGTTTAACCATGTCATAGCATGTACCTGCACTTCATTCCTTTTTAGTGCTAAGTAATACTTTGTTTTAACTACATCCCACATTTTGCTCATGCACTCATGATGGACAGTTGGGTCACGTTCAATTTTGGGTTATTATAAGTAATGCTGCTATTAATAATCATGTCCATCTCTGTGTGTGCAAACATGTTTTTTTTTTCCCCCTCTGGATTATATGCCTATAGGTTATGTCTCTAGGTCGTATAGTAGCTCTATGTTTAACATTTTGAGTAGCTGCCAGATTGTTCTCTGATGTGGCTATACCTTTTACAATCTTACAAGCAATGTATGAGTGCTCCAGCTTCTCCATCATTTTGTCAACACTTATTATTGTCTGCCGTCTCTATTGTAGCCATCTTCATAGGGCTGTGTTAACATCATGGTTCTGATTTGCAATTTTCCTAATGACTAGTTATGCTACATATATTTTCACATATTTTCATGTGCTTATTGGCTATTGGTACATCCTTGGATAAATGGCCATTCAGATACATAAACTATTTTTTAAAATGGATCATTTGTCTTTTTATTACTGGAGTGAAGAACTATTTGCATTTTCTGAATACAAGTCCCTCATCAGATATAATTTATAAATGTTTTCTTCCATTCTTTAGTTGATTGCCTTTCACTTTTCTAATGGTATCAATTGTAGCCCAAAAGTTTTTAATTGTAATAAGATCCAATTTATCTCTTTTTCTTGTCATTTTTTAATGTTTATTTATTTTCAAAGATAAAGAGAGAGAATGTGAATAGGGGAGGGGCAAAGAGAGAGAGGGAGAGAGAGAGAATCCCAAGTAGGCTCCACACTGTCAGTGCAGAGCCTGACACTGGGCTTGATCCCATCAACCATGAGATCATGACCTGAGCCAAAATCAAGAGTCAGACACTTAACCGACAGAGCTACCAGGTGCCCCTTGTCATTTGTATTTTTAGTGTCATGTCTAAGAAGTGATTACCCAAAAAGATGACAGTAAAAAACATATAACTGAGTGGAGAAAGAGTCCCAAGCTGATGAAAAGAGTTGGATTTTTCCCATTCAGGGAGAGTGCAGTGGAGAGGAATGATCAGTGCTTCCAGGAATCAGGACTGCCCTCCCTTACAAAGTCTTAAGGTGTTGAACAGAATGTTTGGGTTTGACTGCAGTGTATTAAAAAGAAATAACTGCTTCTTAGCTGTATGCAAATTTCTAGCCCTGAGCCATCGCTGTCCTTATTCCACCCTAGTTTTTGTAGTTGATCTCAACTCTTCCCCCTTCATCATATTACACTGGCTTTCAAATCAGAAACCTAGCAGTCTTTTAGCAGGTCTTTAAATAGAAGTCTTCAAACTTAGGAAGCTGAAACTATTCACTTTCAAATGTATCAATTAATTCTCGTTCTGGTTAATAGATGAGTTGACAAGTGACAGGAAAACTTTGTAAGAATTCCCCTTGTATTGAATTAATCACCAAAGCAAATGACTCAGTGAAGTCTTCCACCCTTCTCATATTCCAGTATAAAAACCAATGCCGCATTAGCAAACTATAAGCCAAAGCCAGCAGCCCAAAAGATGGTGAGGTGGGGCACTTGCTGTCCATCAGACATGATTATGCTTGGATCAGTACAGCAGTGGCACTGCCTTGTCAGAATGTCCCAAACTGTGACCTGATGAAAACGAAAAGCCTAATGAACAGATTCTATGCAGCAGCCTTCCTTCATTATTCTCTGCTCACAGAACGTCACAAGCAGCATCTGGTGTCAGGAACAAATCATATTCTGACTCATATCTATACTAAACACTTTTGCAGTCATAAAACATGCTGCAAACTGGCTCAGAGGCATCCATTTTTAAACAGCTGACATTAATGATGTATAGAGAGAGAGCAAAAAGCCATATTTTGCCCATCTCAGTATACTATATTTTCTGGTGAAATCCTTTTGGAAGAAAAACTTGTGCATCAAACTTCCTTTTAAGAAGAAATGCCCCCCCCCCACCAGTGTATGGAATGCTCTTAGAGTGATCTTTCCTTATTTAAGAGCCTGAAATGTGCCATAAGGTGAAATGCAATTATGTACCATTAACATTTTTTGTAACTAGTAAACACCCAAAAATGTGGCCTTTATGTTTTACTATACAAAGCTTGATTAATTAACTTGTCATTCAGCTTATTACTAGTGTTCTTAAAATATGCAATGAAAAGCACCAAGTGCAGAAAGAGGTAAAGTGATATGAATTTTTCTCAAAAGTGAAAAAAAACCCCAAAGAAAACAACAATAACAAAACAATGCTTCATGTATTGGGCACCAATGAACAAGCTGAAAAGATGCCTATGAATTTATTTGAAAATGTGGCAATGATTTCAGATGTACCCAGTATAAATGAAGTTTATCAAAAGTAGATAAATTAATTCAAAATTAGCTAAAATTATGGTAATATTTATATTTGAGAAGTGTTTCAATACCAACCATATAGTATTGCAGAACATAAAACAAGGCCCACATATGTGTAGGACTTAGTATAAAAAGGACTATGGAGATTTCTTTATTATCTAACACTTATCTGTCTGCTATACTCACAAAGTTTCAATAAAGCAAAATAGAATTTATTTTTAAACTCAGAGTTACTATTGGCATGCTGTAAAATCCAGTTTGCATAAAACATGACATTCAAATGTGTTATATAAGGCAACGTTAGTTTTGTGTAACAGGAAAATACCCTAAGGTAAATTTGATGTTTGATATGAGTACATTTCATTTGTATTCCTATATTTGTTATTCTCCATTGTAGCAGATCACATGCTCTATGTAGAACAGAAGGAAGAGGAATTAAGAAATGTTCTGTGGAGAATGAAATTGGCATTACAAGCTTAGAAAGTATGTAAAAAGATATATCCTTGAGGAGAGAACATGGGTTTGTGGTCATAGAAACCTAAAAGTAAGCTCTGTTTGCCACTGTTTTCTAGATACGCTGTCTTAGACATGTTAGTTAACCTTTTTATGTTTTCATTTCCTCATACATACAATGGGAATAATAACACGTACTTCATAGCATTATTTCATGATTTAGTCTTAGTGTATTTGAATATAAATGTTGAACCACTATGTTGTACACTTGAAAGTAATAAAATATTGCATCTCGACTATACTTGAAAATTAAATAAATAAATACATGGCACATAATAGGTACCAGATTTTTTAAATTTTAATTTTTAGTATGTGTTTATGGTATTCATATTTTGTAATCCCAGACTGAGACTCATGATCTGAGTGATATCTGACAAATCATAAAATATTTGACATGGTGGCTGTATCAGATTATTTTGGTTATATGTTTGCTTCATATATAGCTGTTGTTCAATACAAAATGAAATCAAAATACGTCAAATAATTCTGATACTAATATCAGATACTAATAATATTGGCAAAAATCTCCTCAAAAGTTTTCATTGTGAGACCATTGTTCCAGATGGACTGTTAAATGAGGTAGAAGGTTTTTACATTGCATGAATATAAGGATCCCAGGGACAGAGCAGGATGGAAAAGATTCACATTGGAATATCAGAGGGAGGAGCCATCATATCTGCCCCCTCTGTCTCCTAACATGAGATAAAATTTGGCGGGTAAAGTTGCCAAGAAGTCTTCCTCTAATATTCAAGTCTGGAGCTCTGGGGTATATTCCTGGAAAGACCCAGATCAATAAAAGAGATTTTCTTTCAGTCCATATCCTTACAAGTGGTTCTTGTGTCCTTATATATTTATTCAGTTATTTTATTCTTTAGACTTCTAGCCCTTGTTAAAACTCTATATCAACTTATTTTAGCAATTCATTAATGGTTTTATCTTATTCCTCTTTTTTCTTCTACCTTTTAGACTCACATTATCTTTTAGCATTAGAGGTTAGCTTAACTAATTAACTTTTTATAGCTATAAAGTTTTCTTTGAATTCATTTCCTTATTTATACTAATTTTATTTTCTTCATCTTCTTCTTATTATTTTTAATAATAAGGTAAGTAGAACACCTGGGCATGTTCAATTTAACACTAAGAGCTAAACCATGTCTTGAACAACAAGACTGGTTGGTGTATTTTTCCTTCCTTCAATTATTCTTTTAGGATGCTCCCAGTCTTCTAGTCTTCCAAAGCTAAACCATTAACTCATCTCTTAACAAGAGTGACAATGCAATCAAGTACCTGGCCACAATTCTCTCTGAACTAATAGTAGACTCAACCAAAACATCATTTTATGAGATTTGTTAAAATTTTTCTGAATTCTCACATATTAAAACATTTAGTCATTTACACAGAGATATGGAATTAGATCCAGTTTGTACCCTATGGAATTACTCATTGTTCTTTAATACATGAAAACAGATGGCTGCACAATGGGGTAATGATTCAAAGGTAGATTTCTATTTAGGAAAATTCATTATAATTTTAGAACTCATATTGAATTATAATAAACAATCAATGACTTTGACAGAATTTCTAATGATAAGGAATTATCAAGATTGTTGAATTAGGGGCATCTGGGTGGACCAGTCAGTTAAGTGTCTGACTCTTGATCTAGGCTCAGGTCATGATCTCATGGCTCACAGAGGCTGCTTGTGATTCTCCCTCTCCCTCTCTCTCTGCCCCTCCATGTGCTCTCTCTCTCAAAAATTAAAAACAAAAACAAAAAAGACTATTGAATTAAAATTAAAGTGCCCTAAGTTAGGCTTTTAAAGTGTGAGGAACTTGTTAAAATGTGTGTGTGTGTGTGTGTGTGTGTGTGTGTGTGTGTCTTTTTTTTTTTTTTTTTTACGTGTGTGTTTTTGATGTCTACTTCAGAGAATGTATTTGGCCTTAAGGCCCGGAAATCTGAATATTTAATAAACATGTCTCTGTGAATCCAAAGTAGGTGTTTCACAGACTGAAATTTTTAAGAAACACAAGATAAAACTGAAGGGAGTTTTTCAATCTCCTTTCCCTAATTCTGAACATCATGGAGATTTTATACAGGTCAGAGATTTTGACAAGTTGGAGTTTGTAAAAAAAGAGGCAGCTAGTTAGTTGTCTAAGCAAAATGTGGCCTGGATTTGTCCCACAGGCTGCCATTCAGCTGTATTCGATTCTGTCTATTGATCAACAAGACCTGTTGTTTTCCTCGTGGATTCACATATCTAACACTGAGGAGAAGCCCTTGGGGAAACAATAGTCCCAGTCCAGATTGTCTATGGGCAAAGCTTTGGCAGTGACTTAATCAAGCCTGGCATCTAAATCCCCAGAAATCATCAGACGAGCCAATGATTACAAACACTATTTGAAAGACAGAAGTTAAATTGGGAACAAACAACTCTACAGCATGTTGAATATTGGTACTCCTAATTCTGAACACAAGTAGTGTGTTCAGACTTTCCTTATCATGGCTATATTATTTTCCGCGGAGTCAGAAGGTGAGGATGCCTAAACCACAAATATGATGAAATTCCTATTCTAAAAGTCATGTATCTTAGATCTGAGATAAAGTTTATTCTAAGCAGGACTTCACATTTAAAACCCCCTCCTTCTAATTTTTTGATATAAACCTTACTTTAAGTTGCTTACCTGTAAGTTTCAGCCACTCTACTAAGTCATTTACTTTTGTTAGTTTCAGGTAATTCTATGAGATTTGGGTGCCTTTTTCCTCTAAATTCATAAATATTTGCATACCATTATTTTAAAGTTGCTGCATTATAGGTAATCTTCAACAAGGCACAATTCTTTGGGAATGAGTCAGCTTGACACGTTTCCTGCTATTTGATCACATAATGACCATCACATGCTTCATGTTGATAATTATCAGACAGCACTATAAGAATGAGCATTTAACATCATCTATCGTAATAATCCAGATTTATTTATAATCACTTTGCTATCCAAAGTTTGTTTTAATTTTGAATTCCATTTTTTTATGCTTTGGAGATGCTAATGAGAAATTGTCCATCTATCCCCCACAGTATCAGCCCATGACACACGCAGAAACATTTCTTAGAGTTTATTCTGAGGAGGGACCACTGTAACCACTTTTCTAACTATAAAAGCTTAGAAAATCACAAATATTACTTTCTTTGCCAGTGTCTCCCAGAAATGGCCGTCAATGTGATATCCTTGGTTTTCCTTTTTCTTTTTTTAATGAATCTGCTGATTGATTGATATTTTGTTAGCTTTGGGTTTGGTTTCTTTTTGTCTTGATGTACCAAGCTTTAGGTGGGAAAAATTGCACTGGGTTAATCAATATTCTTTAGTTGGCAGCATAACATCTGCACTGGTCCAAGTAATGCCCCACTTTTTTGTGTGTGTGTGTGTGCTTTTTCCTCCATTCTCTGTTCTTTCTCCTTCTTCCAACAAACACCCATTATAATATATCTAAGGCAAATGTTTCTAATCCATTATCTTACTGTTACTTATATCTTTGAAATCCACAAATCATGAATAATACTTAATATTTAGTCTAAGATGTTATATTAAAATGTATGACAGCACATGTTTCCTTTGGCAACTTTTTTCCTCAATATCATTTTTTAAAAATCTATGCATGTGCTATTCACAAGTCAATTTATTGTTTCCAACTGCTTATATCGCATTTCACCATACTTTTGTCCATTTATCCCTTCACTAGTGGAATGGAGGCTGGTTTTTTTTGCTATTATGAATTATTGTGAATATTGTCTTATATTCATTTGAAAGTCAAAGTATAACAAATAGAAGTGAAGATATTTTGTTTTGTTATTTTCATATTATCATCTCTGTAGATAATCCAAAGAATAAATTAGTAAATTTAAGTAAATAAGAATTATTTTTCAAACAGTTTAACCGGGTGGGGCACCTGGGTGGGTCAGTTGGTTGAACATCTGACTTCAGTTTCCGTCATGATCTCTCAGTTCCTGAGATCAAGCCCCACATCTGTCTCTGTACTATCAACACAGAGCTCAATTTATGTCCTCTGTTCTCCTCTCTCTGCCCCTGCCATGCTTACACTTTCTCAAAAATAGATAAAACATTTAAAACAACAACAAAAAGTGTTTAACAGGGTACCTGAATACACGATGATATATTAAAAGCAGTAGTGTTGGATCAGTAATTCCTTTTATAGTCTTTCTTTTCTGTCTTTAAATTTCACTTCCTGAGGTGCCTGGATGGCTCAGTTGGTTAAGCATCTGACTCTTGGTTTCAAGTCTGGTTATGATCTGATCTCATGGTTCCTGCATTTGAGCCCTTCATCGGGCTCTGCCCTGACAGTGAGGAGCCAGCTTGCACTTCTCTGTCTCCTTCTTTCTCTCTGCCCCTCCCCTGATCTCTCTCTCATTCTCTCAATCAAAAATTAATTAATTAATTAAAACTTCAAAAAAAATTTAAAACATCAATAGATTTCACTTCTTTACCTTCTTTCTTCCAATTTTTATGTTATACTTTTCATTTCACAATTCCTTTCTGATGTGATACATTGAAAAATAATACCTGAATCCTATTTCTACTGTTCAGAACAGGTTTTGATTATTTTTAAATTAAAGTGTTATCATTTTCTTGGCACACCTGGCTGTCTCAGTCATAAGAGTGTGCAACTCTTGTTCTTGGAGTCATGAGTTCAAGCTCCACAATTGGATGTAGAGATTATTAAAACAAATAAATAAACTTAAATGTTATCTTTTTCTTGTTTAAGTTCTCTGGAAAGTTTGTCTATTTATTTATTTACCATTGCTGATACTTCCTACTGATGTTCCATTAATTACTTTTCCCATCTTTCTGAAATCATTAGTTTCATTTAGTTTGACTCCTGTTTGGCTGTTCAGGTATCCACTTCCTTAGATATAATGACTTCTGTTTGTTTTTAATTTCTTTAGGTGCTGGTGTTTCTTGGCTGTCTGTTGGTTTTTTTCTTCATTAATATTTACAGTTAAGAAATCTTTCTCTATCGGGGCACCTTGGTGGCTCAGTCAGTTAAGTGTCTGACTTTGGCTCAAGTCATGATCTCACAGTTCATGAGATTGAGCTGTTCATCGGGCTCTTTGCTGTCAGCTGAGTGCCTGCTGAGGAACCTCTAAACCCCCTATCACTTTGCCCCTCCCCTGCTTATGTGTACTCTCTTTCTCTCAAAAATAAACATTAAAAAAATAAGAAAGAAATCCTTCAGTACTAATGCCTCACCCAGGTTTCAGCAAGAGTCCCAGGTTGCCTTTCTCAGACCCCATTTGTCTGAAGTGTCAGACCCCATTTGTCTGAAGTCTCTCTGTGTCCTTAACAACACCTGTTGCTCCAAGACATACCCTTTTACTTAAAGACATTTGGACATTTTCCCTTTTTATTCTCTACATATAGTAATGTGTAGAAGGAAGACAATGAACCGATCATCTCCTATTTGTGTTTTGATAAAGGAAGAATTGATAGTGGGGGACTGTATGATTTATCATCAAACCATTCTGTAAGTTAAAGGTGACACTATTAATATTTAGGAATATCATGTGCCCCATTAAACATATGGTCTACTTTAATGCTTCTTGGCAAAAGATTGGCTATTAAAAGGTTTAATAAGTTTGTAAAAGCATAAATTATTCTATTTAATGCCATGTAAATATCTTGCCATGTAAATATCTGTAATGTGTTAAAATAAACTTTTATATAAAACCGTGTAAACTTATGAACAATTTTTAAATGGCTTAATTTTAGTGAAGACTATATATTTAACAACATATGGAGATCGTTTTGCCTTTTACCTTTATGCTTTCAAATGGATGAATGATAAATGAGTGTAGTGTATCAATAGCATGAGTCATAAACTAGCTCTTTATTTCAAAGTTTCTCTCACATTAATTAAGTCTATGGGGGAAAATGTTTTTGTTCCTCAATAATTACCAATATTAGTTAATTTTATTTGTGGACTGTTTGAGAAGAATAAAACCAGAAATTAGTATAATAATTAAATTCAAAATGATTAATTGGGGGTTCCAAAAACCTCATTCCCTAAGAAGACATTAGCTTTTGCTGTAAGATGCCAAATCTACACCTTTGATTCTGATTTAATGAGGGTTATGCACTAGGCTCTAAAGTGTACTATGGTAGACAGATAAATGGGCCACCAGATATACCTCTTCTCCATCCCCAGAACCTGTGAACATATTAATTTACATGGAAAAGGTGTTTTCATACTTTGAAAATATTGAGATGGAAAGATGATTTTGGATCATGCAGATGAGCCTCCCAGGCTCATGAGAGGGAGGCAAAAGGATCAGATTCAAACAAGGAGCTATGGCAATGAGGCCAGAAAGCAACAGAGGACTTGGAGATGGTAAGCTGGGGACCTTGAGGATGAAAGGAATCAGTAACCAAGAAATTGGATTTTTCCCTGAGGCTTCCAGAAAACACAAGATTTCTCTGACACCTTGACTTTAGAGCTCCTGACATGCCAAATAAATATGTGTTTTAAAACACTAAGTTTGTGGTCATTTGTTAAGGCAGCAGAAGAAAACCAATCGATACATGTAGGTATCCCTGTAAAACTTTCATTAGACACAAGATCTGCCAAATTGTCCCTTTGTTTCTGTCACCCAAAGTGAAAGCATAATATCTAGTAGAAATTTAAATACATATAAATTCACATTATAATATAATATATAATTAATAATGTTTTATATATGATTTACATTTATATATTTATTTTATATAGTTATAATTTGTATAACATTTTATACATTATATTAAACATTCTATATTTAATGTCAAGTGTATTTAATATAAATATATAAAATGTCATGCAAATTATCAATTATATAGTAAATACACATAGATATATCATCTAGAGTCAGGTGTATTTGGCAACTTGCTTTATGTCACTGTAATCAAATTCAAACTAACCTATGAGGCACTATTTAGTCCAATGGCAGATAATTTTGTCTTCCCATTTCCATTTTTTGTTTTTTTAATTAAATTTTCAACAAGGGATCAACTACAGAGAACACATAGGTATTGACAAACTCCCTAATTTTCTAAATTGTCTACCTCTTATCTTTCAGTCTTACCCAGTCACCTCTCCATTCAGAATCCTGCAGAGATCTCTAAAGTATCACTTCTTTCTTGACGTTGGGAAAACTACTCTTCCCTCATCACAATTTCTTCTTCACTCAACAACGTCTTTCTTCTTTATGGCATCAACTCAAAGCTCTAACTTTCTCAGAATTTCCTCATAATATGCAAAGCCATATTTTGAGAATTCAAAAACTTCTTCCCTGTTAAAACCAGGCTCTTATTAATAAAAAAAAATGCTGTTACTTTTTTTCCTCTTTGGGTTCAAAAAAAGTCTACTGAGAAATTACTCTGTCCTCTGTGTTGTAAGCTGATCTACATTCCTGTTTGAGGCAATGATAGCAGTGGTCTGGGTGTTAGGAACAACAAGAGATGATTACCTTCTCAAAAGATCCTGCTGTAGGAAACATATGACTTGGCTCATTTATCCCAAGGGAAAAAATCTCAACCTTGACATGGTGATGTCCCTTCCAGATGAGTTCTCAGGAACTGAGGAAAACAACTTGAGGACATGTCTCAGGGACCAGGAAGCTTCATGGCCTTTTCTCTGTCATCTCTTGTCCTAGGAAAAAATCTCTGCTTAAGCAAGTAAGATGCTTTTTTATAGTTTGAAACTTTTTTCTTTTATTTTAAGAGCTTTGTGAATCTCTTTTGTGTTGCATATAAACCTGTCAGCAGAAATTGCCTATTGATACAAAGTACTCATTGTCAGATCTTAGCATCTAACACTAACCCTCCCCACCACCAATGCCATTGCCATCAGCATCTCAGTATTTTATTTTTGCTTTTCCATATAATCAATGTCTGATTCCCAAATATGTGGACTGATCTTTCTGTTAGAGACTCAGAGCTCTGGGAATGAGTTCCCCAGAATCCAACAGCTTTTTGTCAATCTGGAATAGTCATTATATATAAATCATTCTGGAGGTTTTCCCAGGAAGGTGTGGATCCAAATATAGGGATTATAGAAAGATGAGGAGTATTTGTCTACAGAAATGGATGTAAGCATTGCTGAAAGGCTGCTGAAAGAAAAGTGTTCCATGTGGCTCAGTAAGATTAAGCTGCCACACAATGAGTATGTAGTGAGAGAGGAGCATGAAGTGGGAAGTTTTGGCCAGAAATGACACAGTTAATCAAAGATCAGATTTCAGAAATGCCAAAGATGGTAGATTATGAGAGTGGCACATGTTGGTTTACTCAGGGATTACACTAGACTACTCAGTATATGGTGGAGGGATTAATAAAAGAGAAAAACAAAACTATTCAGTGAAGGGTGGAGAAGTCCCAGATTTCAGGCATCCAGTTCATTACTCTTCAAGCATTATGGGATTTTATATGATGGGCTCCCCTAAATTATAGAAAGTAAGTACATTAATACTAAATTTTCAAAGCTTATCAATAGTGTGGAAAATTTTTGTCATAAGCCTTTTCTAGGGACTGGATGACAATATGGATTGCAACTAATAAAGGTTAGTGTCAGTAACTCAGCTGAGTCATCTGGTTTCAAAGTAGTGAAAGAAAGCCACAAACGAAAGAGTTAATCACTATAATCACTTGGTGTGATCATGTAAGAAAAGGTACCAGAGCTAACTCCAGCTTCTCCTCTTCCATTTTCCCCTATGGAACGGGGCACCAGGCGAGGGCCTAGGCTGGTCCACCAATCAGCACAGCTGTAGGGTTGTCTCACTGTAGAGGGAGCCACAAACAGAGCTTCTGGTAGTTTTAAAGACCCTGAGGTGGGAAACAGAGTGAGGAGGGAAGGCTGGAAGTGAAAAAATACAAGGTAATGGTCAGAGTGGGGCAAATGCCTTCGAGGCTTTCTCCTTTCTTCCTCACTCCCCATAAGGAGATCTCAGCAGAGGCCCCTGAACAAGACCCTTGCCCAAGGCTTCAGATATAGAGACCTATGAATGATGACCTCAAGATTAAGAATGCAAAAACTGTTGGCCCTTGAACGACATGAGTTTGGACTGCACAAGTCCACTTATATTGAGCTTTTCTTTTCCATAAACATAATCCAGTAATGTAAATGTATTTCTCTTTCATATAATTTTTATAACATTTTGTTTCCTCTACATTATCATAAGAAAATAGTATATAACACACATATAAAGTGTGTGTTTATCTACTTTTTATGTTATTGGTAAGGCTTCTAGTCAATGGTAGGCTATGAATAGTTGAGTTTTTGGGAGTCAAAAGTCATCCAAGGACTTTTGATTGTGCAGGGTGTTGGCGTCCCAAACCCCATAGTTCTGGAGTCACCGTATGTGTCAGAGTGTGACTGGCCAAGGGATCCTGTGCTTTTGACTGTATCTCTCTTGAGAGACTGCAGAGCACTGGCCCACTGGTCATGCACAACGTCTGTGTGGGGCAGGGAAATTTCCATCATGATACCTGTCAGGTAAAGCCTTTGTACCTGCCTATTGTCAGGCTTGAAGAATCATGGGTGGGTTTTAACGAGGAACAGGACTCAAGTAGAAAGTGCCACGCAAAATACTTTAAATTATCCCTTTGAAAGCCACTTAAAGTGAGTAATGTAAATAATTAATACCTTTTAATTTTATGCCTCTGGGTTAGCCTGGGAGCAGTCTATGAGCAAAGAAGGGCAACACTCAGTGTTTATGTTGGAACGCTGCAAATTGCAGAGTCTTTTCAGAGGTGTCTTTTGATGGGAGACTTTTAAAGGAAGAGAGACGCCAAGCACAAATGTTTTCCATGTCTGGATTTGAGGGATTTTGTTAAACTGCTTATAATGTTTCAAATTTATTTTGATCTCCATGAAAACATATATTGTTACATTTATTATTTTTGAAGCTGCCTCCTTATTTCACGCACTGTTATAGACAGTATGCTAAGTGTTCCCTAAAGTATATGCAGGAACACAAAATATTAAATGAACATACATATTGTCTGCATTTGCCTTTGTGTCATTCAGATGAACACTGTTCAGGGAGGACAGTCAAGGGCAATGGTTTATTAGCTTAGGCTGCAAACTGCAAAGATTAGAACTGACAGAAACCCAAGTCTCAGTAGAGGACATTTTCTCTGTACAAACTGTTGACTTCAGTTGTGATTTAGCTCTGAGGATTTTATTTAGACAGAGGGAGTGAGAATTTCATAACCAAGGGCTTTTTACTTGCTGTAGATCACTAGAACCCATTTTAGAAAAACTTCTAGGGGAAAAACATTTTGCAAAAGTGGTGGTTGCTAAAGATGGTACATTAAGAAGGAGCAAAGTTCATAGCCTTAACTGGTCTATTGGTCTTTGCAAAATATACCTCAGTGGGTGAGCATTTTTTGGATCAAAAGCTGAAACAGTTTCCTTCATTTCTTTCAGTCCAAATGTAACATTGTATTGGTAAAAATTGAAAGCTCTCTGCTGTGCAAAAATCTGAAGAAATGTGCCATTTGAAATACCCGGTTTTCTGAATAATTAGGAATTGATGTCTTTAGTCAAGCTATAGCAGATATATATTTCAATCATTAAAGTTGGGATTTTTTTCTTTTTTCCATAAATAGGATCTCTGGTGGTTTTGTGGCTCCAGGATCTACTGTGATGTGTGGCGTTAGCAGCTATGCAGGTCCAGGGTTTTGTGGCTTTTGTAGGTTTCCCAATTCCTCAATTGCTCTTGGGTGTCATTTCTCATGGCAATCAAATAACCTGTATAAAACATCACCCCTTTCATGGAAGTTGTAAATCTAAAAGCAAGGTTTCCAAACCTGTCAGAAGTGTGTGTAAAATAAGAACACCTATATTCTGAGTGAAGTCTTGAGGGAATCCTCTATGAGTAAGCGACAGTATTTTGACTACCTATACGTCATTTTTGCTTTTCTTTGTCATATTTGCTTCGGATTTGGATTCTAGCCAGGAGGAATGTTACCATATTTCCTTGGATTACCTTTCTTATTTCACATTGAGATGAAAGGTTTTAAATGCCACAAAAGATTAGAAAATAGGTGACTAGTTCCATTTCCTGCATTTGCATCTAATTTTTACCAACTTCTAAGACAGAGATTCTAGATTCTTGTGACCCATTAGGGTTATCTAGGAAGCTTCAAAATACAGCTTTATGCTTGGCTTTCTCTCATTTTCTCTAGGGATGTGGCCTAGGCATCAGATGTCGTCAAAATCTCCAGGTGATTCTAATGTTCAGGGTGTTGAGACTCATTGGTCTAAGGCAAGTTAATTACACTCTTCAAAATCAAGTTTTCCATCTATATAGCAAAAATGTTGGTTTACATAATGGTTTTCTACTTTTTGGGAGAGGGCCATAAATCTCAATTTATTCCTCAAACACAGTGTTAAATTTGTGGAAATAAACAAAGTGCAACCAAATGGGGAAATCAAAGGCTATTTATTCTGAGCTTGCTGAATAGCAAGGTAGTCAGCCGCTGTTACTTGAATTCTGGTAGAGACTCAAAAGCAGGCAGAGGAGTGGAAAAGCTTTAGAGTGGAGAAAGGGAAGGCTTCAGGAGCAGCATAACTGTTGGCCAGTGTTCTGGAGAAGACATAGGTGGGCTAACTAGAAGCAGAGCATCCTATGTGATTGCTTAGGGGTACAAGTTGATCCTCAATTGGATAAGAGACAAAAATTAGGGAAGTTGCTAGTTATTAATCAAGTTCTAAACATTTGGGACCAACTGTTACAGAAGTTATGGTTTAGCTTCTTGGATTGTCATTAGAGATAACAATTTGGATTCCTGTAATTCTAATTTATAGCAGAATGGTGAGTGTTTATTGTAGATAAGGAGGTTGGGTTCCTGGACAGGTTGCTACAGGTTGTAGGTCAGAGTTCTATTTTTATATATAATCTGACCATTTTCCCTTTGTATATTCAGTCTCTCACATTTATAATCCAAAATCCTGTCACCTTAAAAAAAAAAGAAAAAAGAAAAGAAAGAAGCAAAAAGGAAGGAAAGGCTTAAGGTTTGCTCCACATAAAAGTAGGATCTTTTCTGTATCTCAACTACCATCGATTAGCTTCTTCTTCACCATCCTGGGAGAAAAGTGGACTTGCCTGAAGTGTATCTCCTGAGTGTCTGCAGTTTACTTTTCTGCAATTGCCCAGCTCATAGACAGTGACTCAGCATCTCTGAAATATCCACTCTATCTGTCCATTTAACCCAAATTAGATCAGTGGTTACTTCTTTTCCTCTCTAAAAGCCTTCCCATGGCTATTAGAGTCAAGCTATTATTGAAATTTTCAGATTATGGTTGGTGTTGTTGGGATAATTTTAGCAGACAATGACTAAAATAACTTTTGTTTTAAAATTAACTGTCCATTTCTACCACAAGGAAATTGTTGGTCAACTTCTGAGACTCTACTTGATTCTGCTTAATACCTGATATCTCAGAGTAAACTCCCCATGTCTACCTGTCCCTTAATCCTTTTATTCTATTTGTGCACTCCCTCCACCAACTGGCCACATTCTGGTTCATTGTCATCACAGAAGGAAACTGAACACTTCTTGTATTATGATGTAGTGTAATTTGCATATTTGGTATAAAACTCTCATTTAGATCAGGCCCAACAGCCCTTACTTTATCAACCAAAATAACTTACTAAGGTATTTTCTATAATAAGCACCTTCTACTTCTAAGACAATTATTACAATTTCTCTTGATCATGGAAGCCAAGGTAGTTTATTTTCTTTACCCATATTTTTTCCTGTACTTATATATTTAAGTCCAAAATGTAAAACAGATAAATCACCAAATATGAGTGAAACTGAGCTCTTTAGGTCACAGGTGGGCAAAGTTTTTCTGGGCAGAGCCACGTTGTATATATTTTAGGATTTGCATATCATTGATTTCTGTGACAAGTGGTCTTAGTTGCAATTCTTCATAAGTAATGTTAAACCATAAGGCAGCCACAGACAGTATGTAAATAAATGGATTGGATGTGTTCCAAGAAGAGTTTATTTACAAGAATTTATAGCTGGCTGGATTTAGATGACAGATCTTAGTTCTCTAACCCACCATCTAGATAAAACTGGCTAGAACCCCACCCAATCCTCTGTCACTTCTTTCTAGATTACCCTTTCTAATTAATTTAGCTGTCCTTGGAAGTTTCCCCCAACCCTATTGATTCCAAAGAGAATGACTTAGAAAAGCATATTAATAATGAGTTACAGTAAAATTAAAAATTTTCAGTCACAAAATTCTAATGAAAAATTGTTTAAAACCAGAACTATTTCTAAGATAATTTTTCATAGGTCTGATTTTGAAATTGATGGAAGTAAAATTTTTCTGCATGGCTTTTTACAGAAGAATAGAAATTTTGTTTGTACTAGAGTTATATGTGTATATTTCTTGCCCCCACCTTGGATTGTGAGCTTCTTGAAAGTATATATTTATCTTTCTTTTTCCAATGCCGAACATAATACATTGTATATAAAGTAGTTAGCTTATACAGAATAAATGCTTTCAAAAACTTTAATTCTTCTTTATTTTAAGATTGTCAGGATTTTATCTGGATTATCAGGTTAGTTTCTGATAATAAAGTTACTTAAAATAGCTATGAGACTTTGTTTTATTAGTGTCATTGACGTTCAGGGAAAAGAGAGTTGCTTGATTAATTAAATCTTAAATATGTTAGAAATATTCTTTGTCTTACAAAAAGCCCAGGAAGTATTTAAGAATAATTGTTTATATAGCCATTTACATGCCCCAAACTTGCTGAATTTTATTTTGTTTCCCTTTGAAAAGAGAGGTTGACTGCAAATTTGACTTAGTGACCATAATCCAGCCTCTTTTCTTCTCATGAATTTTGCTCATGAGTGACTAGGGACTCAGACTGATTGACCGACTCCCTTTTACTGAAAACAGATTAGAGACTTATGTCAATTTAGAACATATCCCCAAAACTTCAGTTTTTAGTGTGCACCTCTAGCTCTTGGTAATGTTACTCAAAACAAAAACAAATAAATTCCCAGAATTATCCATTTTCTGGTTGTACAAGATATGCTTTCCTTTGAAAGCAAGCAACAGAATAAAAAGGTAAACTTGAACAGCAAAACTGAAATAGAGTCCTCCCACTGAGAGTTCTTTTTATTTCTTTAATTTTATTTCACTTTTGTTGTTTCTGTTGGGTAAAGGACACCTTCATAATTGGATACAAAAAAAGTCAAACCAAATCATGAACTGGCATTAAATATATGCCAACATGTCAAGCACCTGGCTGGCTTAGTCTGTGGAGCATGTGGCTCTTGATCTCGGGGTTGTGAGTTCGAGCCCCACATTGGGTGAAGAAATTGATTAAATAAATAAGCTTCTAAAATAAATAAATAAATGCCAACATTCATTATTCAAAACACTGAAGTGTTTGCAAGAGAAAATCAGACTTAAACTTCTATTTGTTTGGTAAAGGAACAAGTTAGAAGTCTTTAACCAGGAAGAATTTGTGGTTTAATTTCATTTAGATCATTGTCCCACATTTATTATATACAAAGGCACACACACACATTCACTCAGTACCAATATATGTAGTTCTTCTGTGTATCAATTGCCGTCAAATGAAAAAATAAAAATATTATGGCTAATATATGGTAGCAAGCACTATTGGTTAATTACTGATGTCTTTAAGCTTTGAAAATTTTTAAATGTTTATTTATTTTTAAGAGAGAGAGAGACAGAGTGTGAGCAGAGAAGGGGCAGAGAGAAAGGGAGACACACAATCTGAAGCAGGCTCCAGGCTCTGGGCTGTTAGCCCAGAGCCCGATGCGGGGTTGAACCCATGAACCGTGAGATCATGATCTGAGCCAAAGTTGGACACTTAACCTGCTACACAGGTGCCCCTGAATGTCCTTTAAGCTTTTAAAGGAATGACTGATGGTACCTGGGTGGCTCAGACCGTTAAGCGCTGACTTCAGCTCTGACAGCTTAAAGCGTGGAGCCTCCTTTGGATTCTGTGTCCCCCTCTCTCTCTGCCCCTCTCCACCTCACACTCTGTCTCTCTTTCAGAAAAAAAAAATGTTTAAAGCTAAATAAATTTTTTTAAAGAAATGATTGAGATGTTAGTCCAGTGGGAGTATAATTTAACTAGAATGAATACAAGGATTTTTGTGCACTCTTTGTAACTTTTTTCTTAGAAATTATTTTTTTAGGGAGCCAAGAAGGATGCAAAAGGAGAGTACAGTTAAAGTGGTAAAAATCGGGCTTCTGAGTCCATTACGAAAGCAGGAGAATAGAGAAGTGCCCTGAGGTAATGGGTGTCTTTGCCTCTCTCCAGTAGGGGGCAGAAGACTAAGCCAGGAGTTGACTATAATGCCTTCTGCTTTACAGCAGGCAATTAAGTATCTTCTCAATAAGGGGTAAGTGTGCTCTTACTACCTGTGATAGATGGCTCTGAAATGGCCCCTTATCATCCCTGCCTCCATGTATTCATATCCTGTGTAATCTATCCCATTCCTCTAGCTGTACATAGAGACTTCTGACAATTGGAATTCAGTAAAAATGATGAGATTTCACGTCCAAGATTAGGTTATGTTATAGATGGGGTATTTGTGTCCCCCTAAAATCCCCAAAGTGGTGGTATTTGCAGGTGGGACCTATGGGAGGCTATTAGTTCACAAGGGCATCACCCCTTATAAAAGGGATCTCAGAGAGTACTCTCATCCCTTCTGCCTTGCAAGGACACATCAAGAAGATGGCTGTCTATGAACCGGGAAGAAAACTCTCACCAGATACTGAGTCTGCTAGTGCCTTGACCATGGAGTTCTCAGCCTCCAGAACTGTGGCAAGTGAATATTTATTGTTGAAGTCACCTATTCTGTGCTATTTTCTTATAGCAGCCCAAACAGACGAAGACAGGTTATAACAAGATTGTGGCTCTCTTGTTGGGCATCCTCTCTCACTTTCTCATTCATTTACTCTGAGGACAACAAGCTGCAGAATTACAAACTGCCCTATGGAGAGGCTCACATGACAAGGACCTGAGCACAGTCTTAGATTACAGTCCCCATGGGTCTGAGGACCTCATTCCAGGAGCACATGAAGAATTGAATTCTGCTAATCAACATATGAGTGAGGCTAGAAGCAAATCTTCCCCAGGACAGTCATATGACCACACCTGGCAGCCTTGTCAGTGACCCTAACCAGCTAAGCCACAAGACCCCTTACCCACAGGAAATCTGTGAGCAAGAACTGTCATTAACACAGGACTTCAGCTGCATAAAGTTAGAGGGCAAACATTTAGTGGAGCCAAGGACAAATACTGCTCAGTGTCAATATGCTTATGCCATGTGGTCCAGAAGAGTTCACCCAGACCAGTCTTGGAGAAGAAAGAGGTAAAATCAACTTCCCACTCCAATTTTTTACAACTTTTTATTGGAAGTAAGGCAATAGAAAAAATGTAACTTTGCATCAACAGTACATTTCACTGGGTATGCTAACAAAAATATTTAACCATGTCAATATGAAGAGTCTTTCAAATTTCACTTGCTATAAGCTTCTGGTGTTTGAAAGACAGAAGAGTGAGAATTGCTATTCCCTAAGAAGTACTACAAAGTGAGAGTGGCTTGGTTTGAACAATTTCTTGTGTTCAAGATGCAATTGCTCTTCGCAAGGAATTTCTGAGGAAGTGATAAATGCGTAATCACTTACTTAACCTCATCTCATTTATTTGTCACTCTTAATGTTTCCGAATAAACCCTAGGATCAACAAATTCCTCATAGTCTCACTCAAAGTCTGTTTGCACTTATTAGGTATGATTAAAATTGGTTCACAGTTGATTTTTCCACATTGGAGTAATATGGGGCTGGTAGGTGGAGGCACATGGAAATTATCAAAATGTGACAGCCTAAAAATGGTATATATATTCATATATGTATCTTCACAATATACTTTGAGGGTCTGGGAGCATGGTAGACGTTGGAACTTTAGCAGTAAGTGAGGCTGACACATTTTCTATCCTAGCAGTGCTCTCCTGATTAATTAGTAAAAAAAGACCATGCATTCATTGACTCTTGTTCTGTTTTCTGACCATATTATTTTGACGTGGGGCAAGTTTCTTAAGCTTTCTAAACTTTAGCTTCTCCTTCTATAAAATGAAGATAATAAAAGTACTTCTCCCCTGAAATTGTTAAAGAGAGATAACAGTAAAATTCCTTATAAAAGTTTCTTTCTAAGGGGTAAGTACTATGCTGTTGCTATTCCTCTCAGCGCTGTCTGTATCAGCAAAGTCATCATAGTGAGTGAAGGAGAAACACCTTTTTCTCCATTCCTCATTCCTAGAATTAGGAGCTGTTCCCCAGGACACTGTATGTCTCTCTGATCTTTTTACTTGCTCCACTTTTGGGGAATTGGGATGATTTATTGTTAGGCCAGAAATTGTGACAAAAGGATACAGAATCCCTGGGTCAGAAAGATCATTTATTACAGAGAAGAACATCCAGAGCCCTGTTGGTTGCTCACAACCAGTTCCCATGGGCAATATGAGGGAGGCAGGGAGGGCACCCCAGGGTAGCAGCCTTGACATGAAGAGGGGAGGAGGCTGAACTTGCATCAGGCAGCCACCAGGGTATCCACCCTTGTAAGCTCATGAGAGAGAATACTCATCACCCTGGAATTAAAAATAATGTCTCTGCTATAGATGTTGGCGAGGGTATGGAGAGACGGACACCCTCCTACACTGTTGGTGGGAATGTAAACTGGTGCAGCCGCTCTGGAAAACAGTGTGGAGGTTCCTCAAAAAACTATCTATAGAACTCCCCTATGACCCAGCAATAGCACTGCTAGGGATTTACCCAAGGGATACAGGAGTGCTGATGCATAGGAGCACATGTACCCCAATGTTCATAGCAACACTTTCAACAATAGCCAAATCATGGAAAGAGCCTAAATGTCCATCACCTGATGAGTGGATCAAGAAGATGTGGTATATATACACAATGGAGTATTACATGGCAATGAGAAAGAATGAAATCTGGCCATTTGTCAGAAAGTGGATGGACCTCGAGGGTCACATGCTAAGCGAAATAAGTCAGGCAAAGAAGGACAGATACCAAATGTTTGCACTCATAGGTCTAACAGGAGAACAGGGGAAACCTAATGGAGGAGCAGGGGGAGGGGAAGAGGGAAAGAGAGTTGGGGAGAGAGAGGGATGCAAAACTTGAGAGACTATTGAAAACTGAAAACGAACTGAGGGTTGAAGTGGGGGGGAAGAGGCAATGGTGATGGAGGAGGGCACTTGTGGGGAAGAGCACTGGGTGTTGTACGGAAACTAATTTGACAATAGACTACTTAAAAAAAATAATGTCTCTGGGGAGGGGAATGGGGGACATTATAATTATTATCCTGAGAGTTTCTGGGGAAGTACATCTTCAAAATCCTCTAGAAGAACCTTTCACTTCCAACGCTGTTTGTTATTCAAACATGTTTTTGCTGAGGAGGCCCTGACTATTCAGGTCCATGAAAAACCCATGGAGAATTATTTCCCAACAGTTACCTATTGGTAAACTGGGGAAGAATAACTTACCATGTTGCGTTCAACTTTGTCCTTTTTCTCAGTGTCTTTTCCCCTGGGAGCATTGAAGCTCTAGAGAAAATCCTAGTTGAGAGAGTCAATAAATATGCTGGATTCGGGGGCTCAGGAAGCAGGTTCAACTGGCTCTCACATAAATTGACATCAGGTACCTGAGCAATGATTTGTCATAAGGTTGATAGTTCATGTCTCTATTTTCTTACTCAAGTTTCTAGGACCTTGTCAAGAAGGAAGAGTAATAGTTCTTGGAGGATCCCTAAGAGATCTTATTGATTATTAGCATTCTACATAATAATTCATATTGTAGCACCAAATTACTGCAGCAATTAATTTTGCTCAATATGGCTTATTTGAAAGGATATGCAGTATAATGTAGTTTAGAATATATTCCATCCCAAATTATAAGAATAAAAGGTCATGTCATGTCATGTAAATCAGCAAGTTGCAAAGGTTTAAATTTTTTGCTTATGTGTTAACTTTGCATGTAACTGCTAATTTACAGAGACTGATAATTTTATTTATTTTATTTTATTTTTTAAATTTTTTAAAGTTCATTTATTTTGAGAGAGAGAGAGAGAGAGAGAGAGAGAGAGAGAGAGAGAGGCAGAGAGAGGATCTCAAGCAGGCTTGAACCCACTAACCATGGAGATCATGATCTGAGCCAAAATTAAGAGTTAACTTAACCAACTGAGCCACCCACGACCCCCCAGAAGCTGCTAATTTTAAAAAGGGCTTTGGTATTGGATAACTGTCATATTAATGTTTCAGTCCACGTCACTTTCTTAACTTTTTCTCATCATCTGGATGATTGAGGAGCCTATTACTGAAGCAAATGCCAGAATGGCCTTGCCTTTTGTGTGCAAACAGGGAAGGGCTATCTGAATGTGTGATAATTAAGCTGAAACATGAGGGATAACTAAGGATGACCAAGCTGGTAGGGGTGGAGTGAGAAGAGGGTTCTAAGCAAAAGCAGAGAGTAAAGGTATAAGCCCTGAAGTGGGAAAGGACTTGGATCCATCTCAAAAACGGCCAATGTGGCAGAACTTGGGGCAGAGGGAGCAGCTGGTGGACATTACAACAAGCCTAGAGAAGGAGGTGGGAGCCAGGAGTGGCAAGAGCTCAGAGTTCAAGTGGAGAATAGCACTCTTTATCTTAAGAACCATTAACATGTCAGAGAGAGGACTCTGTGATTATTAGATAATAGATTGCAGGAAAACAGGAATTGGTGATCCCAGTTAGCAAGCTATAGCAGGTGTCCAAGCAGGAAATTAAATTGGCCTGGGCAGAGCAATTGCCAGGAGAGACAGGAAAGCAGGTAGATTCCAGACATATTTAGGGAGAAAGATCGTACTTATTTTTGTTGCCCAAACTGACTCCTGTGCCTTGTACACCTAAGAAGCACCAAGAATTGTTCATAGTCAGGTGAAATCTGTCACCCACAGAACATTTTTTAAACTTACTTAGCCCACTGCTTTTTTAGAATGCCAAGAAGAGACTGCATAAAACATTATTTCTGCAGGAAAACATAAGCTCCCACTAAATCACACAAAACAGGTAACTAATTAAGAAACGATTATTTAGGCAATTATTGTAAATCTACGCTTTTCCCGGTTAACAATCAGATGTGGAAGGCAGGGTATTTATTTTGATATGGATAATGTTTCCTGTGGGGAAAACAATAAAGAAAGGTGTCTGGAAGTCATAAAGTTGGATACCATTCAATGCTATAGGAGACACCGTTTCAACAATGCAAATGATATCCATATGACTCCTCCATTAGCTAACAGCTGTCGGGAAAGAACCTAAGACTTGCTTTCCAGCACTGAGTCCAATTAGGTTGTAAAATCCTAACTTAACTAAATTTGTCTATGGCCCACATTTTAAAGAGTTTAAGTAATTATTCATTCTTGCTGGAGAAGCTTGGTTTTTAGAAACATTTGAGTGATTTAATTTTGTGGCATTCATCCTTGCACTCAGAGTTCCTACAGGGACCTTTGCAGTTGTGATAAATCCATTAAAAGTTGAGACTACAAAGATAATTCTTAATAGTTCCTCTGAAGTTCCAGGAATTCACATCCATAGCTTGAGGAAGTGACCAGAAGTTGGGACTTGGGATAATAAGATTTTAGCAGAAAAGGATGTGAAATGATCCATTCATACATTATTTAGTCACAAACTCTTATTGAGCACCCATTGTATGCCTGGCATTATGCTAGGAGCTGGGAATATAAGAAATTCCAGAACCTCATGGTTAGATGAGTATGGATGGGTATATTTTTAAATATCATGACAATGGTTCTGGAACAAAATCATAAGTGTGCTGATGATATAGTAGTGGCACAAAAGAGGAAGTGATCATGTACATCTCAGGTAGAAATAAATATTTCTGATAGTCAATGATGTGAGCTGAGCATTAAAATGTGTGGATATTCATTAAATGTGAAAGGGAGTCAAGATGCATTCAAAACAGAGAGATCAGTATATGTAAAAGCATAGCATTATGAACCAGTATACACTTTTGAAAGGAAATGAAATTTTGGCTGGATTATAAAGTATACAAAAAGTGCAGCAATAGTTAGGGCTAGGCCTAAGCAGGGGCAAAATCAGAAAGGGTTATAAACCATGTTGCCAGTACAGAGCTGGGGGAGTGAGGCCACTGATTGAATACGTTCAAATCCAATATTCTTAAAAAGCTGAAGGATGCCAAACGAAATGTATTTGCAGAACGAATGGACAGAAAGACTTCAACTCCTAGCTGTTCTTAAGGAAAAAATAATTTAATAAATAGCTCCAATAAGAGGAGTCATATGGTCAGATATAGTTTTAAAATAATCACCCTGGTTGTAGAGTGAGGGACAAAATGAAGGAGGAAGAGAGACCATATCCTACATATCTCGTAGAATGTATTTATTTTATTGTTTTCATTTTGTTATTTAAGTTTATTTATTTTCAAAAGAGACAGAGAGACAGTGAGTGAACATGGATGGGGGAGGGGCAGAGAGAGAGGAGACAGAGAATCCTAAGGGGCTCCATGCTGTCAGCTCAAAACCTGATGTAGGGCTTGAACTCATGAATTATGAGGTGATGACCTGAGCTCAAGTCAAGACTTGGGTGCTTAACCACCTGAGCTCCCCAGGTGCCGTAATTTTTTTTAACATTTTTGTAATTGTTTTCGCTTATTTTATTTATTTATTTTGAGAGAAAGAGAGAGCATCCATGTACATGTGCCACAGTAGAAGGGCAGAGAGAGAGAGAGAGAATCCAAAGCAGGCTGTCACTCTCATTGCAGAGTCTGATGAGAAGCTCGAACTCACAAACCTGAAGATCATGACCTAAGTAGAAGTTGAACACTTAACTGGGCCACCCAGGCACTGTGTGTGTGTGTGTGTGTGTGTGTGTGTGTGTGTGTGTGTGTGTGTGTTGTGTTGTGAGTGTGTGTACATATTTTTTTTTATTTGAAGATATAATTGGCTTTCTTAAGTGAGTCACAAGTTAGGCAGCATCCCATCTAGGAAGTAGAGAGATACTCCTAGAATAACTCAAAAAAAAGTACATATCATAATGTTGTTACTATATAATTTAGAAAAGACAAAGTGGCAAACTAAACTGAAGTAGATCAACAGATAAAAATAAGTAGATATGTTCAAGAGCCACTTAAAAGATAAAAGAATTTGGTAATGACATGGTGGGATATTGTGGTGGGGAAAGAGGATAATTAAAATAACTACCTGATTTATAGGTAGAATTCAGTTTGATATAGTATTTTTTTTGCTCAAATAGGCAATGCTGGATTATATATTTTTGAAACAAGAACATTGCCAGAGGTTAGGTGTTTGAAATCAAGATCAAATATACTCAGATGAAGATTAGAAAGTCAGATTTGAATTAACATTTTTTTTGGATTTTTAATGTTCAAATGGCATCTAGTTGATTGTATCTAGGAGTGTGGCACACAGAAGAGAGGGCTAGAGGCCCTTGGGTGGCTAAATTAGTTGAGCATCCAACTGTTGATTTCAGCTCAGGTCATGATCTGAGGGTCATGGGATTGAGCCTTGAATGGGCCTCTGCACTGAGTGTGTAGCATGCTTAAGATTCTCTCTCTCTCCCTCTGCCCCTCTTCCTGGCTCTCTCTCTCTAAATAATATCATTAAAAAAACAAAGAAGAAGAAAGGGTTAGTGGGTTGCATGGGTGGTGGTGGTGATGGTTCATGAGTTGGAGGCTCACATCAGGGTTAGTGTGGAGCCCACTTCTGATCTTCTGTCCCTCTTTATCAATTTCTCAAAAATAAACGTTAAAAATTATTTTAAAAAATTGGAATTAGTGGCATGAACACAGGTTAAGCCATGACAGTGGATGAGCTTCTCCTAGGCACATTCACAGACTTGGACTATGAAAGAGCTTAGTAGGGAAGCTTACGTAACAAAACGTTGAAGTGATATCTTGAGAAAAAGAACTGACACAGAGCCAAGGAAACAAGATTCATTGAAACCGTGGCAAACCAAGGCCATAAGGATCCCAAGAGACAGCAGTTTCTACTAAAAAGGGTATTCATATGATCAATGTGTGGGTCAGATTTAAACATATCTATCATGCTCAGTAACAAGAGAGTATGGCAGACTTTGGCAAGCTTAGATTTCAGCTAGTGGTAGGGAAATAAATCAGATTGTAATTCAAAAGTGAATGGCAAGTGTGAAAAAGAGGATGGCAAGTATCAGCCTATTAGGCAAGAAGTTTGGGTGGACAGGGAAGAAGGTAAGACAGGAACAGGAAAGGATATTAAGAGAAGGCTTTGAGAAGATGAGATCATCAGTGAGAAGTGATTTCTTTGCAAAAGAAATCAACACCACAGATATGCCAAGACCGGTATTCAGCTATTGGCTTTTTTTTTTTTTTAATTTTTAAAAATCCCATCTGTTCCTCTTAAGAACCAATAACCACTGCAAACTACTCATTGTGAGATCCACTGAATCTCAAAGCAGCCTTGTAGAGACTCTTCTACCATCATCACAGCACCAAAAAGGCATTCACCTAACAGGGAGGGGACAGGAGGCTTTTTAAGATTGTGGTCACTCTATAAACCACAGTACCTAGAAGAACATTGCAAAGTTCAGGTAGTTAACATCAGCACTGAATATACACAGCTGATGATTAGAAAGTCAGATTTTAATTAGAATCCTCACGGATTTGTGAAAATTCTTAATTATTGTTGCTGTTTTATCCTTAGCTAAATTTCACTCTATTTAAGCAAAGTTGAGCTTAAGTCTCCCTGTGGAATGCATGTAACCCAGGCAATTCATTATAAAGCAGTTTCTCACTGAGAGCTTAGAAGTGTCAGAATTTATGAACATCCAAGCCCATTTGATTTGATTTTGTCTCTGGAGCATGTTTGCTAATGCACAAATATTATTCATTAATGTGCTAAGGGGTGTTCACTAAAGCTGAGTTGTGGAATTACCTTGACTTTAGCAGAAAAGTCATCACTCTTCTCAGGCAAAGAATGCTGATGAGGAAAAGTCCTCCAAAGAATTGTGACAGCAGAGAACAGCCCCAATAAATAAAATACACTATCCTGCTTTTGTGAATGTGCATGAGAAAAGAATTAAATCCATACATTTCCCATCAATCTGTTCAGGAAATTTTATCTCTAAGGGAAATGGTCCAGACATTCAAGAATGAGTCTGCAGAATGGTTAACTTTTAAATTCCTGTTGTTACTTGTTTCTGTCATGAAGTTTTTCCAGGGTAAACTCTCTGGTAGTATGGACACTAATTTCATCACATTATTGGGCGCTCACGAAATGACCATGCCTTACTTTGTAAGATGATACGTTACGTTTCTCATGTAAGAGAAGCCCAGAAGCCTTCAGTTTAGGGCCGGGTTCGCTGTTCTGTGGCATCTGGGACACAAAGCTCCTCTATCCTCACTCGGTCCTCTGGAGAATATTGTCACATGCCTCCTGGCTTAAAACAGCTGCCTCTACTCCAACCATCGTATTTACATTCCAAGTAGCAGGAAGGAGGGGGATTGCTTGTGTAACGTCGTTCTCTTTAATTTACAGTTTATTAAAATATCACATAGGAGGTGCACTGGTAAACATGCTCACATCATAAAATATAGCCTCATAAATTTACACAAGGAAAAGAAACATTGTAACCAACACCCAGATTAAGATCTGGAATACCACCAGCATTCTCGAAGTCCCCCTCATGCCTGTTCCTATCATTATTCCCCTTCAATGACAACTCTTATTCTGTATTTTAACATCATAAATTAATTTTGCCTACTTTTGAAACTTTTATAAATGCTATCATAGAGCATGGTTCTTTGCGTCTACTTTGTGTTTTCTCAGTATTACATTTGTAAGGTGTATCCATCCTTGGTTCTAGCAATAGTTTGGATTTTTTTCTCACTAATATATAGCAATGCATTATAAGACTATATCACAATTTATCAGTCAGTTTTATTGTTGATGGACAATGAGTAATTGTTATAATTAGTGCAGTTTATAGGCATTCTCTTATGTGTCTTTTTGTGAACATATGCATACATTTCTGTTGAGTATATTCTTAGGAGTAGGAAGGCCAATTTATAACTTGTGCCTCTGATCTACTTTCGGAGACAGTACTGCACAGTATCAAAAGATGCATCACCTGCATAAGTGTATGGGAATTTTGGTTTTTTTCTCAGCCTCAGAAACACTTCATAATGTCTGTCTCTTTAATATTCAGCAATTCTGATAGGTATTGCTTTCTACTCTTAATTTATGTTTCTCTGATGTCTAAGGCCAAGTATTTTAATATGCTTAATTGTCATGAATATCTTGAATGGTGTCTGGTAAAGTTTTTGACAGTTTTTCTTTTGATAGTCTGTACTTTTCCTATAGATTTGTAAAATTTTTAAAAAAATATACTAGGCATGGTACCTGGGTGGCTTAGTTGGTTGAATGTCTGACTTCGGTTCAAGTCCTGATCTCACTTGAGTTTGAGTTGGTGAGTTTGAGCCCCACATCAGGTTCTGTGCTGACAGCTCAGAGCCTGGAGCCTGCTTCCAATTCTGTTTCTTCTCCTCTCTCTGCCCCTCTCCCGCTTATGCCCTGTCTGTCTCTCTCAAAAACTAAATAAAAAAAATATACCAGGCATTAGTCCATTGTGACATATATGTATTGAAAGTATCCACTCTCACTCTGGCTTGAATTTTATTCCCTTAATGTTGTCTTTTACGAACATCAGTTCTTAGTCTTAGTAAAGTTCACTTAATCAATATTTTCCAATATGGTTGTACTTTTTGTGTGCCATTTAAGATATTTTTACTTTCTTCAGACGCAAGGTGAAGCTCTCCTATTTCTATCTAAATAGCTCATTGTTTTACCATTTAAGTTTAGATTTACAGTTCAGCTAGAACTGATTTTGATCTACAGTGTGTGGTAGGGGTGGTAAGGATTTACTTTTTAAATTAATTTTCCACGTGGAAATCTTTTGTTGAAAGGTCATCCTAATCTCTATACAACGCAGCAGTCTAATGCAAGTGACTTTATCGTAAAACAAATAACTATATTTATGTGGATCTGGGTTATTTCTCCATCTCCTTCTCTCTCTTCCTCCTTCCTTCTTCCTTCCCCTTTCCCTCCCTATATCTTAGTTCTACTATATTTTTTGTGCTAATATTACACTAAATTAATGTAGCTTTATGAAACATCTTGATTTCTGATAGCATAAATGCTCCAGCTTTGTTCCTTTTCAAGCTTGTTCTGGCTGTTTTTAGCTCTTTATATTGTCATGTACATTTTAAATTAAGCTTGTGAATTTCCAAGAAAATGATGTAGGGATGTTGATTGACTGTATTGCATTTATAAATAAATCTGTGGGATATTGGCATCTTTACAATATTGAGCCTTCCAACCTGTGAACATGGCACTTCCTTTCATGTTATTTAGGTTTTCTTCAGTTAATTCCAGTTATATTTTTGGCTGCATTTTTGTTGATTTTATTGTTAGTTTGTTTCAGCTTAGATGGCTCATACTTTTCACTGGAAAATTAGTAGTCTTAATTCTTTTGACATTATAAATGATATCATTTAAGAGTAAATTTTCTTTTTGTGACTGATATATAGCAATATAATTAATTCTCTATTTTACCAATGTGTCTAATGACCTTGCAATATATTCAAATTAATTTATTTAGCTTCCCATATGCATTCCGTGTCATTTATAAACAATTACAGGTTTTAGTTCCCACTCCAATTATTATTTGTTTCATATTCCATTTTTAAAAATCTCTCCTTACTGTGTAGACCTAAGATCTCAAATTCAAGATGAATAGTCATGGTGATAACAGGTGTTCGTGACTTTTTCCCATTTTAGAGAAAAGTTGTTGGTAGCTCACTTTTAAGTTTGAAGTTTGCTGCTGATTTTTCATAGGTCCTATTAAACAGATTAAAGATTTTTTAAGTTTAATTTGATAAAAGTAGTTATCAGGATTTGGTATTTAAATTTTTCAAAAAATATTGTTTACTTATTAGGATAATTATGTGACTTCTACTTTAATTGCTACTATGATAAATAATACTGCTTACTTTTCTATTATTAAATAAAACTAAAACTCTTCATATTGATGTGTAGTTTTTGTAAGTCTCCAACTTACCACTGGTTTGCTGTTTAAAATTCAAGTTTTCAAGGGTCCCTGAAAAGGGCTTAGTATGCTTAATAGAGCCCCCTACTTTTGGTAGATCCTGAACTTCAGATTTACCTCCTTCATATCATAAGAATAAAAAAAAAGCTCCTCTGTTTCAGTAGTTTTCCATTTAACTTCTTAGCTCGTTTCTCTGCCAGTAGATGCTACAAGGAGAAATCACTGAATGTTGGACTCATTCTTTGTTCTTCCCTTCTCACCAATTCTTTGATTTTTGACTATAAAAAAACTCCATGAGATTGGCAAAAGTGCTCTCTCCCTTGCTTATACCTGGGCATTTATTTTCACACCATGGCCAAGAAATATTAAATGCCTCTAGAGAGAAAGTGGCTGACAAAATATTGACGCACTTCTCTGTGTTTCTTGTCTCTCTGAAGTCTTGATTTTTTTTCCAGCTCCAGTTGCTTTGGCAATCCCCTCCCCCCTCCCCAGCTCTGGGCAACCATTAATGTACTTTCTGACTCTATGAACTTGACTAATCTGGGTATTTTCTTTAAGTGAAATCAACAGTATTTATCCATTTGTGGCTGAATTATTTAATTTAACATAAAGTCTTCAAGGTTAATCCTTGTTGTAGGATGTGTCAGATGTTCCTTTCCGAGGTGGGATGATATTCCATTGTATGTCTCTTAATTTTTGACTTGTATATTTTGTCAGATTTTATTATAGCCACTTCAGTACTCTTTTGGCATGGAATATCGTTTTCTATCATTTCAATCTGTGTGCCCTTTGATCTAAAGTCTCTTATAAATACTATACAATTAACTGCTTTATTTTTTATATTCATTTTTCCAATCTATGTCTTTTGATTGGAAACTTAATCCATTTCCATTTAGAGTAATTTCTGGTAGGGAAGCATTTACTTTGTTAACTTTTGATTTTTTTTTTAAATATCTTTTTCCTTTTTGTCTCTCATATCTTCCATTACTGATTTGTATGTGTGTTTAGGTGATTTATTGTAGCAAGATGCTTTGATTATCTTCTAATTTCTTTTGTGTATAATCTATAAATATTTTCTTTGTGATTACCATGGGGAATGTTTATAACATCCAAAGTTATGACATTGATACCCAGTTAACTTCAAATGCATACAAAAACTGTTTTCTTTTACAATACAAACACCCTTACATTTTGCAAATATGTCACAAATTATAGTTTTATATATTGTAAACATTAAGATAAATTTATAATTATTTTTCTGCATTTACATTTTAAATCCTGTAGAAAATAAAGTGAAGCAAGCAAACCAAACTTATAATAATAATAGCATGAGTCTTCTGTTGGTACTGGGTGTTTGGCACTCGATTCTCTTAAAAATGGTAATTTTTATTTTCATTCTAAGAGACAGTCCGCTCTATTTAATGAACCTCCACTTTAGAATCCCATATTCTTCTTTTGTTGACTTCTCAACCTTTCTTTATTACCTCCCTGTATAGTTGAAAATCATTGTTCTTGAAATCCTTATCAAGTTTTAATTACCTGCCAAGCACTCCAACGATTTTCATTAGTCTTGTGTCTGAATACACTACAGATATAAAATACTTCCCACCACCGTACCTGTCCTACCTGTGTCGATCCCAATACAGAAATTAAGTCTACCTTGACCTATTTGCATCTTCAATTTTCTTTAGTCTATTGTATTTCCTAGATTATTTTCCATTCTGGTCCATTAAGACTTCTGAAATCATACCACAAACCACATACTACAGACTAGATGCCCAGCCAGCTTAATTACTTATCATTAGTTACCATTAAAGATTTATTTTTGCATTTGCAAACTTCTCTCATTAATTCTTCATGAGATTATGTGAGGAAGAGTGATTTAAAAAAATCTGTAATGCAATGTGCATTGTTAGTATAATACAAATTATAAGAATAAGTTAATTCATCGTATTATGAACAAAACCAATACATTCCAGATTTATTTTTATATTTTTGCTACTTACCTCTTTCTAGCAGTTTGCTCTGCTTCCTCATTTGAAGCTAGTTTCAAGATGTAGGGGCAACTGAGCCTTCTGAATTAAGCATATAGGTAATTGTACATGCAGCTAACCACTTTTGCTGTTGATCGGGTAAGTGGCCAATCATGCTGATAATTGGATACATGCAAGCACAATTAGGCAATTATGAATGCAGTAGCTTGCACAATACACTTTTTATTACACATCTAATTATGTTCACAACTAATAGTATGCTATGCAAATTTACACTTTCTGAAAATAAAGGTAAACCTAGAAAAGAATGTATTTTACTGATCTTAGGGTCAAGATATTATGACAGTTAATATTAATAAAGGAACAGGTTATTAGTCAACATTTTAAGTGAGATGAGGCTGGTTATACAGACAGATAGATGATGTAGATAAATATAGATGTATATCTTCCTTGCCCAGAGAGATCAATGTGCCAGAATTATAGTGAATTGAGTTGAGTCAGATCCATGAATTCCATTTTTGTACTGTCTCTTCCTACTGTGGGAGTTAGAATCTGACAACCATCTCTCTCTCTCTCTCTCTCTCTCTTTCTTACACACACACACACACACACACACACACACACACACACACACACACATCTGGGACAGATGCATCCTAAGCAGCATGTCAGTAGTTTTTTCAAAACAAAATTAGCTTTTAAGATAGAATTTAAAACTCAAAGTATAGTAATGTGAACTGAATGACATGTTAATACATTTTCCAGAAGGATCTCATTTTTTTAAAAATCTGAATTATAATTTTTAAAAAAGAAAAAGAAGATGCAATTGATCTTTGAATAATAGGACTTTCACATTTCATAAAAAGTTAAATACTCTAACTCTAATTAGTTGTCTTAAGCATCCTATCGGTTTTGAATTTGTGAATTTTGAAGACCAGAAAAATTGTTCAATATTATTCTAATATTGTGCCCCTGCCACTTAATAGTTAAGAGCCTTTGAGAAGCCACTTTCTTTCCTACTATTTCTTCATCTATAAAACATGAATTATGCTGTCTACCTTTCAAAGAATTTTAGAGGCTTAGAAGCAACATACATAAAGTCTAACGCAAAGCCTGAATATAATCCTTACTTTATAAAGTGGTGGTTATTATTCTTACTATTCTTTATTTTAGGTATTTTTTCATTTTTCTTTATCTCTCCATTTCAACTTTCCACATAAAGAGAGAGCCTCTTCCAATTTATCTCCTCCCTGCTTCATCATCCCCAAATGATGTCTCTTTCATACAAGGTATTAGAAGGAAATAAAGAAATAACTCTCTGGTAGGAATATTTCCATGATGGCTCTTAATAATTCCTACGTCCTGGTATTCACTCCCCAGTTTAATCCTTTCCTCCTCAGAAATATAGGTAGGACCTAGTGGCTGGCTCTAATGCACTGAATATGTCCAAGTTTTGAGATGCCATTTTTTTAAACCTTTTACTTAAATTCACATACTGTGTAATATTAGCTTCAGGTACACTTTAATGATTCAACAGAGGTGTCACTTTCTAGATTAGGCTACAAATGACTGGTGAATTCATATTGTCCCACTCTTCATCTGGCTTGCTCATTCTGATGAGATCAATTCCCATTTTGAGAGCTACGGTTTGGAATATCTCAACCCATTGGGAACTGAGAGACCCTGATGACCAACAGCTTATGAGAAACAGAGCCTTCACTCTAATAAACTGTGAAGATCTATATCCTGCCAACAATCACTTGACTGAGCTTGGAAGCGATCTCAACCCCAGTTGAGCCTTTAGATGACTGCAGCCTCTGCTGACACCTTGATTCAATCTTGTAAGAAATACAAAGCCAGGGATTCTAAACCGGATTCCTGATGAAAAGAAACTGGGATATAACAAATGTTACTAAGTTTTTGGTGAAGCCACTAAGTTTGGGAGTGATGTGTTATGTAGTAATAGAATACTAATGCAAACTTATCCACACTTTTCTTTCCTAAACAGTTCTATTTGAATGATCCTTCTCCAGGGTATTTAAAAATACATTAGTTTCTGTGGTTAAAGCATGTCTTCTTATTTACAAATGCCTTCTTACAGTTATTTCCACTCTACCTCTGCATCCTAGAAAGAATAATCAAGCAGTAATTTTCTTCAGGCAGAAAAAATATGTAATGCTAAAGTGGAGATCCAAAACACTGTATTTTAATAGATTAATTATATAATAAAGTAGTAAGAAAATAATCTTGAACATCTAATTTTTAAAAAGCAACCTGAGAAATGCTAATAAGAATAAAATATTTTGTTCTGTTCCTAAGGAAGTTACAATCTAATTCAAAATAAATAGGACCTACACAGATTTAAAGCCTAATACTCCAAGGTACTAAATGATAAATGGGTTACATAGACAGTGAGCTATCTGAGAACAAAGACAAGAAAGTAGCTACCCAGGGGAAGGCAGAACACACTTTGGTCCTTTAAAATAATTACAAATAAAAATTAGCCCATTTTCCAGTCTCTACTAATTCTAGTGCCTCTCGTCTTGATAATTTATTTTATTGTTAATTATCCACATCATCATGAATAGTATTTCATTTTACTTGTAAATCTAGAAAATAGTATAAAAAGGTTAAATATTTGCCACAAGGTTAGCGGCAATATTTTAATTAAAACCAAGGTTGTAAAACTCTGAAGTAGGTGAAGACATACAACCAACTAATGTAGTTATAAAATTGCTGAAAAATAAATAGAACAATCAAAATACATGTATCCTATTGTTTGTTTGCTGTTACATAAGAACAGTGTCAAAAATTAAAATTTATATTAAAGTAATTTTCAGTTTTCAATAAATTCTTTTGTGTCATGTTTCCATTTTAAACTTCTAGAAGACTTTGAGACTGTCTGACTCAACAAATCTTTATTTAGAGGCACTGATGAGATGTTTTTGGTAAATTATTTCTTAACCACTACAAAGGCATTGACATTCTAATATAAAATAATACCTAAAGATTACAAAGAAGACAAAGAGAGTATGATGCCATAGAAGTAAGAAAGCATGACATGGTAAGCAAAAAATAAGTAATTAAAAAGAGAAATTCAGTGAAGAGATCAAGTGTGATAAAGACTTTGAAATCCCTGCAAAATTTGGAATTTGAAACCTCCTTGTGATTTTAGTGAGAGAGAACTTTCATAGAGTCATGGGCCAGGGGCTAAAATTCAACAGATTGCAGAGTGAATATGAAGTGAAAAAGTAGTAACAATAAGAATAGATGACTCTTCTGACAAAGTTATCACAGAATAGAGATTCAGTTATTGGAAGATGGCTTTAGCTCAGGTAAGGACAATTTTATAGGATGTATATAGGATCCAATGAGGAAGAGTGATCTAAAGCAAAACCTAGGAAGTGGAGTCAGGTGCTCTAGGTAAAGAAGGATAGATTGCCTTCAAATAGCAGGAAGATAACATCTGGGAATGGAGAAAAACATTAAGAAGAGAAAAAATGGGGACAGGGGGTAAGGCTGGGTGGCTCAGTTAGTTAAAAGGCCTACTCTTGATCTTGGCTCAAGTCATGATCTCAAGGCTCATGAGATCAAGTCCCCACCTAAGGCTCTGCGTTGACAGCACAAAGCCTACTTGTAAGTCTCTCTCTCTCTGTCTGTCTCTCTTTCTCTGTCTTTCTCCTACTCACACACACTCTGTCTCAAAATAAGTCAATAAATTTTAAAAAAAAAAGAAGAGAAAAAATATAGTCAGCTGTGTGGCTGCTTGCAAGAGGCTTTGTATTTGAGAAATATGGTACATGATTGATTCAGTTTTCTCTCTGTTATGTAGAAGGAAGGTGGGAGAAGTAGAAGTCAAGAGCACAAATGAAGAGGTATTAGAGAAAACTGGCCAAAGACAAATAAAGGGCTTGACTATGGCCCAGAAGACACATACTGGATAGAGATCAGAAACTTTCACTGGTGCCAATCAGCTTTTGTACATTCTTCTATCAGTACTCAGCATCATTACTATTTTCTTAAAACCTGAAACAATGATCCTATTAATGCTTTTGATTTCTTGTTCCTATAGCTATATGTGATATTCAGTTATTTTGTCTGGAAAAGTTTGCTAACCATTGGCCTAGAGAGAACTCTGGAAAATCAAAGTCAGGAAATTAGCTGCATATCAGCCACTGAGCAACTTCTTTTGATTAAAGTTATACCATTTAGATAATGTAAAATTAATTGGCTCTTTTTATCCTCTGTGGTACAAGCATAAGGTGATGTAGATACAGTAGTAATTAATTAGCAGGACCCAAAATACATGCCTTATATGAATTTGTTGGAGGATAATTTCTGTTTTGGCTCAGAGGTGAATGGGCGTAGTTAACATATATCCCTTAT